>NC_044248.1:20253187-20591084 GCF_003957555.1 Calypte anna
TTTGAAACAAATAACAGCTCTTGTGGGGTAGATCCAGGCACTTTCCTGGCTAAAGAATAACACCACCAAGACAAAAAGTTCTCAGTCACATCAGGTGCTTTGTCTGGTGCTTGGAAAAATGAGCATAAACTACCAGAGGGTGAAATACTGGCATTGCTGTATAATCAGAGGAAACTATATTAGCTAAAACGAGGTAGAAATTAAGGGTTTTATTCCTGAGTACTGGCATGAACTAAGTTTAAGCATGTCTTGAAAATTCCATGTTTGTGGTATTTTATTTTATACTTAGAGTACCCTTGAGTACTTAAGATAATGTTGTAATATGTGTCTGAGAATTTAGCAAATGCTTTTGTAAGCGTCTCAAGCACAGTATTAAGCAGAAGTACCTGAGACAGCATGAGTTTCTTGAGAGCATAGAATCTCAACATGCTCTTCAAATAGTAAGTGATCAAAACTAAGATGATGTTTCTTGAGTGATACATTATCTACAGGTTCTCCTGATCATGTATGATTGATTATGACTGATTACAATTCATTATACATACTACACATGTAGTACGGCCTTGAAGCAGTTTCTTTTCTGAAATTGACTTTCCAGAAGTACTGCTGTATTACTCATGCTTGCTACCTGCATGTATTCAAAAGCATGTTTGTAATAGTGATAAAATAACATGTATATCAAAAACAAGATAGATTATATTGCATTCAAGTACAGGGATAATCAGTTATGTTGTTACAAGCTCTGCCAAAACAATTGAGTTGTGTAAATCCCACATGAAGGCATAACTTGAATGCCACTGGACTGCTGAAGGATATAGTAGGACCATAATATTTAAACAGAGAGATAGGACACAAATATTTTGGCTTGAGCAAAATCGGTTATGTCAGAAGAGAATACAGCTTTTTCCTGTCATTCTGAGATGAGCGTGTAAATCTGGCTGGTAGGTGTTGTTTTTTCCTCCCCATATTTAATTTGGTAATCATTTGAAAACTATAAAAAAGTTCCCATATATAAAATGAAGAACTTGTAAGTCTTCCCTTACATTGTGTTTATACGTAATTTTTTTTTTTTTCCAAAGCCAAAGTGTTTGGCTTTTCTGAACACATTCACTTTTGATGCAACTGTTTTACAAACATAATTTCTTAGCTATGACTGAGTCCATAACATTTTGTTTCACTGTGGTAGTCTTACAAATGTTTTATATTTAAAGGACTTTGTTTAGAAAGCAGAAGGAAAGTGAACCTAGATTTTTGACTGCCTTTGCTCCTAATTGCTGAAATCTGAAACCTATTCTTAGAAAGGCTTTGGAAAACCAATTTCCATTTCTAGTTGAGGACTGTTATCCTTTAGAGAACAGAAACTGCAGAGATCTCCCAACTTCTCTTTCTATTGAGATGCTTCTCTGAAAAGCAAAATGTCTTTGGCTGTTTTTATAGTTTTTAAAAGAAAACAGACATTAGTTAAACCATGTACTACTTGTTGCCTTTCATTAGGCAACTTGAATTGGGATACTTGAAATAGGAGTATCCACAGAAGATTTGTACTGGAGTATATTAAGCAGGTTTTTTCCCTATTGTTGTCAACAGCTGCACTCTACACTAAAAAGCAGTATTAAAAACGAGCTATTCCATTATCTTCTGGAAATGCCAGTCAACTGAAATAATCTTAGAAGAGTTGTTTAAAAGATAAGTGATAAAATTACATAGCCTTCCTTGAGCTGAAGTGGCTCCTTTTTCTGTGATTCGGGAGCCCAGGTTCTCTTTGGATAGTTGGTTGGTTAGTTTGCTTTTTCCTGAGCTTGAGTAGTGTCAGTAATTTCAATACATAAAGATTCATTGCTACAATTGTAGAAGACTGTAAAGCACAGCAGTGAAGTCCTGATTGTAGTTTCAGCTCTTACCATACAAAAATATTTGGCTGCATTCGACTTCATGAATTAACATCTTTACATTTGCAGTTTCTTTATGGTGAATGACAGTGGCAATTGTAAACCAAAACTTTTTTCCTTCTGTCTTTGCAGGTTACAGAAGAGAGATCAGACCTTGAAGATTTACACCTTTATGCAACTCCTCGGGAGCAACGGTTTCGTACGTTTGCCAGTTTAGAATTTGAAGGACAGCTGTATATGACTCCATATGACTTCATTCAGGCAGTCACAAGTGATGAACCCAAACGTAAGCAGGAGTTTTATATTCATAAAATTCCTAGAGAAAATGCCAGTGACATATGCTACTTTTCCATTTGCTTTTCATCAGTACTTCTGTTTCTGATTGTGGTAAAAAAGTTCTGCATCTTCTAGAATTTTTTTAGTGGGATCCAAGTGCATATAATCAGTATCCTGGTTGTTATTAGATTGAAAACATCTGTATACTAGTCATTAGTTAAGCATTATCTTAGAGGCCACAGACATCTCAACAGGCATGGAAGACAAGAAGTTTATTTGTAGTATTTGCATTGATAGTTAAAGTTACATTTTCTTTCTGAGTGAGCCAATGTCACTGTAAAACTTTTAGCTTCTCTGTCTAGTTTCTGTGTAAAGAAGCAGGCAAGATATGAGTTCTCTAAATTAACATTGTTTGCCAATTTTTGCCATCTTAAATTGTCATCTACTGTGGTGTTTGGTTTTGGGGGGGGGGGTTTTTTTGCCCTACAGAGATTTTATAACCATATCATAGCTTTCTAAATAACATACTTTGAGTAAGAATTTCAGTCCCCCAGGGGATCCACTTTCTGCACTTAAAAGTTGCCAGACTTAGCACTGTGTGTTAATTATATTAATGAAAAATAAACTGTACTTTAGTTCACTTAATGTAGAAACTTTTCCCTAAGAATCAAAGTGACTAAATAGTAAGGTGATCCAATAAGTAAGGTGATTTCTGATCTAGTTTGATTTCCTGGCCCCCAGGCTTGCAGTGCATGGGTAGAAGCACACAACTGCTGGGGAAAGTTTTCTTTGCTCAGGTGTGATATGTATAATAACTCACCTTAGGTCTTTCTTCCTGAAGTCTACACCACAAAGGTAGTATAGAGAAGAGTCAAGCAGCTAAAACAGGAGAGCTTAAAGCTCTGTGCAGATGCTAGATTTTGTTTTCTTCTTTGTTCTCTTAACAGTAATGAAACAGAGGGAAAGAATTCAGTCCAGGCACAGCCATGATCAAAACTTCTCTAACTTTTGAATAAAAATACAATCTCATTGTAAGAGTGAAGACAGAAGATAGAGTTTAGGTGGTGAAAACTTGCAAAACTTTGACACTCTTACCAGAAAGCAAATCTTTCTCTTTTTTCACTCTTCTGTTAAAATAAAGGAAGCAGATTCATTATCACAGAAGTTAATAAAAATACACATCAGCACTTCATGTCTTCTTCCTCTGCCCACATCTCCAAGTCTAGCTTTTTTTTGTTATTGTGGAACTGGGTTTCAGCATGTATGGTCATGAAGCGTTTGTGCCATGTACTGGTTAAACGTTTTGTTTTATCTCCATTTTAAGGCAGTTGAACTGGTTTGACCACACTGTATGTATGGTTTGCTGTTAAGGTTTTACTGTGCTGATGAAATTTAAGCTTCCTCCTCTCTCACTGCAGGTATTCATTTTTAAAAGCAAAATAAACCAAAAAAGAACATGACCAAAAAGTATTTAAGGTCGTAAGAATGGTCTGCTCATCTCATGGCAAAGTAGAAGAGATCTGGAATTGAAAAGTGCTGGCACCCTTCTTAGTTCAGTATAGCAAACCTCATGTATATCAAAATCCTTCCTGTGCTGTCCAGTTCATCTCTGAGACCAAAAGCAAAACTAACCTGTGTGTCCTTTAGGTTTATAGACAAGTATCAGAGATTATATGACTGAGACAGTTATTTTGAGGGATAGCGTAAGAGGCTGTAACTAAATTGAAGTGGATGACTTCGTTCTAGTGGAAGTCATGTTGGCTGGGTCAGAAGGCTGACAAATAGGAAGGAACAGATGAAGCAGGTGACCTGCAGGTATTACCACTTCCAGTTCCTGATCTCAGTGTTCATGTCTACATTTAGTACTGCAGCTTTGTCAAAGTACCACTTTGTTTTGATTGGGCAAGTCTTAATTTTCTCTCTTGCTCTGTTGAGGTAGGAAGTTGAAGGAAGGTATTTTATAAATTAAATAATGAATTCTAAACATTTTAATTTATATTTTTGCATCACTTTGTAAAATCAGTTGCAAATTGTAAATAATTGGGTGTGTTTGGGCTGACATAATAGAGCATCTATATTTTGCAGAATAAAAGAAACATAAACCTCGGGGTTTATTAATGGATGAAGACTAGAATGGTCTTGAGTTTTGTCAAAAGGCAAGAATGCCCTTTGAAGAGTATTAATAGCAGCTCTTTATGTCTGCTTTATAGCAAAGCTAATAATACTAGACCTGAATGACATTTGTGATGGAGTGAATGCATCTATTGTGATAGATTTACTTTGGAAATCTTGTAAACCCTACAAAAGTCAAGAGGTTATTCACTTCCTTTTTTGATTAAACTCTAACTAATATGGTGAGAGTATATACTCTTTCTTTTACAAAATGTAAACTTTTACTCCAGGCAGTTATTACGAAAACATAAGACCTGCTTAAATTAATTTGGTGCAGGCTTTCATTTGGGAAAATACAATATTTTTAAAAGTCATGCTTGATATGTTTTTACCCTCTGAATATATGTTTATATGTTTAGAAAAACAATTACGAGAAGAGGAAATACATTTTGTTCTCTTTAACTCAAACTATAGTAATTTTACCCTAATATTGAGATGTAAAAAGTATGTATGTACACATAAATCTTCACTCGCTTCTCTAGAAAGAAAATGTAGACATGTACTAGAAAGTGAGACTGGGAAATTATCTGGTTGGAAAGTTAGATATATTTGTAGGCATAAATATGTATATTGATTTGTATAGTAAATGAGGTTGCTTTGGGGGTTTATTTGAGACATTACAAAATTAAACAGAAAATTGTATGTATTATTGTAATCATTTAATAGAGCATGGAGTTCATAATGAGTAAATGATTTTTCTAATGCACACAGAATGTTTTGCTCTATTAAAATGATCCCAAAATGAAACCAAAAATTTTTGAACTTGAATACATCCTTTGCTGTTTTCTGTACCACTGTGAATTCTGATTTTCACAGTGCTTGAGCTTAATACTGAATCTTTTTAGTTCTTGGACGCTTCTGGACATCTGTTGTCTAATGCTAGTATCTTTCTCTGCTCCTTGAGTCTGTCATTTTAGGAATTAGGAAGAAAAAGTCTGCACAGTCTTACTCATCAGTTTTTAGTGTTAGCAAGTACTTCTGGTTCTGAACTGGAGGCTTTTTTCAGCTCCTCTCTTAAAAGTACTCAGAAAATATTGAGGCCAACAGAGGCTATAAAAAGAAGCATGAATCTGAGTTACTAGGAATAGCTGTAGGGAATCCTAGCACCAAGTGGATTTTCAAAGTTTTTATCCTGCATTTGCTTTAAATGGTCCCTGAAGTAATCCCTGAAGCAAGGGCCAGAATCCAGGTCTCCCTACAATCTGCACTGCAATGCTACTGACACTAAATAATTATATCAGAATATTGGTGCCTCTGATAACATGAATGAACTCTGTTTTCTGTTCAACAATTTAATGGTGTATTTTGTAGGTAGAACGTTTTTTCAGTCACTAAAGTGGAGCTGAGTTAGAAACCATATGTCTGAATTGACTCTTTAAAGTTAGGAGTTTAGGTATGTGTTAAGCTATTTTTTTAATACCATAATTATTTGGAACCAGGTTGGAGATTAGTCTCATGAAGAAGGGAAAATGCCTTTTCTTTGGCCAGAAAACTCAGTATAGATGCAGTCTATTTTTAAATCTGTATTGGCATAACTAAATTCTGTGTATTCATAACTTTCTCTTTTGTTGCAGGTGCTAAAAAGCGGCGATCCCTTTCAAAGCAGGTGGGCAGTAATTTCTGTGCTGTCTTTTATAACTGTAGATTTTGATACAGTTACTTTCTTTCATAGTGTAAACATAGCCACAGAAAAAAAAAAGAATCTTTATTCAATCTTTATTTAGAAAAACAAAAAAAATGAGATACTTTAAATCTTCTCATTTTTGTCACTTCGGACTCGGCTGAATCCAGAATGTTAAAGATGCTTAAGCAGCTGTGCCTGTTATGCTGCAACTTACTGACTTTCTCAAGCCTGTGTCAGTTCCTTCCTCAGCCAATATACTTCAGTGTCTAAGTGTAACAGGTGTATCAAAAGCTGCTTGAAGTACTTAAGCCACTCTTTACCTTTTGTGATGTTCAAGTGCCTTTTATTTTGTTTCTTTTATACATTTACATTTACAACTACTAAAAGACTGTATCTGTGTTCCTGTATTTTAAGTACATTTTTATTTATGGGTGAAGTTTGCTTTAGTTCAGGTTGGGTGTTTTAAAAGCAGTTGCTTGGAGCTTGAATGAAAACCTTACTGAAATCCAGGGGAGCTTATCCTTGGCTTCAGTGAATGTGAGCAGTGGTGAGTAATTTCAGCAACAAATACATTACATGTCTCTCTCCAACTCTGCAGACACTTAGTACTCCTGCAGATGAGGAGTTCATGGAATAATCATGTTTGCAAAATTTAAATATGTGCTTGAGTGTTTCCACAGTCATTGTGATAAACTGAAGTTAAATTAGCTGGTAGATTTGCATGCAGTTCCTTTTCCTGTATATTGATTTCCTAGCATTTATTAATAATCTGTTAACTACTTTATTAAATATCTAAATATATACTTTTATATTTTAAAATCTTATATTTAGGAACTGAATCAGATCCTTATGGAAACACCACCAGTTTGGAAAGGATCATCCAAACTTTTCCGTAATCTTAATGACAAAGGTGAGGGCTTTGTTTATTTTCCTGAACCAAATCATTACTGGTCTTATATCACTGAATAAGCATTTTCTACACAACACAATGCTATATATTCTTTTCAATTCTGCAGATGAAGGCTTTGATATCTTCTAAAATTTACACTCTTAGTAAAGGGAAGGACCAGGAGCTACTCCTGGTCTCCTCTTAATTTCTTCTTTCTTAGTAAGTTCTATCGCTTGAAAAACAAACAACATAGGAAAAAAAAACCCTGTGATAGCTTGTGTACAGACATTTAAAAGCTATTTATTTTAAGTAATTGGCATATACCTTTCTGTATACTCAGAATGGCAAATGTCATGTGGATTGTTTTAACTATTTTTTTAAAGCAACCGCAAGTACTTACTATAAAATAAAGACACCTTATGAATGCTTAAAATAAGCATGCAAGCATAAAAATTCCAATCAAATTTGCACATGTAATTGATGAGTCCAAAGGCAGTGTGGGTTTATTAGAGGAATAAGTATGCACGTTCTCTTCTGGGCTCAAATCTCTGGCACATGGAAGCAATCACTTTTTTTACCTGAGACTGCAGCCAGAAAATATGGTTCTTGTGTCTGATAAAGTCATTCAGTAAGCTAGTGAAAGAAATGGGAATAGAATTCAGGTCTTGCTAATTCTAATTTAGTGTTTATTTAGCACATTATATGAAAACTCTAAGATAATTGACTCAGCTTCTTGAAGCAAGTAGTTAAAGCCTGTATCCATTTATTGTGCCACAGATTCATTTAAATCCAATGAGCCACACAGATTCATGCCAGTTACCTGAAGTTTTGTATTTACGTTTTACCCCTGAGTGACCTCTCTCTCTTCTTTCTTATCTTAGTGGAAGCTTTTCTTTCTGTTCAGTCCTCTCTCTCCCATAACACTCAGAGCAGTCAACCAGAACTATCCCTCTACAGACACAATGCACCAGTACAAACAAAAGAACACTTTCAAGGCCTTTTTCTATTGCTGTCCATACCTGTGATGGACTACTTAACAATTGCTCTTTCTTCCTCTGTTTTACAACAAAGAGGGTGTCATCAAACAAACAAAAATACATATTTACATTTATTGACTTGCTATTAAAGAACATTTTACATCACTGAATGAGAACCTTTGAGGTATCTGATTTCTTGACAGCTGCTTGTCCAAACAGATTCAACCAGGCCTTTGAAAACTAATTTCTGCAAGCTGCTCTATAAAAACAAGGAGATAAAGCATAGATCTTGCTACTTAAATGCCTGCATTTAATCTTTGCTAATCATCAGAGCTATGTGTAAATTGAGAAAAAGGGTAGGTGGTGTTAAAAATGTTTAGTAGCCTTCCTTACTAGATCTAGCAGTTGTAAAATCATTCTGAAGGCTTAAGTTTGCTCTTGGATCAGCAGGCAGTAAAATACCTTTTTTTCCCATGAATGTGGGCAGCATGGAGTTGGAGTGCGCAGCATTCAACTGGGAAAGGTTGAGGGTTTTCATGGATCTTCTTACGTGATTTGGTTCCAAAGACCATTTAGTTTACTGACTTTCTTACATGTTGCCTTTATATTCCATCTCTGTAATATCTGTGGAGATCTCTGTGGTTGGTTATTTTGGGAATGGGAGACCTGATGCTCTTGAAGTTGCTCCTCTTTCATGAGAGTTGGCTTTTAGGGAGGAGTATTCTATGATCAAAGGTGTGGGGAGACATTTGAAAAAATCCAAGAGAAATATAGGTGAAATTTTCATATCTTCTCTTTTCAAGGGACAAACGTCCCTCCTAGTATTAGTTCAGGACACAACTAATTCAGAACTTTTTGTTCGGTAAATATTAGTAGAAAATGCCAAAGTTTCTTACTTTGTCAGTGTGGGAAGTGCTTATGTTAAATGTGTTCACTAATTGTAAAATCCACACAAATGATACAATGTTTTGAATTTTAGTTGAATAAGTCTTTGGTGAAAAAAAATCATATTACTGTTCACATAGTTTGTGTCATATTCAGTTAAGTCAGATTTTAAAATACATTTAAACATCCAAATATGTTTTTCTAAAAACTTTTGCACCTGACTTGGACTGAAACCAAGGAGTCAGACAGTCAGCAACTCTTGAAAATCACAGCTGGTAGACGTTTTTTATCTCATGCATCTAAATACATTTCATTTTTTTTTACTCTTTTGATATAATCTTATATTATGGACTGACTTTTGGTTTTGGAGGACAGACAAAATTCGATGGTTAGAAATCAGGAACCAGTTTTGCTAGTTTAGCCTCAAAGTTCATTAGAGCTCAAGGCTTTTAGGGAGAGCTGGAAGTCACTGTTTTCAGTTCTTACTAAACTGTAAGATGCTTCTCTTCATTGGTACTATGGGCATTCTGCAGGGTTACCTTTTTACCCCAGAACTGGAAAAGCAGATGTGCGGTTTATACCAAACATAGTACTTGGATATTGACTTCGGCTCAAAATCAAATTTTGCCTTAATCACCTCTGAAGAGAAAAGGAAGTGTCATTCCACACTGGGATTGCCTTTTGATGTCCAACAAAATAAGAGAAGCTGAAAATATATTCCTTGGAGATCTTCTGAATGTAGAAGATGACATAGTACAAATGTCTCTAAAAGACATTAAAATATTTAACAAAGTTTACACATTCATATTTAATAAGAGTTTTAATATAAATTTCAGGTTATGAGCTGTTCTATACTGACTGTAGTTATTTATTTGATATATTTCATGTATTTTTCCCCTAAAATACTGAAAAACAAACCTAAATTAAAAACCTCACCCTAGAGATCAATATATTAGACACATAACTTGTAGAGCAAGTTGTATACAGTCACATGAACAGAAGTATGAATATACTTATGCACATGTACAAAAATTCTTCTTATACATAGATTTAAATTTTCAAGTTTAGGATATGTAGACAAGATGACACTAATATGTCATAACTTTTATTTTGTCTTCAGGTGTGATATCTTACACAGAATATTTATTCCTCTTATGTATTTTAACAAGTAAGTAGTTATGGAGAACCCAGAAACTTCCCTGTGAGTGTCTGAGCTCTGAATGTATTGCTGTATGTTACAATACTTTTTCTCTTTTCTCTTCTCTTCTCCTTCTCTTCTCCTTCTCTTCTCCTTCTCTTCTCCTTCTCTTCTCCTTCTCTTCTCCTTCTCTTCTCCTTCTCTTCTCCTTCTCTTCTCCTTCTCTTCTCCTTCTCTTCTCCTTCTCTTCTCCTTCTCTTCTCCTTCTCTTCTCCTTCTCTTCTCCTTCTCTTTCCCTTTTTCCCCTTTTCCCTTTTATTTTCTCTCTAATGCATATCTCAATAATGTATCATGCATCTCTATGTCTATTTGAACCTCTCCTGTCCTACTCAAGTCTTGTGTTATGTCTTAAGTGTCATCCATAGCATGCATAAGCAACCATCAAATAATATCTGAACATTTTGTATTTACTCTCTTTTAAGGAGATAAATAATTGAATGGAGGGGGTTTTTTTGCAGAGCCACATGCAGGTTTTAGAATTGCTTTCAACATGTTTGATACTGATGGCAATGAGATGGTCGACAAAAAGGAGTTCTTAGTGGTGAGTATATTTTCAGTTTTTTAATATTTCGATGATATCATTAATCATGAGAACATGAGCTATTCTTAACTGAATGTAGTTTATTTGCCAAATGTAATATAAATTTTGACTAATAGCTCTGCTTTATAGTGCAGAGGTGTATTGTATAATGATTTTGAAGTTCAGTTCCAGTTTTTATTCTTTTTAATTTCTAGTACATTTACAGATAATTGGACTATTAGAGTAATTTTAAATATCAGTCTTCGACAGAATTCTCTAATTTTCCTGCTGATGGAGGCACTCGTGAAAGAAACTTTTTCTGGAATGCCACTTCACTTTTTCTTTTATTCTCTTTATAATCCTAGGTGATCTGAAAACATTGACTAACATAATGTGATTCCATCATCTGGTTTGGACAAGATTTGTTATTAAATAAAACATACTGTACCTATATCTAGTTCAGAGCATGAAAGCCATATGCTGAAGCAATTTGCTAAGCAGAGATTCAGTAATTTCTTTTCAAGGAGAATCTTCCTTATAGAAAAATTGACTTTGAGTTGAATAATATTCATGATCTTGTAACACTTGGCAGGACATTTAGAAATTGGCAGGAGTTCCTCATAGCCGTCTCCTCCAGTCATGGAAATAAGGCCAGCAATCATTTGATAAACTGGTCAAAGGAAAAAAATGGGAAAATAAAAGAAAAACAACAAAAAAATCATGATTCAATTAAAACAGAATGTGGTGGAATAGACTGACAACTTTTTTTTTTTTTTTTTTTTTTTAAAAGGCTTCCATTACAACAGCTAAATGGAAGGAAATTGAAGCAGGAGGCTTTGTCTTTCAGAAACTGATCCTGAAAATTAAATCAAGTATATAAGGAGGGAAGTTAGGACAACATTTAATTATGGATATTGCATCTTTCTTTCTAAATATGCTTTTGTAGTCCTCTTTCCCAGCCTGCTTTTTATTTGTTCTCTATCATGGTCCCTGGTAAATATTTCTTACTATTCTTTTTCTTTACTAGACTAGAAGAATTTTCAAACATTAGATATACTGCTCTCTACCTATTATTGTATTTATCAAATTTGTACGATTAAGCTTGCCTCTGACTCTGCTTGGTCACCATGTCAGTGATCCTTGAATAACTGGATCAAAACCTGTAAGTCAGAATGTTAGGAAGATGAACGTAGATAGTTAGATAACGTCTGTGTAAGTAAAAGTAAATACAAAAATAGAAGTTGATTCAGTGATACTGGCTCCAGAACATACATTTGGCATCTGTACTCACCTTGCTTGGGTATGCATCATCTGTGTGCCTGGAAGAAGTACACTGTAAATGCTGTCATTTTGCTGCATTTCCAAAATACTTCTCCATTGATTACACTCAGCTACCATAAAATTGGTAGTTAATATAATTCAGTTTTGCAAATAAAAAGACTTAGCACATGTTACATGATTCTTGAAGAGAACACAGGGTGGAGAGGTTAAAAATACTTCATTTTTCTGAAAACAGCCTCAGTGTTTTTGTAAACTAATTCCATGGTGTTTGTGCTTTCCTCTTTGCTTATGTCATAGGGGTGAGGTCAGGGGACAGAAGGATTGTGTTGCCTTGTTACAGAGAGCTTGGTTTTGCTTCTTTCAGCAGTCAATCTCATTTTCCTGTTTCAAACAATGTTCCTATGAGAGTGCTCCTAGATCCTTTTCACATTCACTTTTCTACTGGCTGGTATCCCATAGCACTCTTTCTGAACAAAAGATCCATTTCCAGAAGTTTAGCAAATGCTTTAATGGTGAGTGCAACAGAATACTACTCCCTTTGCCTCCGTGGAAGGGGAAATTCATCTAAGGATGCATTACTTTTTTTTTTTTTCTGTTTTTTTCAAGTACTGCCACTCTTATACTTGATTGCTTGTCGCTTAACTTTTAACAAGGTTTTTTCTTTCTACTGTTCTCTATTTATTTGCCTTTTTTCTTTCCACAGTTATGGCTTGCAAAACTATGTAATACTTTAGGTCATCCATCTAAATCTCCTATCATGACTGGTTTTTGTTAGCATACAGTACAGTAATTTGTGTCTTACAGGTTTTTATAACATTGAACAAAACATACCAAGGTCTGTAAATTGATCCCATACTCAGAAACAGTTACAGTGACACACACAATATTCTGGTCTATATTTGGCAAGTCCAGGACACAGTAGTCAGTTTTGGAAATTCATAAAATGTTATTTATACATGCATTTGCTATTAAATGCTAATCATTGTATTCATTAATTTCAATTCTCTCATACATCTACAGCAGAGCTTGCTGATCCCTTTTTTGTCGTCACCTGCCTTCTCTGAAATATGGTGTTCTGAAATTAAATCTGGAAAATTTGCTTGCAGAATTTATCAGACACACTTATCTTTCGCATTCCAATCCCTGGGGAGCTCTGCCTGCATTTCATTACAGTATCAGGTTTTTAGTGGACTTCTGGTGGGTAAAATCTGGTCTTTTAAAGGACTGCCACAATTGTGTCTGTATGCTGTGGTGTTTGGTTCTGAAAATACCATATGCTAGGTAGAACAGCTTTATAATCCACAGTCTTTATTATTTTTCCAGCCCACTTTGAGATTAGCAAACACTACATGTGGCAGTGCAGTATTTTCATAGGCAGTTTTTGTAAGTTTACTGGCAGAGATACAGATGGCATCATAGTTATTACTGCTCTCCCTGTAGAGTAGACATTGATGCTTTTTCCAATGGTTTGGGAATATTAATAATTATTACTATACATAAAAATATCTTAAGAACAGATACTTGCAAAGAAGGGTAAGTACAGACCAGTTATTACTCTGAAGACTATAATTTCAAAAAATGTGTTTTAAGTCTTGTATTTGAGGTTTTCTCAGAAGTCATGTTTAAAGTGCTTATTGTAGAGAAAGTTGTGAAAGGGGTGTTTTACAGGACCTGAAGGTATTCTTTGAACAGACTTGAAAAAAAAAAGGTACTTGATAAATTACACGTGAGTAGCAATTTTTTGCTGCTGAAGGGGAATGTTTCACCCCCACCAGGTGTTTTCACCCCTCCTTTGTGCCAGCAGGAGTAGGAACTTAACTGGTTAGAAACGAACAGTATGAAAAATAGATTGATCCAGCTGACTACATAGCCACACAGATACTAATTAGTGCCCAACAAGAAAGGATGTGCCTGGAGGTGGTGAAAAAGGCTGGAACTCCCCCTTTTTTTTTTAATTTGGTTGAATTGTAAACCTAAACAGGATGCTCTTAGTATTGTGTTCCCAAATAGAATTAATAGCCTTACTTTGTGGAAGAAATATTTCCTTTTTCCTTTCCATGTGATGGTTAAGGCTGTTAAGCTAGAATCCACTGGAGCACCCATCATCCATCCTAGGAGTCATACACATCCCACCTGAGTCTTTCCTGCTAGGACCAGAGTCCCTGTGCAGCAGCTGCTCCAGGGATGTGAGGAGTGCCCCTTTCCACTCCTTTCACACACACAGTCTCACTGGAGTGGGCACTCTAGGGTGCTTTTCTTTTCCTTAGGTTTGGCACTAGGATTCCCAAAGCAAAATCTCAAGTATCAACTCTTATAAAACAATTCATTCAGATGGTGCAATGGAAAAACATCTTGAGCTGAGTGCCTGTGGAGAGGGCCCCGAAACAAAGAAATCCCTGGGCAATAAATAACCCTCATGATTTATGCACCCACCCCTCTCACACCCTGTACGTGTTCTTCATGCACCTTTTTAGTCCAATGGTGATTCCTGGCCTGGGGTCCAGCAGCTTATTGGATACTTTCTCTGTCTCCAGGCAGACTGTTAACTGGTGGAGCTGCAGCTTCTGCTGGCAGCTGTAGCCTCCTTATCTCCTGGTTTGTGCTTCTTGTGCACCTGCTCACTGGCAAAGAGAGCATGGGAAACTGAAAAGACTTAGGTCTTGGATAAAGTTTTCTTGGCAACAACTAAAACAGTGTATCAATTTTATTCTCATGCTAAATCCAAAATACTGTACCGGCTACTAGGAAGAAAATCAAGTTTATCCCAGCTGAAAGTGTATGTAGGTGGAAGTCAACAGCTTCAGCATTGCTAAGTAATGCTAAACAAATGGGATACCAAAATCTCACATTATGCTGTAACAGCTCCTGCAGCATAATGCTAAATGATTGACTATGAGCAATTCATTCTGTTTAAAACTTACTGAAGCTTGAGGATTGGCATTTCTTAACAAAGGTCACAGAAGGAAGAAATATCTACGATTAATGATTGAATATCTACAATTAATAGTTGAAACATTGATCTTTTAGTGAAGAACTACACTTTAGTAGTTTGCAGAGTTCTTCACAATGGATGATTGATATGCATGTGAAACAGCCTGAAAACTAAATAATACCAAAATGTTTTGGTTTTAGCTACAAGAGATTTTTAGGAAAAAAAATGAGAAGAGAGAAAGAAAAGGAGATGAAGAAAAACGTGCAATGCTGGTAAGTAAAATAGCTGCATCTGGTCCTTGCTTTGTTTGCTTCAATTTAAAAGAAAACTTTGCATGTATATATTTCATTAATCACTTTCAATTTCTTTTTAAAATACCATTAGATATTTTTAAAAGAATATGCATAACTTTACATATAGAAGAAAAGCAATATTTAACCTAAACAGCAGTTACTGAAAAAAAATGTAAGCAGTCTACAGAAAAAAAGAATTAATGTTCAATTACTGTGTTATGTATTACAATGGTAGTATTTCCATTTAGAGTCTATAAATCTTAGAAAAATGGAATATTGATGACCCACTGCTACTGTCTGTCTGTGTCAGGAGCTGTACTCCTGCTCTTGGAACTAACTGATGCTTGTTAATGTGTCATTTTTAAAACAGCTGAAGAAATGTTACAAGTGAACTTATATTTTATATTAAATACTTATATTATTTTATTAAATACTGCTTATGACCAATGCAAAATGGTTTTAGTTGTGTATATTGTCTGAAAAAAAATTTGTAGAATATTTAATACTTGTCCTTACATAATGTCAAATTTGCATTTCTTATGTGTGTAAGGTAAGCCAGAAATAGACAAGTCTGTGGTGGTTTGTCTGGAGGATAGAACTGGTAGCAGCAACTGATTTTACTGTTGAAGAGATTAAAGTCAGGAACAAGTCCCTGTCAAGCCCACAGCATATATATGGCAAAAATTCCTTATGATAAAAAAGTGTTTTGACAGCTGTGCAGAGCTTCTCACTGTGCCCCTTATTCTTTTGGAACTGTAGATGCTTTAACTCAGATCTTTGTGTCTGAAAACATAGGAAGTTTGAATTAAAAAATTACTACTTTTTAAACCTTCCCTGAGTGAGCATAGAAGGAGATCTTTTCTTCTGACACAGAGAGACATTTACTTCTCAACTTTTCAAAACTGTATGTCAGTTGTTGAATCTCTCACACACTGTTTATTCTGACAGAAAACTTGCATGCAAAAGAAAAGGTTTTGGAATAAACCATGTTTTCCTCACAATAATTTTTAAAAACAAACAAACAGATTTAAGAATGTATCAAATAAAGATTTGCTTGTCTTAACCTGCTATGTTGTCTTTTTTCTTCTTCTTCCTTTGGCTTCAATCCTACATGTGATACTGGACGTGGTCCATTTTTGCTGTGTGTCAGCATCTTCAACTTTATGGATATCACCCCTCTACTAGCAGTGTATGTAATTTAATTATTTTTAAATTATGCAGTCTTCACTTGCGAGATGAAATAATATGCTATAAGGAAACTTACTCTCTTTTTCATTGAGTACAGTCCTTCTGCTAATCTGTAAAAAAGTGATGGATCTTTGCTTCCATAAGCGATTGTACATGATTGTTGCATGCGTTATGAAACAGGAGAAACATTGCCCTCTCTGTTTACTCTGTTTATATAAAATGAAAAAACCTACACATTTGCAAGGGAAAGGACAAAACAGATCTTAAGAAATTATACACTTGTTTTTAATTAATGTATGTAAATTAGATGATCCTGCATGAGTCATTTGATCCAGGTCTGCCTTGCCTGCCTGTATATAATGTGAAATAATTATTACTTCACAGTAATTACTCTTTGCCTCTATCATACACACCCCCCACCTCCAAAAAAAAAGAAAAAGAAAAAAAAAAAAAAAAAAGAAAGAAACCAGGAGATAACTTTTCTGGTTTTGTGCTTCTCACACAGCACAAAAATATGAGAACTTTCAGTGCTGAACTAGAAGAGGTTTTTACAGAAAATAATACTTATATTATGTAGGTGACAGTAAACTTATTTTCAATCATTTTTGAGGAATGGGAGAGAGAATCTTCAAGAGAGGGAGGGCTTCTGGGTTTTTTAGTGCCTTCATCATGACGTGATTAATTTTTGTATCACAACAGAAGTCAAGCTCTTGTAGAAAAAAAATGATTTGATGTTACAATACAAGAATGAAAATTGTTTGAGTAAGATTATTGGGATACTCCAAGTGAGGGAAAGGAACCTACAAGAATTAGATGACTAGAGAAATCCAGATGACTAGTGAAAACTGTTGCTTTATATAATCATCTGCAGCAATGCACAGATTTATTTCCTGTGAAGCTAGCACATACAGTTTGGGCAATATGCAGGAAGGAAATGTGTTGAAGGAAAAGATGCAGTGACATCTTGTCAATGCTGCAGTGTAGAGAGAATATGTAGTAGGAAATGTGAGGCCACAGGTTTCTATAGTTTTTAGATCAGGCTTTAGTGCAGTGAAAGATGCTGTACAGTGGTTGCCATATTCCTGCTTTAAACAGAAAACAAACTAGTTAGGCTTTCCTACTCCTAAAATAAGATTCAGCTTTAGTTAAAAAATCTGCCTCTAGACCCAAGCCACATCCAAACTCTTCATCAAGTTGATACCCAGGTGTGTAACATCCTTTTCTGCCCTCATCCTTTACTGGAATGGAGATCTCCAGAGAAGGGATGCTCAGATGTGTAGGCATTCACAGTAGCTGAGAAACTTCCCATGCCAGAAAACTGAAATTTTGTGTTTCCAGTTCTCTTACTGAAACAAGAAGCAGAGCAGCCTTTTCATTTTCCCTGGATGTCCTTGGGAGTTAAAGATAATCAAGATCAAGGAGGTAGAATCCTACAATGTCTGAGGTGGTCCAAAGTGTTGTTTTAGGCCTTTCTCTTCACTTCATACTTTAAAAAAAATTTAAGTTTTTGAGAAGTGCCAAGGTCTATAATTGATCAAGCAATGTTTTAAATTGTTAAATATTTTTGTAATTTCACTTGCCTAGGTTAATTCTTGTCAGTCATGTTCTGGTGCTTTCTGCAGTTGTGTGTTAAGGCTAATTCAGCATGTATTGTGTGAGTGTTTTCACTAGCCAAATGCCAGCCAGAACATGATTGTATGATGAGATGTGTGTAAGGAAAATAAAGTGTGCATGCCCAGGAGTACTAATTCCAGTGGCTACAGTAAATCTTCAGTAAGAGGACAGATTCAGTGACTACTTAAAATAGATACTTACAGAATTCTGTGCATAGAAGAACGAGGTGTTCTTCATTCACAGGACCCAGTAAACAACAAAGTGATAGAGAAACTTCTAAGGACCTCATCCTGTATGCAGTGAAGTAAACAAATTTGATTTTGCCAATTTAACCCTGAATAAAGTTATATATGGGAATACTTTGGCCACGACCTAGTTACTGTTTCTCTGTAATACAAGAAAGATAAAACCAGAATATTTAAAAAGCAAGCATAATTGTAATATACCAGGGTATAAATCTTATTAGTTTGTCATGTTTTTTTGATGACAATTTACAGAAAGAGCTGAGTTGAATTAATTAGTGAAGTACATAGTAGGAGTTGTAGAAGCACTATGAGCAATGTGTCAACGTAATGTGAAATAGTGACAATAAACCCTCAACTTTGTACATTATTCTTTATTATAACAGTGTGGTTCTACACATCACACAGCAATGTAAATCATCAAAGAAAACCATTTGTGGTAAATAAAAAAAAAATGGTTTTCATTTGTAGTTAGAAGATTAAACTCATTCTGCCTTTGTCTTGTCTGCCCAGATGGACATGAGTGGCAAGCCATAAGAGTAGGAGACCTATTTTAGATAAACTTGTAGGGAAGAAGGGAAAAATTCAACTAGTTGCAACAACCTTAACCCAAGTTCAGATAATCTTCTTCTGTCTGTAGGACTTCCCCTAGAGTCTTTGGGTAGAAAAAAAATAATAAAATAAATGCATTGCATAAATCTCCCAAGACTAATTGCAAGATAGAGGAAGGCCTGTTTCAATAACATGATTTTTCAGGCTTCCAAAAATGAAACATTTCAGAGCAAAAAGGTAAGCATATTTTCCTTGGAGAGATTAAACACTTTTCTGCTTAATCAGGGTAAGTTTGATCATGATATACATAGTGTTTTCTTGGTACATGCGTTGCAGTTGAAATTGGACTTACTAGGCCTGATATTTTGCATTTCTTTATTGGATGAAATTAATTTTATATAGATAGATGTATGGTGATACCTGTATTTTGACCAATGAGACAACAAATTTCATAAGTGTATAATTTTTTTGTTTGGCAAAACAGAATTGTTAGAAAAAACATCAGCAAATAACTGAGTTTAGATAGACATTTTCACATGTAATTTCAGTAAATATTTTCACTTTGCACTTTCTCTCATTGATTCTGGGGGGGGGTAAAATGCAGTCTCTTGGCACAGCCAAGTTATGGGTAGTATGAAAATAGAGCAGTGATCCTTTTGTTTACAAAGTATCATGTAACTGGGTAGAAATTTCTCTGTAAAAACCAAAGAATCACTGTGCTTCTGAAGATCTGTTGGAAAACATTTTAAAGTTTGTAAGCAGTTTTGTTGTTCTTTGGTTTTCAAACAATTGTGCTTCTTGAAACTTCTGCAGGTTCTTAAAACTGAAGGAGATGACCTTGTCCCCAGAAGCTATTGGGATACTTTGAGACGTAGCACAAGCCAAGCACTCTTTTCGGACCTTGCAGAGGTATAAGACAACCTCTGTCTCTGGTCCATAAACTGCAATTTTATTTTATTTGTTCTGATTATTTTCCTTGTTTTCCACTTTGTTTCTTCTCTTTCTTTTTAATTACCTTTTTTTAAAAAGCTGAAAGTTTTCAGATGGAATCGATTTGGTTCTGTGCAGTGTGGTAATTGGAAGTTGTAATTTCCAAGTGAAAGAGAAGTTACCTTTTGAAAGAGTAGAGAGATCAAGTTCTCTCCAGTCCTTATTATAAGAAGCATTTTCTAACACTAGTGGAGACAATATTTCACAGTTAAAGATGTAATTCAGGAAGTCTTTGTCATTTAGTCTTGGTCCAGGAACACAACTTCAATGAGATTTGAAGCCCTTTAAGCGTTTAATCTTGAAGTCCTCAATGTGCTTTTTGTGTATGTTACCAGAGGTGATCTTTGCAAAAACAGAATAATGCAAAAATTGTTTTAATTTTGGAGTGAAACCAGGAAAGTTCTAAGGTAACCAAAATATTAGTCAATCTTTATTGATGTTACACAGTCATTACAGTGGACTAGCAATATCACTGAGGTGTTTGATTTCCATAGTTTTTTAGATTCCAAGAAGATTCTTGTTTCATGCTCTGCGTTCAGATAATAAAGACATTTATTTGTGTTGATCATTTAAAAGGTTCAGAAGACTAGATAATTTAGGCTTTTCTGTGTCCCACACAGTGAGGGTGATTGCTCTGCTGTTGGTGGCATTAAAGGACATACAGCAGCTCTCCACTATCTCAGGTCCCATGGTTCATAAGCAGGATCATAATGAGAAAAGAACAAGGAACTGAAACAGACCTCCAGGGTAAAAGAGTCTTTTTCTTTGCTTCATAAGCAGTGTGTGCTCCATATTAAAAGCAATTAGTGTTTTGTCAGTCTGCAGAAGCTGTTGAATAACCTGAGGACTTGGATGGACGCTTTCTAATTTCCAGGCTAAATTTGATCAAGATCCCTTTATACAAGTCTGTTGTCCATTAATTTTCATGGTTTTTTTCTTCTTGAATGTTAATCTTCTCACACATAGTAGTGTTTTCAAAACGCAGGTGAAGGTATCAATTTTAATTATCCCAGGCTAATTATAACACATTATTTGCTTTTTCTCTTTAGGTAGGCCCTACATTTCCCAAGCATCAAATAGGCCTTTTCTGTACCTCTCTTAGCGTGAGTGTATTTGCCTTTGAACAAAAGGGATTTTTATATATAGCAAGATTCATACTAATAATAAATTCATAAATCTTGCAATAAATCAGTATACCCAGTGTTTCTTTCCTTTCCATGCTTTTAAATTTATGAGTAACTGAACTATTAGTCCAGTTGTTAGTCCTTGTTTGTTCTGCCAGATTTTAAAACTCAAAACGTCAATATTCTTGTGTAGTCAGCTAAGGGAGACATCGAGGGAACAGAGGGCAGCTCTATTCATTGACTCCTTAAGGAACTTGAGGCACTGAAGTTTCTGAATTAAGTGCCTCTTAATCTACACTTAGCTGGCATTATTTCAGTCCCAGGTATAGATGAACTTAACTTTGGTAATGTCTACACACCTTTAATTTGAAGAGCTATTTTTTACATCTGATGCCTCAGACTGGTATCTGTAACTAAAGTGTAAATTAAATTTAGCAGCAACTATAATAAATATTGATTTAAAGTATCTGTAAAATGTATAAAAACACACTCTGCTCACTTGTAAATTCTTTTATGAAGAAAAATCATGTCCTGCATTTAGTCTTAAGACAATTTCCCAGTTGTCATCATAATCATCTTTATCTTGCTTGGGTTAAGTTTGATCTGGCTGGCTTTCATCCATATTCTTACCTCTCCCTAGCACTCTCACATGGGACTAATATTATAGTCATCTGCACTAAGAAAGTGACAAAAAGCTAGATGACACTGGAGTCTGTTGTTTCATACCATAGCCTCTGAGACAGCCTTGTGTAATTTGAAAAGGAGAGTAAATAGAGTTCATTGTGGGAATCAATTTAGAAGGTCTCTTTTTGGGGAAAATAACTTATTGATCACATCTGGTTTATTTCGAAGACAGTTCACAGTACTGTTTCAGCTATTCCTGATTTTGCAACTATGCCATCCTGTTGGGATATGCTAGTTATCACTGAATTCAGTTTATGGGCTTATTCTTAAATCATGGAAATCAGTAGTTGTATCGTCACCTGAAAAATCAAGAACTTGCAGTAAGAAATCTCTTATGAATTCAAAGCAAAATATGCATACTTCATTCTCAGAATAAATTGCTGCAAATGGACCATAGCTCATATGCATAACTTAATTTTAGTCAACCTGCTTACATCAAAAGCTTGAACTTAATTTTTCAGAATATAAAAGTAGACTTACTGCTCTAAGGTTTAGGAAAAGAAGATACTGCCACTATGCAGCAAGCCACTAATGTGACTGGAACACTTGTCTCTCCTATTTTTATCTGCATTTGTATCATTTTTAGTGTAAAGGTACAGAGGAACAAGGCAGGGGTTTTATTCTCATTCCTCAATGACTGCAAAATATATTAGAACAAAATCGTGGCTTATATGTATTTATATGGAAATAGTAATTTCATTTTCACTGAACTGAAACACAAATTCATTTTATTTTGAGCAATAGATACAAGTTTTAAATTATTAAGGCTTTTGTTCTTATCCTTGCCCCTTAGAAGAGAGACTTTATTTAATGCTATCAGTACAGAAGAAACACAGGAATAATTTTCTTCTGCAGAGAAGCATACTGGGTTGAGTTTCTGGATAAGGATTTCATTTAGGGTTTTTTCATTCAGTCAGGCTGACCAAATGGGAGTTGTGAAAAGAATTACAAGTTGTATTTTTTCTTTAGCTATGTTCTTTAGATAGGTTCTTTAGATATGTGTGAATGCAACCTCAGTCTAAGGTTTTGAAACATTTTTGCAACATGAAAGGCTGTAATTTAACATTTGATATCTTTTCAATGCACTTGAGGGAAAATGTTTGAATGTGCTTAGGGATTTAACTGCTTAAAAGACATAAGAAATCAGGGTATCTGGATTTCAGGATATTGTGTCCTGCAGTGGAGGACAATGATATTAAAAGACAAATAGTGATTGCTTTTCTGAATTAGTTTGCTCACCTGAAGAGCAGAGTTGTCTTAATTGAAGGACACGAAGTATCTCTCTGCCTAGATGTATTCTGTGTCAACTTAATTTCTCCATGGAAAAGAATATAAGAATAAAGAGGAAGCTAGACTACATGAAATATGATCTGGAGAATCCTAAACTTAGTGTACTGAAGTATAGAAAAGCCTCTCATTTCTTTAGTTCTTGGATGTTGAAAGGAAAGGATTTGTGTTGTTATGGCCCCATTTTTTTCCTCTTGTTGATGCATATATCCTCTTAATGGATATTGCATTTTACATTTTTACCTGATCTTTTACATGTATGTAAATTTGAAATTAATATAGTGTTTTTAATTTATTACTAGTATATCTACATATCAATATGAAATTGTTTTTCGTGGTACCTCATCTTGAACTACTGCATTTAGAGTGCCTCCATCTGTTAAAAACGTATGGCCTCTTCAGGTATGAAATAAAGTCACACTTAAAGGACCTGTATGTTGCAGGTTTGGATCTGCAGATAGTTAGAGATCTGTATAAACAGTTTTCAGTTACAGTAAATCCCATAGGTGTAACATCTATCAGTATGATTCTAAACTAATATTGTTACATCTCTCAAATACTTACTAGGCTTCTGTACTGTTTGCAGTATAGTTTTCAGAGATGTTTCCACAAAGTTATTGCCTTGGATGGTAGCTTTCCTGGGAAGAGTAGAGACTACTGGCTCCCACTCTTTGCTTTTCATTATCACTTGTCCTTGTAAGAAAAGAAAGAGCTCAGACAGAAGGCTTTTCCTAGCCAGGTGCAGCAAGGAGACTAAATATGTCACATTTTGAATTTTAAATATTGGAAAATGCATGTTAATGTCAGAAGGACATGTCCATCATAAACTACTGTTTACCAATATTTTAATAGCTATTCTGTATATCAAGAATTTCTTCATAAAAGACAAAATCAGTCATCAATATCTACACACAGATGATAGTTACTTCTGTTTATATGTGTGTCTTCCTACTTATAACTCTTGCTATTAAAAAAGGTAAAAATTATGTGTCTTCAAAGTTGATAGTTATTAAGGAAAAGGTATTATTACATTTCAAAGGTTCCTGTCTGATGCAGAGAGCACATACTCAGGAGATTAGGAATATTGTCAAGAGACTCAGTCAAAATGTTAGTAATTTCAAATTTTCTGTTGTTTTAAATATATTTGAGCAATAAAATGTGAACTGCAGTCATATGCAATCGTACTCTTTTCTAAAAACATGACTTTTAGAAGTTTTAGTGGTTTTGGAATACTATCCTGTACTTAAATTTGAAATATAAAATAAGAGTAGATGAGAGAACAGCCTTTTAATTTCTTTGTAGTTGCATAGTAGAAGGGAAAGGAGACTGTGTAAAAAGGGAGTTATTTTTATGGTTCACCTCAACTGACTGGAACTTCTTTTTTCTTGAGTTTCTGGTTTTATTTTTCATGCTTCTTTATCGTCAGTGCAGCTTCCATTATATTGTATTGTTGTGTTAAGTGTTTTCTCCTAAATGCAACTAACCAGCTAGTGCTATTTTGTGTGAAAATTGCATGACTAAATTGATTTAATGGATTTTAATACTAAACTCTTTAAGACTGTAAACACAAACCTTTAAAGAGAAATGTCTATCATGATGATAGGCATTCTCAGATTATACTTCTGAGCTGGTCGAATCATGGCCTTTAATTTTTTTATTCTAACATTTAAGCGTGCTGATGATTTTGCAAGTTCACTGTCAGATACAACACTGCTTGTACACTTTTTTGGCAAGAAAGGAAAGGCTGAACTGAACTTCGAAGATTTTTATAGGTGAGTCTCAACTTTATTAATTCCTTGTAAAAATACTTGCATACTTGGTCTATTTAATGTCTGTTATATTGCCGTACATATAGTTTATGCAGATATCTATATAAATTGTGTTTTCTTTTTGCTACACAAAAAGCAAAATAAAAGAGTAAGTGGGACAAGAGTAAAGCATCCTCTATTAATGCTGCTGCGTTTGCATATTTTGTTAGCACTTGTGTGTGTAAAGGGTTTGGGGTGGAGACATTGTACCCCAACCTTGTTCTTATTGCTATGTAGGAATATCTAGTGAAAATGTCTGTCTATTGCTGTAAGACCTTATGAATGCTAAAGAGGTCAAAACCTTGTAGATACTTTCATGACAGATCCATCAAGTTTCATTCAACGTGACTTCACCAACTCAAAAAATCCTTAAATTATGAACTAGTGAGGGAAATACTGTTACATGATTTCCTTGCAATTACACTGTAGCCTGGATATACTTTTGATTTTGGCTCTTCATAGTTCTTAGAAGTCAAGGTATATATCAGAAAGGAGTATTGCAAACAACATGTGCTGAATGGGAGCTCTTGGGAACCTGTAACAGAGGAGTGTTTGAGGTTGTGGTTGACAATTGGATGAACATGAGCTCCTGATGTGGTACTGTGACCAAAATGCTAATTTCATCCTTGGTTGTGTAACTAGGACATCAGATAGGATCAAGGAAGTTACATTTTATTTTTATGTATACATCGTTTAATAGTTTTTCCAGTTTTGGTGTCCAGACAATCCTAAATATACTAATAAAATGTGAAAAGTTCAAAGGACTACCATTAGAATAGTAAAATATTTTTTAAAAATAAAAAATAAAAAATTTAAAAGTTGTGATTGGAAGGCTGCAAGAGCTTGTTAAAAAGAGAAAGATAAGATTTACTCACAATTTATAAGCAGCTATATGAAGAATAAATTTGGGGATTTCATGTATTACCATGATGAAATTCCTAGTCTAGCATATAAAAATGAAGATCAGCGACCTACTGAAGAAGAAAAAGAATCAAACGCAAACTAGAAGTAACTTAAAAATATAAAGTATTGAGTCATTTTAATTTTTACTAATACTTCATCTTTGAGTAAGATTGGTGTATTGATTAGCAAATATGTCATCAAAGGCAAGGGATTTATCAAATTTATCATCAGTGCTATGAAAAGGGAAAAATTTATGTAGTGGTATTTGGCTTTATATTCTGTGAGTCTTTTAAGGACGTGAATATAGAAATATAAAGTATTCATATTTCTTCATGTTTATGTTTGTGCTTTAGGTTTATGGATAACCTACAAACTGAGGTTCTAGAGATAGAATTCCTTTCCTACTCTAACGGGATGAGTACCATCAGTGAGGAAGACTTTGCCCATGTTCTTTTGAGGTATACAAATGTGGAAAATACATCAAGTTACCTGGAAAATTTGCGCACGATTCCTGAAGAAAAGGTAATAGTTTAGTGTCACGACCCACAAGGTGGGTGCAGCACTTTCACATCTCAGAAAGTGAGCACAGGTCCCTAGAAGTGGGGACCAAACCAGGAGAGGAGTCAATAACTTAGACTTGTGTTCAGCAGGATTTACCTAGTAATATTTTTGAAGTTTAGACAACAAAGCCTTATGTTAAATTAAAAGTCAGTTCAAACAACAAAAAACAAGCAATGAGGCATGGAAAATTTTTTTTTCCTTACTTCTCTTTTACTCTTCCTCTTCAGAAATAATATGGACACCTGTTATGTAGTTGTTTTAAAGTCCTCATAATGCATCACTTGTGTAAAATTATTGTTGGTTATGTGGCTCTTATTAATATCTGAAGAAACAGAAAACATAATAAAAACAGTAAAGGTCATGAAGTAGCAAGACCTTCATTTGTATAACAACAAATGTGTTGTCAGAAGTGTACCTGAGAGAAATGTACTGGCAGCTATGCATAAAGGATAATGAGTCCCCTTAAAACTAAAAGTAGGCCTCCAAATAGGGGAGGAATACTTAGATTTAACTGTATTTTTGGCTGCTTTTTGGGTGAGAATTGATGTGTCTTGCAGTGGCAAACAGGAAAGACATCTTGCATTCCTTAGAAGACTCCAGTTCTTTACTTCATTGGCTTTCGGTACAAAGTATTTTTTTTTCAGTCAGTGTAGTAGCTGTTCTTAAATGAAGTAGACATACTTAGCTGGAAGGCTTATTTATTCAGTTGCCATCACTACTGATAATTCTCATGGAGCACATTGTTCTTTTTTTTTTCTTTTTTAGGGTATCACATTTGATGAGTTTAGATCATTTTTCCAATTCTTGAACAATCTAGAAGACTTTGCAATTGCAATGCAAATGTATAATTTTGCAAGTCGTTCCATAGGTCAAGGTAAGTATTTATATTTTTATAAAAATCTGTTGATAACTATCCAGAACTGTGCACAAAAATGTAAGGTCTCAAATAGAAAGCTAAAAAGGCTAGGACTGCAGCTTTGAGAGGAGAAGACTCAGTCATATTATAAGAGGAAAAATTACAAAGTCAGCTTAACATGTAAGTCAGATAAGCTGAATGCAAAACAGTTGGTCATCACATCCTACAATAAAAGAGTTGAGGCACCTGATGACTCCAGTAAGAGGTCAGTTTAATGCAAAGGAAGCATTTCTTTACACAGTGGGCATCCTAGGCAAAGGCTATAGAAGGAAACCATGTGAGAAGGATTAGACAGACTTTTTAACAAAGCAGCTAAGTGGGTGCTGAAAGAAATAGGCAGCTATGTACTGACTAAAATCCTTAACAACTTAGGTGCTTAGGGAGTGTAAGGTGAATAATGAAGTGCAAGGTAATATATGGAGTGGTCAGATGTGTGTGTTCTCCTCAAGTAGCATTTTCATGAGTGACAGAGTACCACCAGCACAGTCCTACCTCACTTGGCCTTACCAAAGGAGTATACTGTTTTCTCTGTGCTCTACTTCTTAGGTTCTGTTTTGTGACAATTAAGTAGATGCCATCAGTATGTATGGAACATAGGTTTAATTACAATATGATTCTCTAATTTTGTTATTACTCATATTATGTGGACTGTTATCTTTTGTGTAAAATAATTGATACTGATTAAGCAGTATGGTTTTATATTAGTTTACATCAACTTGGTTTAGAACTTTGAAATTCAATCCCAATTTTTTTTTTTTTTTTGGGTGCTTAAACGTGAAAAGTCAAGCTAAGGGTGTACTCATATTTCATAATATGTTGTCCAAAAAGTAGGGTTAAATTAATGTATATTATTTTTCTTCTGATGTTCTTCTCATGCAGATGAGTTCAAACGTGCTGTGTACGTAGCCACAGGTCTGAAGCTTTCACCACATTTGGTAAACACAGTGTTCAAGATTTTTGATGTTGACAGAGATGACCAGTTGAGTTACAAAGAATTTCTTGGCATTATGAAAGACAGACTCAATCGAGGGTTTAGGGTAAGGATTCTGATTTTTATAGTTACATTAGTTCACTTTACTACTTACCTGTAACACCAGCAGATTTCAAACCAACAGTGCTTGTGCTTAAAGATGTGTGTTTTATAGATATACTGAAGCAGCCTGTAAAATAAATTCATGGTTAAATTCTTGATTTTTTTGTTAGAAATAATTACAGAGAGGACATAATGTACCTCTATAGCACACAAACCAAACTGGTGATGAGAAATGCTCTTCATACTGTCATTTCTTCTGTATTGTGTGATTGCTAGACTGGCATCAAGAATTGTAACAAGGGTAGCAATTAGGTCTTGGTTGTGTTCAGGGAAAGCAAAGTTTGTGTCTCTGAAGCTCAGAGAGTTCAGTTAAATGTCAACCATGGGCTTTTCTTAAACATTATTTAAAATACCAAGGGTTGATAATGACTTGGAAGGAGTTGCAGCGGAAAGTAGTTTTAATTTTCAAATAAAGAATTACTGAAGTGGTTCTGAACAATGCATTATTGTAGTTCAAAGTTGCTTTTGATAATTTAACCCTGTATCTAATATATTAAATTACAAGAAGCTAGAGGGCAGGAAATTATATGCAGAAAATTTACATAGCAAACACGCTTCTAAAGTGTGCTTTGCCTTTTAAGTAAATATATAGTAAATATATAGGTCCTGCTGCCCTCTTCAGGTTCTGTGTGTTACCAGAGAATTTTATAACAGCAGAAAATTTCTTAGAGTATGATCAATTAAAAGTCACAGTTTTTCTTTACAGAAAAGGTAAGGCAGGTTTTAACACTTTTAACTTAAATTATATTCTTACTGAAAATCTAATTCCTTAGACATAAATCTTAAACTGTATTATAGTTCTTGAATTCATATTTCAGTATGGTTTTTCCATAACAAGATATCAGGAATTTTAGTTAGCTTCCTAAATATAGTTTTAGAACTTTCTGTGTAGTGATGTTGAGTCTAACAGTTTACTTGTTATTTTTGTAGTACTATGATTGAATGTAAAATGTGGCTAAAACCTCTTCACTTGTAACAAACGTATTCCCTTGTTGGTCCTCAGTTCCTTTTCTAATGGTGTGGGAATGATGATTGTTTCATAACCATTTCAAGGTGTTCAGCTGTATGTTTTATTTGTTTACAAATTTTAAGTGTGCACTGTGTGTTAATTTAACCAGAAAACAGTCTGCTTACTAAGTAATTCTTGTAAATGTAGCACATGTTTCTATTTCACAAAATGCATGACAGAAATCACATATAATCCTTAAGAATCTATCATTCAGCACTATTCAGTCTTGCACATGTATCTTTCTTTTGCCTGGGCCACTATAAAATGTGTACTGTAAAAGAAAAACTGTAAAGAATGGCCAAGGATGTTTAGTAGAATAGCATGGTTTTTCATAAATTATATGTCTTAATATTCATTAGATATATCTCCTGGATTGCATAGGAGATGATTGTGATTTGTCCTATAGTTAATCTATATGCAAACATGTCTACATGCAGACTTGCTAGGTTATTCAGAAAAAGTCATTCTTTTCACTAGTCAGTAGTATTCCTAGACAATTACAGTACCAAATTTAGAAATTACAATTTCCAGTAAGTTTTTGTGTCACACAACCTTGATTTTTCCATTAAGGTATAGTAGTAAAAACTATGCAAAAAAAATTGCTTTTTCATTTTATTTAACGTTATCCACTCACCCCAATCTTGGCTTAGAATGAAGAAAGCACATAGGAACCTTTTGCCCAGGACAAATTGGCAGAAAGTGTTATTAATTATTCCTCTTGTTTGTACATGAAAAGTTACAAAGTATTTAGTGTGTCCAGAACAAATAGAAGTTGACTCTCTTATTCCTAGAATGGGGAGGGCTCAAACTTTCTCTTGTGCTAAATAAAAACTAACAAATCACTAACATTTCTTTGTTAATAACTGTTACAAAACCATAGTAACATCAGTGCCATTATAAAAATAAAAGAACTTTGTAGCTTCTGCTCATGCAGTATTTTCTAGCTACATGGAAATTTTTGCTTCGAGATGTTTGAATCTGTTTATAATTGTAAATGCCTGATTTTAATGTTAAATATCCTAAAACTAATGTCTGCCCAAATCAGTGTAGTCTCTGATTATCACTCTAAAAATAAGTAGAAATAACAATTTAAAGTAGGCCTGCACTTGAAGTATGATTTTACAGTTAATATCTTGTATTTAGTAATGCAGCTTTTTTTAAAAGTTGTTTTATTAAAAGGATTGTCCAAAAGAATCTTAGGGACATCACAGAGGCTGGTCAGAGACTGGGACCAGTCAGTACCCACTAGTTGTGTCCTTTTTAAAAGCCCAATCGTAAACTTAGGAACTTGAAGAAGTACAGATACTACCCCTTATAGAAACATCATAAATATTAATTTTACCGTATATTTTAGATAATTTTTTTAAAAGTAAATGTCTTTAAAAGTTAAACAAATCTCTCTCTTTCTGGAATACGGTATTATAATCTGAACTATTTTGGTTTGAGTAGTTTGAAACAAACTAGTATTGTTAAGCTGCCATCAAGTGGTCAGTTAGAGTATTGCCATAAACTTAAAGACATTAAAAGCTTTATTTTTTGATACCTGTTTGATTTAAAATCGTGGTTTCCTTTTTTTTAAAATTTAAATATATATAAGAAAATTCCCTTTCCTTTATAAATTCCATTTTTAAACTGAAAGATTTGGAACTTAATGACTAAATGATAAACATTTTACCTAGCACATACTATACCCTCCAGCAATTCATCACTTAAAGCCATTTTATTATTTTTTTTTTTAATTTTCATGATACTGTTGTCTTATGCTTACCTCTGGCTGCCTTCACATGTTGTCTGTATCTGGGCACTTGTCCCATTTCTGCTCCACAGGGCTACAAACCCATACAGAGATACACTACATTCAAATCCTGCGTGAGGAAGGAGCTCTATAGCAGATAAGTGACGGTATGTGTTAGCCACCCCCTCGGAGTGTGCTGGCATGCTTGCAGGAATGGCTGAGTGTTACACTGTCACTGCTTTGTCTCCTGTTCCAAAATTCAGGAATAAGTTATCTGACTTCAGGTGATGTAATAGCTGCAAGTTTCACGTTGTGGTTTTGGCTGGAGCAACTGAATTTTGTTCTGGAGATGGCAATGACTGACTGGCACTGTCACTGTTCTGTAAGCCAGCTGCAATTTTGTGCTATGTCTGACATAGGGAAAAGTATTCTTTCAGAGTTTCTGTTGCTGTTTTCTGTCTGTCCTGTGACCACTTTTCAAATGCTTTCTCAGGTACCTATGGCTCGTAAGTATTTACCAGTGAAGATTGTAGAGTCAGTGGCTTTTTTTTACAGTTGGAACTTGGTTCTTCTTTGGTTTCTACAGTTACACTTTTGAAAATAGCAATGCAGTTTTCACTCAATTAATGCTGTGCCAGCAATTTTCAGAAATAAGCACTATGCCCAGACATGGCCACCGTGGCTGTTTCTGAGTATCCACAACATGAATATTCATTCTTACAGTTAGGTTGTACTGTGGATTTCAGTGGCACAGCGTGCCTTGTATCTAAGTGCATGTCAAAATTTTCTTAAATTGTGAACTTTTCAAGACAGGGGACAGTTCTTACAGGAAAACTGGCAAAACATTACACAGTCACAATGGTTTTCTAGTAATTTTTGTGCAGGGTATGTCACCAACTGCAACAAAATGCAGTGTGACAAGAAAGAATCCTATAAAGGCAAATTAAATTAGCTTGGTGACAAAAAGAGAGACTGTGGTAAAAACATCTAGTTTTATATACCCAGACACAAGAGCTCTAAACTCAGGCAACAGGTTAATTCATACATCTGTTGAGATGGAATAAACTAGGAAAAAACTACAGTGAAGATCTATAAAGGGAGGATTTTGTTCAGCCTGTGTAAAATCATTATCAATAAAAAAAATTAAACCTGAATAATGGGGTATCTCCACTCCACACCAGGAGACAATCCAGACAAACCAGGTTAGTTCTCAGTGTCCTGACCTGGCTACAGGCAGCCTCCCTGACAGCTCAGAGGTTGCTGCTGCAGCCTGGCTGGGCACTGGGCAGGTTCTCCTGTGTCTGTACTGCAAGGAGAAGAGAAAAAGCATGTTAGCAGGGAACTGCCAAACAGAGCTGAGAGGAGACCTCTGCTGCAAATGCCTTGTGGAAGGGTTACCCAGGACATTTATAACAAAATCCTTTCAGAGTTTTATTTCCAAAGAAGGATGCTAGAGGCCAGCTTCAGGAGGGATTCAAGTCTATCAGAAAGTACTGTTTGTTAAACTGTTTGTGTGCTCCGAACCTGTAGTGGATACCTAAGATGTAATTCCAATTCTGTTCACTTCTAAATTGTTGAAAGTATTTTTCTTGAAATTCTTACAAGTTTTGCATTAAAAGAACTATTTTCTATATATTCTGAATGTTGTGGGGCTTCCACACTTTTGATTAAAAAATTTTTGGAAGTAACAGTTAATAGCTGCAGGCAGAGTCTTGGGACTGATTGAACAAGGAAATTTAATTTTGAGAAAGACATGAAATACTCAAGCATGGATTTAGAACCTCATTGCTAGTCATGTTTCAACAGTAAATTACTGTCTTCTGAAATACTTTATTCAGTCAAGCAACATTAAGATTTGTCACATAGTTAATATTTTGAAAGCTTTTAGTATTTTGAAAAACTTTCCTAACATTCAGCAGTTGAATGCATCTATCATAAGAGATAGTTTTAAATTAGGAACTAAAGTTGTTTCTTCCCAGTTGAAGAAACTGTTTCTTACCTCTTCTTAAAGCAACTAAAGTAAATCATCTGGGAACTATGATAGGCACAAATGACTCATCCTACAAAAGTAACAGAAAATTAGTTGTTTGACTGACTAGGACCTTAGAAACATACCTGGGTACAAAAGGAGGCAAATATTCCAGTGAAATGTGAAAGTGTTGAAAGAGTATGAGGACAAAATGTTCTTTCTATGGACTTGTTCCATAGAGAACTGAGAGCAGATACAACAGCAATGCAAATGTTAAAGTACTTCAGTGTTTCTTTTACTGATTTTCATTAACATTTCTTTGAACCTGTTTCATGAAGTAAATGCATATCCCAACGCACTGCTTAATCAACTCATGTGCTTTCCTTAAATAATGCAATGCATTTTGCAAGTTACACATTTTTTTCATAAAGTTGACTAAATTATATGTTCATGTAAGTATTGTTTCTAATATTTTCATTTTAAGTCTGGATTATATACTACCATGGATTTGTTTTCTGAATATTTATAACTTCTGCATAATGTTCTGTGCTTTTTAATCATACAAGGTGAGTAGTAAGAAAAAATAAAATGTAGGCTTCACTCTCTGATGGTTGGTTTAACACACTCCCAACATCACAATATTTTTAACTTCTTCCTTCAGTTCTAGCAGAACAAGCTATCAGACAATCTCTCACTTTGACATTGTAGCCATTTGCCTTCAGATACTGGATTTAATTTCTAAGACAGAGATTAAAATTTAAAGTTACTTGGGAATGCTTCCTGTCTACTATTACAGTTCCTGTTCCTTATTACCCTCTTTGCCCAGCTGAATGAATATTTAGCCCCTCTCCATCTTTCTGCACTTACTATCAAAATGGGCTTAATAAGTTGGAAAAGCAGAAGAACTAATAAGATGCAGTGGTAACTACAGGCAGCATAGAGTCCAGTGGATCTCCCAGGCCAGCCAATACTCCTCTCCATTCAGTGGCTTATTCAAATCAATGAATTACAGTGCAGTTTAGGACTGAGGTATCCTAGCATAAAGAAGCTTTCATATAATCTGCCTGTTTTATGCTTGGCTTCTTTTAATGCCTCAGTTTCATGAAGATCAGTAATTTTCTATGCTTTTTATTTGGTGTTAGGGATGATTTTTTTAGTACAGTGAAGACATGAAGAAGCAAGAAGCAAAACTAGAGAGCAGGAGATACCTGAATAAAGAGGAAATCCTTTCTTACAGTTTTTAATATAGACAGGCTATTTGTTGAATGCTGTGTGCTGTGAGGTGAGGATGCATTCTGAATAGTTAATCTGTGTATGGATTTATAACCCTTACTATACAGAAGTACTTCTGAATCATGGAAGTGTTTGATCTTTGATGATTGAAGTATTAAAATATGTATCTAGTCTGTATGAGTCTGAGTAAAATTGAATGTAGTATTAAGCAATTTAGTGAACAATATCTTTCTCTAATTCTATGTTTTCAATTTCACAGGAGACTCCAAAGTATGGTTTGAAGGAATATTACTCTTGTGTGATGACTGTAACCAGTGAACACCTAAGAGATCTGTGGAAGCAATTTCGGAGGCAAGATATGCTGAGATAAATGCAGACAGAAGGATTATCTGACTAGAACTGACTAGAACTATTTCTTCCTGTGAATTTTAATGAAGAACAAACTAACCCAGGTGTCACGCTTTAGCAGTGGCCCAGCAATTGAACTGAATAACAGATGCTCTCTGTTACCCCCCTCCCCTCCCTGATAAAGAAAGGAGAGAGAATAAGGGAGAGAGCATTTTGGAGAATCTTCATCTGCAGTAGGAAACACAGGACTTCTTTTCCACTTCATGTAGTGATCAGTTCTTAAAACAGCTTTTAAGTATGGTTTTATTTAAACAACAAACTGTCACCTGATTGGCAGAAGTCTTTTTTAAGAAATGCATTTTTAATATTACTTTTTTTTTATTTTGAGATATGTTTGTGCATTTAAAAGAAAACAAAAATAAGTTTTACACCTGGGTAGGTAAATGTTATGGCAATTAAAAGAAACTGTCCCACATCAGCTTAAACTGTGAATTTGCTTTCAGAAGAACGCTGTTGAAAGTTGGTGCTAAACTGGGAATGAGAATACACTAAGTAGCATAACAAATATAGATGAGTTGAATGTATAGATTAAACTCTTAGAGGCTAACAAAGTTGTTACCTTAAAAAGAGTAAAGCTTTTGTGGTTATAATGTGAATGATAGGTATTTACCAGGAAAGGTACTGTATGGTCTATTATACTGTATGGTATAATGTCCAGATTTTCCAAGTCTTACCATTATCTTTATTAATTTATCCTTTAAAAAAATAGTTCAGATTTTAAGATGTCTTAAAAGCAGTATGTTGGGAAAAAAAAAAGTAAAAATATTCTAATTCATGTTTATTAACACAATTTTAATATTTATTATAAAATTTATTGATATAGCTGTAAATTCACTGTTATATCTCTAGTAGAGTAAAATTTCATGTTTTTCTTGTGAATAGTGCACTTTTATATGAAATAAGATGTGGCTCCAAGTAGAAATTATAGTTGTTTAATTTGCTACTCTGGAATGCAGTCTCTGAGAAATACATAAATAACTTGTGTTTGTGCCAAACAAAAAGGCAAAGCAGAGCATGAATGCATGCAGCACTACAGAGCAACACTCACTAAATAATATTATGTTAATATTACACATCAACTATTAGACATAAATTAGACCTTACAAAGGTTATGGAGACTACAGGCCATCAGTACCTGCTATGCCCTTTCAAGCTGTAGATTTAGGTGTTACTGAAGCAGTGATAAGGACATTGTTATGTTTGGTTCTCCTCAAATTTTTTTCTTTGCTACTCAGCAACAGTGGTTTTTCCATACTCCCTTTCAAGGTGATTATTAGGCACTGTGAATTAAACCTAAACAAAACGGAGCACGGTGTCTCCATGCTTGGACATTAAATAAGTTTGTATTGATTTAGGAACAAACTGCCCTGAAAGATTTGGAGCTGAATACACACACACTAAAACTAGTATCAATATATTGTTAACAGAAATCAAATGTTTGGTGAAGTCCGAAAATTAAAATAGAACCAAAACAATCACTTTTAATCTTTTATTACTCCAAATACCTGTAAACACACTTCTTAAAATTGCATTTAGTGCACGTGTTGCTCAAATACTGTTTTACATTACATATTAAAAGATGTACAGCATTCCTGTAAGTACACCTAAATTTAGAAATATTTAATTTCTAATAAGATATACCTCTTCTAAAAAATCAAAACAAAATGAAAAGGAAGTTGTTTTTTAAGAAATTCTACTCTGGGAATCTTGGGGGAAAGAATGTGCTAGGTGTGGCTTAACAGTTCAGAAAACATTTGAAGGATGCTACTTTAGTAAACATTTCATGATGAATACTTACCAGATTTCCACCTTGGCATCCTTAAACTAACAAGAAAATCCAATCAATTGGGACAAAGACACAGCAGAACATGGGTAAGCTTAAGTGCCTGTGTGATCATTTAGGGCATTAATTGTATCCAATGTATCATCTTGGTACACAGAACTGTCTCACTGCTTCTTGTCAGCATAAGCAAAACCCAATTTACTACTTCAGTGATGAAGGACAGAAAATGGGAAGAAAGGATAGGGAGTTACTGAAGGGGTTCCCCTCCTTCCTCTTCATTCACCACTGCCCATTCACAGTGACCCTCTCCTTGGAGAGAGCAGCAGCTCCATCATCATTTTGCTCCTCCACTGCCCTAGGCAATAGTGCACTTTGCTTTTATGGCTGGCTTGAGACAACTTTATCATTTTTCTATGTATTTCCTAACTATAGTCACTTATTATAAAATAGAATGTGAAAGTGTCAGATTAGGTTTTAAGAGTATTTTTCTCATATTTAATAGTAAGTTATTTAATATAAATGTGAATATATGCATATAATCCTGTTTATCTCAAAATAAATGCACTTGAAACTTTCTTTGCAGTGAATATGATTCAGATTCTTTTGACACAAAAAAATCTGTATTTTGTGTAACATGGATGTACAAGTGTTTTGAATTGGAGCATCTCACTATCACAAAAAATACACCTTTTTCCTTCTTTCGGTTGTTTCTTCAGAGAGCTTTGTTTTTCTTCCACAGAATTCTGTATAAAAGAGCTGGACGTGCAAGGACAGCCAGGTGAAAAGAAGGCAGGCTAATGGGACATGCCATCTGCTACAGTGGCACCCCTTGGTTAGGCAGCACTCACTGTGCTCCATAAAACCTTATTCAAAATCCATCAGATTTCTGGCAGCAGAAAAAAAACTGTGTTTGCTGCACTGTAATAAGTGGTAGTTGTATAAATGAAGGCTCTTTGTAAAACCAGCACTTGTTCTCTTCAGTAAGTGAAGAAAAACTGTAATAATACATGGAGGTAATCAGTGGATGCTTGGGAACTGCCACTGAAGTCCAGACCAGCTGTAAATTGTGATAAAATTGTAACTATTGAACCTGGGGCCCTGGGTAGCTTTGTGATGCTATCTTATGTCTGAGCTTTGGTATTTAAAATCTCCCTGGCAGTTTTCCTCCTTGCAGGTGTTGGCAGTAAGTGGATACAAATTGCTTCCACTACAAATGTGAGTATTGTGTGACAGGGAACAAAGTTACCTGCCTGAAGAAAAAGAAACACTATTAAAGGTTGAATTGCAACATAGTGTTGGTCGTGCTGCCTCATTTTCTATAGCTATTTTTGCACCTTTTTTTCCCAACTAAATGTCAGGGCAGGGATGCTTTGAAACAAGGAAAAAAATCCAGAGGAATTTTGCTTTTATTCAACATGGCATAATATTCTTTATGTAATGATGTGTTAGTCTCTTGTCCCACAGGACAATTTCAAGACAATTTCTAGGAAAAGAACTACAGATTACTACTTGCAGAAGGAAAAAAATCAGAGTAAAAGTTCACTATTCAAAACAATAAAATTAAAAAAAACTAAGTAGTTGTAATACCAGACTGCCATCAAATCAAGCCAAAACTAAGAAGAATATTTTCTAATGTATGTTAGGTCTGAGTGTACAGTATTTTTCCCTGTATGCAAAAATTCATGAAAGCATATGGCACCCTCAACCTGTCAGCAGATGGTGCCCTTGGATTGATTATGTTCTTTTTTCAATACACAGAGTAAAATCCATGGGGCCATGCTTTAATCTTGAATGGGTGACGCTGATTTTTGTCATCAGTTTGACTCAGATAATTCCTCCCATAGAGGAACATTATTGTTAGCTAGGAGTGTTCTGTAAAAATCTTCATGAAGTCTAACAAATATGTGCAGAGAATTGCTTGGGATCCAGAAATGCCACAAACTGTTTAAAATCGGGAAAGCAGCTAAAGTAGTTCACCAGGCAGTGCTGAGTAGGGGGATGTAGTAAGGTGTTGCCCTGGGAGCTGTGCATTCTCATGCATGCACTTCCATGCCCAGGAGCACGTGTGTGACAGGGGGTGAGATGGCTCAGTTAGAAAACCCACCCATGTGTGAATGGATGAAAAGAGCTCCCTGTTACAAAAGTGCCAGGGACTGCGTATGAGAGGGGCTGGGGATATATTGCCTGAAGCAGAGGAGATAAAGGCAAGCTGGATTCAGAAAGACTTGAGCTGCTGTGCTACTTGCTGTCAAATTATACTTTTTGCCTGAGATAACATAACTTGTAACTTATAGAGAGATTATATCCTTGCACTTGGAAACTGCTCAAGAATACCTTGTACAAGGACCAGGGACTGGCATCCAGAAACCCCAGATTTGGGCAGATGCCTTGAGAGGCTGCCAAAGCATCTACTTTCTCTCATTCTGTAAATCTTTTTCTGTATCATTTTATAAAGACTGTGGACAAATTGCCCAAACTGGCCTACGTGGTACCAAATCAAACACTTCCATGGGAAGTGGAAAGAAAGAAATTTTGGCTGCCACTGCATTTTGTGCAGAGAGGTATTCTGAGAAACCCTGGCAGTAGAAAGTATGAACATGGGAAGGTATCTCATCCCTGGACAAGGATCAGATCTGGAGGTATGACCAAGGTGCTGAGTTGTTTAGCCCTGTCAAGGAACTTCAGAGCACTACCTGTATAAAACTGAGTATAATTGCCTGTTTAAAAAAAAAATTTAAAAATCAAGCTGTCAGATTGGTAGTTTTACATTTAGATGCATGCTTTTATTGTCAACCATTAAGCGGCATAACTTCTGCTCCAAAGGGCAGAAACCACTGGATGAAAACTCCAAGATTAATACATCAGGGGAAAATTATGCAATGAAAAAAAAATTATGCTTGTTTTACTGCTGCAAGTGACACTAGAGTAGGTGAATAATAAGCCCAAATATGAATTTAAACAAACTCCACTGAAGGCAGACTCTGACAAATAAAGTGTAGCAATCCAAGAGTAGCAACCAATAAATTCCAGGAAGGATTTCATTACTTGAAAAGGACCTAAAAGTGGAAAAAAAAAAAAAAAAAAAAAAAAGTGGCAGCAGTTAGGTTTGGGTATTCAAACAGTTGCAAGTAATTAAGTGCCTAGCCTAGGATGAAGGGAGAACAGGAGAATGAATACATCTGAGCAAACCACTCAGTTCAAATAGATCTGAGCTAGACTGGGACTGGAAAGGCTAATAAGCTGCTTGTGTCATGTAGCTGGGAGCCAGAAGTGTACACAGATGGTACTTGACTCCAGCTGGGATGCAATGTACATTTTTAAAGTGGTATCATAGGCCAGAGACATTGCAGGGAGATTTTTCTATGTCTGGTAATATACTCTTAAGACCCAAACATTAGAGAAGCAACAGTCAAGGTCAGAGAGCATCCCTGTAGAACCACTGGTTCACTTAGTAAGTGCTGTGTGTCTGTATAGCTGTATCTACAGGCGTTCCTGCTTCTAGCTGCTGGTCTGTGCATTGCTCTTGTCTGAAGGCAAAAAATGTATACTCCTGTCTCCTGTTGTCTCTCTTCCTTTTGCTGCTCCACTGAATATGTGGAACACGTGGTGAGGAAGAAAGTATTCCACCATGTCAGGTTGCTTACATACAGGAGATGTTCAGAGTCTATAAACTGTAAATTCGCAGTCAGATTCTCTGAAAAAATAATCTTAAACTAAGAGCACTTTGCACGTGCATTTATTTATCATTCACTGTATTCTGCATACACTTAGCTTGAGATTTTTTTTAATTGGCCAAATAATTCAAGAAATGCTGTGCTTAAATGATCATAAAATTACTATGAGATTATAAAATGAGTCATGCTTTATTGTTTTCTAACTGTTCTAGTGCAGTAAATCTGTGACATCTTAAAATGGTCTAATAATATGAAGTCTTTATTTTTCCACACTCAGTTGTAATTACAGTCTTAAGAGTTCAGAGTAATTTTATAGCTGAGGTGAGCTAGGTACACACACAGTATTTCCAGCTACTCATCATAGTCTAGGAATGTGAACATCTTATGGCCAGCCTTGGATATTAAATCTGCAGGAGCCTAAATGAACATGAAAGTAATTCCATGACAAATCTCTGTCACTGCAGTACTGTGGTATTCAAATTATGTATGCACTAGGAACACTGTTAATTTACATAATCACTTTTGTTACTTTTGTGGCTTATATTATGTTTTATTCTTATTATTTTGAAATGTTATAGATTTTCATTAATGCAAAATTGATCTTTGAAGAGAGTCTGTGCTAAACTATCGGTAAACTATAAATAGTTTTTCTCTGCTGTATATGAAACATCCTCCCTCTCTTGAGCTTTCCTTCTATTTTGCTGCTATTACATTATGAGAATGATTAGCAGGAACTGTTTATCACATTGTAATAAAATACATTCAAGACATCCATGTAACTTCATTAGACATGCTGTTCTAGGTGGATGACTTACAAACACCAGAATTCCCAATACAGTTTCTTCCCTCTAAAATGCTCCAAAATGTTCTTACCAGCTATGCATATACAGTGAGCATTACAGACATTCAGCATGATCCAGTGATAATTTAATTATCATAGAACTCTCATGTGAGCAATTAGAGACATGAGGTTGGTTCAACAAGGCAGAGCCCCTTAGACTTGATCAGTAGTTTTTAATCAGTAGTTCCTCCTCCTGTGCCAAGATTACTTCCTTTGGAAAGAGGCTGTTTGCACTCTCCACTTCTATATCTGAACCCACCTGGGATCCAGCTGTCAGGGCACATGGACGGAGTGATTGTCTGCTTTGTTAACATCATCTGAAGGAGAAGGAGGGAAGCCAAACATGCAGAGGCTCAAACTCAACCAAATGATGCCTGCTGACAACTGCAGGGAACAGCCCTGGTCAGCCAGACTAATTGACAGGGATAGGCAGAGCAGGAGGATGCTTGTTTCAGCGAGATCAGTTGGACAGAGACCTTGTCAAAATTCAGTGAGCTGGACCAGTGGGCAAGTCAGATACCATGGAGGAGATAAGAGGGCCTGGGATCTGGGTGAGGGTGTCAGCCAGGGAGGTTTTGCCTGTACTGAGCAATCTGCAACTGTGCCTGTGCCTGTGAGCATGGAGAGTGCAGTGGGTGGGAGAGGGTGTGTGTCTTCTCTAGTGAACCTCAGCCCCTTCTCTAGTGAACCTCAGGCCAAAAGGGTAGAAAGGGACTTGTCTGTCAGTACTTGTGTGAGTCCTACACGGAGGTGCTGGTGAAGTCCTTCATGCTACCTGATTCAGAGAATAGTCAAACATGGTAATGTTAGAAATGTATTCCAGAAGAGAGACTTTTTTGAAAAAATACACCAGCAATACCCTGCATATACCTTGCCTGACAGGAAAATCCGAGTGGTACCACTTAAAATAAAAACGTTTTAATTTGCCAAACACTCAAGCCTCCTCCACAAACACCAGCTACCATCAGCCCAGCTCCTGACATGAAGAAAAGCCAGTAAATTACCTTTGTTTTCTATCTATCCCTTGTGAACATTTCATACAAGTGTCAATAAACTGTGCCAGAAGTAACCTCTCCCATTGTATACAAAGACTGCCCAGTACAGTAATTTAGAAGATCTGTCCATGAATACTCAACAGTTTAGATTATCCCAGGATTTACTTCTGCCATAACACAAAGCTCCTTTGAATACACTCACTCTTGGGTTGTTCAGATATTACCAAAAATTTCTGCAGGTCGTGCCACAGAGTGAAGAGGAGGAAGAAAGGAACAGAATAAGAGGTTTCTGATGACCCATCCGGAGACCTGAGGGTTGTGTATGGAACAGAGAAGAACTGTGAGCATAAAAGAGAGCTGGAGAGCCCACATCCATGGGAAGAATCCATGAGCATGAGAGCAGGAGGGATTTGTTATAGCTCCCTTACCAAATGATGCTTCAAGGTAATCGGGAGGATCAGTCAAGTCAGGCTTTTTTGTCCCAATAAATTTAAAAGGAGTTTTGCCAGGTTATTTCACTAAATGGCCCAATTTTGAACCAGAATTACCCTGGTTTTGCAGTGAAGACTATGCTGTAATAATAATTATTATTTTAATTATTAGCATACTAAATAAGTATGGGAAAGCAGACATCTTAGTTCTTGTACAAGTGACTGTAAACTGAACAAGAACACAGCCTGGTCAGTGTCCCTACCTCCTACAAAGGGATGCAAGCCAACTTATGTATTTATTTTGCACACAGGCTTGGACAAGGGTGCAAGCTAATTTAGTATTCTTACCTTACACCTGACAAGGAGCAGGGGTGGAAGGAATGGTCCATTCATTTATAAGATATTTCACAGATGTCAGAAGTGGGATGGCTCACCTGCAAGTTTTCCTACCAGCAATCGGTGCAACTTCTGAAATGGAATAAACATTCTGTGATCAGGGGTTGCATTGGTAAGCCAAAATCAAAGGCCAGATGGCCAGACTTCACTGATAGTGGAGTAGAAATTTACACTGGTAGCAAGCGCTGTTTTTTTTTTCTCCACCCCTCTCTTCATTAGTAAGCAACATGCACCTACTAAGAAACAATCAGTACATGATGTATGACCCATTCTCACCTCCTCAATAGGTATAAAACTTGGTTTTATAATCTTTTTCCTGTGGGGGAGGAAAAGAACTTCAATTATCCCAGATGGTTTGATGGGCCTGAATCCTCTCTTGCCCCCAGAAGGAATGCCTCTTTGGTAAGATTTACACCTCCACCTCTGTCATACATTTACCGAAGAATTACTAACTGGAAATAGAATTTTTGCAGTGTGTGCTTACCAATGGTAATTCTGAACTTGTTTTGTCTGTTGCTTTAACAAACTGACAATCTTTTCAACTTTGTGAAACTATCTCAGTGCACGTCTATGGCTTGTAAACAGGAAACATTGACTAGATGTACCATTCATTAGATTTCTGCCTTTCTAATATATAATACATAATTCCCCATTATTCAGAATATTTTCTTATTATATTCTAGTCTTTCAGTGGCATAATATCTTGTTCACTCCTCTTCTTTAATAAGTATATATTCCAGAGATTGTTTCTCTGAGCCACTCACGATGACATAGAAGTCATTTTCTTGAATAGGAAAAGATGATTTTCTGCCATGGGATATATAATATTTCTCTCAGTACATCATTCTGTATTGGTTATTCACCCAGTTCACCATGGCTAACTGAAGCCTAATCCTTCCATTAATGAGGGAGTAGTGATTTTGCATTACATAAAACCACTGCAGCTATATGGACAAATTCTTCTTCTGCCTCTTCAATAAACATGATAGCAACTCTGTTTCATACTCTGGAACTTGACAGCACACTTACTGCTGTTATATTTTCTCAGTTTTGGTGGGTTTTTTTCTCGTTCACAGTCTGTTTCCTAATCAATGGCAGTTGTATGCCTTCCAGGTCATAATTACCTAGCTTCACGCATAGCCTCCCATGTGAGACATTATTAGAAGCCTTTTTTCCAAGTGCAAACACATTTTAATAAACCAGCCCTTCCTACCCACTGTGCTATCAATGCTCTGAGAGACTCTAGCAGACTGCAGGAATACTACAGGCTGTGCTTGGCATTTCTAATTCTGGGAGGATAATTCAGCAACGATTTGTGTGCGCATACTGCAACGCAGGCTGGATTTACTATGGCATTTCAAAGGCATTTCATTATGATGGCCATAATGTAAAGCCTTTTCGGGAAAGAGTGAGTCAGCACAACCCTACACCACCTTCTCTTGGCCCAACACCCACCAAGCGCAGGACCGGCCACCGGAGCCTCCCACAGCCTCTCGCCCGCTGTGGCACGGCCGCCTGCAACACGTTGTCCGTGATGCTCGACTCCAAAACATTATTTGCAATGGAGGCAGTGCTTTTCCTAACCATGTGTTCTAAAGTATTTACAAGGGCAGTTGAGGGCATTACCACCCTCCAGATGGGCCGGAGGAAGCTGCGCTGGGCACCGGGAGTTCAACGGGACGAGACGGCATTGGCGCCTCCAGCCACCGAACACCCAAAGCCTCCTCCTGCGTGTGCCGGATCCCCGAGAACCGTATTTCATTTCCTCATAACCTGAGCTGAGCTGTCCCGGGGCCCAGCTCCAAACTTTAAGGGAGTGCTTCTTCTTATTACCCACGGGAGGCGACAGGAACGTCCTCTGCCCCGCCAGGACGAGACGGCCGGAGCCAGACGGACCCCGCGGGGACGCTGCGCTCTCGCCTCCAGTTCTTCCCGCCTCTTCCCCCCCCGCCCCGCCCTGCCCCGGCCCTGTCGAGGGGAGCGGCGGGGAAGCGGTGGGAGGAGCGGTCCTGCTGGAGAGCCCTGTCAGCGCGGGAGGGAGGGATCGGGGCGGGCTCCGGAGGGGTGCGCGGCCGGGCCCCCCGGCCCCCGGCGTGAGCGGCCGGGATGCGGTGCGGGAAGATGGCGCCGCCGCCGCCGCCAGGAGAGGCGGTTGGCGCTTGGGGCAGCGTGCGGCGCCGCTGCCAGCGGCTGCTCTACTGGGTGCCGGTGCTCTTCATCTCCAGCATCCTCTGCTGGTCCTACTACGCCTATGTCACCCAGCTCTGCCTGCGTGAGTGCCTCCGTGGCGGTCGGGGGGTGCCGACGGGCTCCCGTGGGACGGGGGTGGGCGCCGCCGCCACTACTGGGAGAGCGGAGCCTGGGGGGGGTGTGCTCTGGCCGCCCGCACCCGCCGGGACGGGGCCGAGGGGCGGCTGTGTTATCTGATGTTTGTCGGCGCTGGGGCCGCCTCCGGGCCGCCACGCCCGTCCGCTGGGTCGGGGCTGCGCCGCTATCTGTGGTTGGCAACGGGCTGGGCTGGGCTGGGGGGAGCGGCCCCCTTGCAGCCAGAGACCCCCAGAGGGCAGGGGTCGTACCGGGCCTGCGTGCTGCCTTGTACACACACACACACACACACTCACACACACACACACCACACACACACACACACACACACACATACACGCACACACACACACCCTGCGACCCGGTGGCGTGTATTTTGCAGTTCCAGGCGAGGAGGGGGACCCGATGGCACTGGGGGTTCGCGGGCGGGAGTTTTTCTCCGCGGCGTGACCAGAGTGTGCACCCCAGCCCTCAGCACGGGACTGCGGGCTCCCTGGACAGGCGGCGTGAGCAAAAAGTTTGGGGTTTTTTCCCTTTGTTTTCCTCCCACTGCATGGCAGCACGCACATAGAAAAGCAGGTTCTCCTGTCAGCTAACCTGGAAGTGGGGACAGGTAACAGAAAATCCGCCACTTTTCAGTCATCTAGAAAGTGTAACAGACTCATTGGGTGGTTTCGGTTGGTGTCACGTTCTAAAGGCTGGAAACGGGAAGGTTCTTGTTGGATTCCACCAGGACAAAGTAAAGATAACACAGTATCAGGTGCAATTACACAGCTTTATTTAACAGAACTGGTAGTCATTAAAAAGGTAACTACAAAACGTAGTTTTGTAGAGAAATAGAAAGAGAAATGAGAAAGCGAAAGAGAAAGAGAAGTTAAAGTTAGAAAGTGAAAGAGAAAGACAAGTTAAGATATAATTAGCAGTCCTGGATCCAGCACTGGGTCAGCATACCAAGGGACGGTTGGTGTCGGTGGAAAAATACCCCCAGAGAAGCCCACCATCACAGCTTCTGTTATAGGCCTGTTTTGCTCAATCATTGATGAGTAAGAGTGGGTGAGGTGTATGGGATTGAACAACTCGAGCAGACCCCTGCCCACCTCTCCTCAAGCCCCAGGCCATATGCAGGCTGTTATCCATAGGCACTAGGCAGTCCTTTAGAAAGTTTAACAAGTTTAACAACAGGGAGACCACTCCCTGTGGGACCAGTCCCTTAAAATTATAATTGTAGAAGAGAAAAGAGAGAGGAAGGAAGAACTATACAGAAGTTATAGTGAAGTCACCACCCAAAGTTTGTACCTCTGGATCAAAGAATTGTTTCTTCTCAGCACAGTCAACAGCCTTCCCTCTTACCAAAGAATTGTCTCTTCTTAAGTCCTTCAGACTGTTCTAGACAAATGCATGACACATCCTGCACATTACAGTCAGAAAAGACCTTTAAGATCAAGCCCAGCCTTTATTCCCAGCTCTGCCAAGTCCATCACTAAACCACGTCCCTACCACACCTACACATCTTTTAAATATGTGCTGGTGATTGATCACGTCCCTGGGCAGCCTGTTCAGTGCTGGACAACCCTTTCAATAACTAAATTTTTCCTAATAAGCAGTCTAAACCTCTCCTGGCACAACCTGAAGCCATTTCCTCTGTCACAACTTCTTGATCCACCATTGGAATCTGCAGCCTGCAATCATTCAGAAGTCATCCTGACCATGCACCTTGGCTCTTAGACAAATAGTCATGTACTGAGATGGGGTGTGATCTGAGTATGTGAGCTGTCAATCCAGAAGGGTTTCTTGAATGACCAGCTCACTAGGCTTCCTTGAATTATTTCTGGTTTCTTTTGCAATCTGTCTTATAGAAAACAATATAGTAATTTAATTTTAGAGGCTAATGTCTGGTGTACTGGTGTTTGATGAGCACTACTGTAATAATAGCACAAATGAATACAAATTAGCTGTTGTCTCCCCTTTCCACTTTACTGTAGATGAGGTTTATGGTGACTTTGTTCATTTAGCATCTGTGTAAGGAAGACTGGTGAGGGAAAAGTACTTAAATCAAGCTGAATCCATTTTAATGCCTTATTACTTAGCCAGACCTCAGCTGTCTGTTCATGTTGAAAATCTCAGCAGTCTGGTACCTAAAGTTGGAAATTCTTTTTAACAGAAGACTGTGATAAAATTTTTGTTCTATGGGTGCTTGGCTAAGAAGTTGAGACATTAAGCAAAGAATGATTACAAGGCCTATCACCTCTGTTGTGGAGGGAGGTATCAGGACTTGCAGTGTGGTTTCTACATTGGAGGTGGGATTTTTACACCTTTTTTTTCACTAATAGTGTTCAAAACAGCTGGCTAGCTTTAAATGCTGCTCTTCACCCAGACACCAGAACTTGAGTTGCTGTGGCCTCACAAAAGGAGGACTGAAGTGTCTACCTCCACCAAAAGGAAGGAAATTCTCTAGAAAGTTGTGGGAGAAGTTGACTGAATCAGCCCTGAAAGGGAAGCTGTAAGCTGACAAGAGGAGGGCAAAGATGCTTTGGCAGAAAGTGATCCTATAGTTAACATCAGTCCTTATGTACACAGCCCTGTGTTGCTTACACAGTAGAGAAGCTTGATTTGGGCACTGCTGTCTGAGCTACTGCCTTTTTTCTTAGGTGTAATTCAGTACAACAGAGGAAGATTAGATTTGCACTAACCTGAAAGTAGGTACCTCTTGAGGAAGTGTCATGCTTGAAACTTGCTTCTGTAAAACTATGGTACTGTAATTCCTTGAGAACCACTCGAAGCAAAAGGCATGTGCTAGGATAAAAGAAAGGGGATCTGGGGGCTCTGCTAAACCATGTTTTATTGAATTCTTTTCTGTGGTGATTTTTTGTCTCACCCACCACCTCCTCCCCTTCCCTATTCTGCCTGGCACACTGGTTTTTTAATTCAGCTTCTGCTAATTCCATCTTTTATCTGTATCTGGATGTTTTCCCTCATTTTTGGCATATTAAGATAAAAAAACATATCGTGTCTTACTAATGAATATTTAGTGTAAACAACAGAAGGAATAGCTAACAACTCTGAGGATGAAAGCCAGCAGCAGGAATAGACTGTAAGCATTTCAGCACTTTGAAGGCAGCCTGTCTGCTGCACTGCTGATGACTGTGTGCAGGGAACAGGGTTAACCACAGGGGAGAAGGACTCAGCAAGGACTTTGCAAAGTTGTAAGTGGTTTATTTGAGCTTTAAGTAATGAGCAAGTGTTGCAGGTGTAGTATTTTGAATGTTTTCCTGCAATTTCAAATCAGTATTTTAGGAGGGACATTATATTTTTTTGAAAAAAGAAAGTAAAAGTCTTCTAATTTGATCCCTTTCATTCCTATAGCCAAACAGTTACATTTGAGTAGGATTTTACAAACAAGGAAGGGGTTTAGGAGCAGGAAAAGAAATACACAACTTTCAACTGTGTTATTCCCATGCCTAGAGTTCCATCTTTTGTTAGTTGATTCAGTTAAGTGCTTATACACCACAAAATGTCTGTTTTCTTCCTGCTGGCTACAGAATACTGGAATTAAATGTGTAAATGAATTTGTTTTAAAACACCTAATCAAAAATAGCTTCTCTCTAATCTAGTTCCATTCTGTTAATTTTGCCAGTATTGTCATCTCACAACCCCTGTCTGGCAGCAGCAGTTGTCTTTTCCCCCCAAGTAACTTCCTGTGTGTTTAAAAAAGGGAGTGTGTTTATGAAAACCTGAAGTTTATGAAGCTTACAGACTGATTGTTCTTCCCCTAGAAAAGATGAGGAAATAAATCTGATATACAGTGAGTACACTGAACTTCAATAGCTGAAGCTACTGAAAAATCAGCCTAGGATATGAAGAATACCAGTAACATGAAGTGTAAATGGAATTCTTTCCCCCAGCTGCTGCGTCCACATATCTGTACTCAGAAAATACAAATTGGCTTCAGTATACTGCATGCAAAGAATATAGTTGTTCTCATGTCTTCCTCCTTAGGTATGTCTCTAAATTGCATTACTAGTTATCCACTCCATGTGTTGGGTAAGGCAAAATCAGTAGTTATTTGTAGTTTGACAGAAATATTATTGACAACCCCAGATGTGAAGATCCTTTCTGGTTTTTTATTCTCTTGTGTTTTGTTTTCCTGGCAGTTTGTGATTTGGAGTTGCATGTGTGAAGGAAATGTGAAAATTTGGAAGTGCTGTGACAGATGCTTTTAGTGAAAATACTAACTGTGCTGATATTATCCAGTGAATAGAAATTGGTTGAGTATGTTTAGTTTTGATCCATTTTTATGTGTCACTGATTTTAATTCTAAGCATAATGCTCTTGCTCAGGGATCCCTGTCCAAAAATGCAGCTTGAATTTGTAATTCTGAAGAAGGAAATTCTGAAGCTGCAGTGGGACACTGGAGTGAGCAATAAGCATTTCCTGACTACTTCAGTGAAGGGAAAGGGAGGAAATATTGCCACCTGGTGAGTGATTTGCCTGATTCAGAAGAAAATAGGTGACTACAGCACAGTTCAAGAGGACAACAAGACATTCACAGTATAGTTATGGGAGCTCATAAACCACATCTTTGTTCTTGGAGCAGGAGTATATGACTGGGATCTGTCCACAACTACCTTCAGCATGGAACAGAAAAACATGGCATGACATCCAATTATTAAAGATGTTAATGATCATGAAAGATTTTTCCTGGAGGATGAGATTGATTTATGCTTAATTGATGTTCTTGACTCTATGTAACATCAGTTGAATGGAATTACAGGAGGATAAGAAGCTGCTTAATTCATGGCAGTTTAGAGGCAGAATGAATTCACACCTTTTAGGTATGGCACAGTGTCATCAGGGGATCAGAAGCAACAGAAATATGGAGAGAGAAGCTGACAGGGGAAAAAAAAGGTGGGGTGGGGGCAGAAGGAAGCTGAAGCCCAAGATTTGGTCAGCTGGATTTGAGCTCTTTGCTCAGTGTGATCTCCAAGAGGATCATAGGATTTATTTGGAACATTGCATCTGGCTGTTGTCAAATGCTAGTTAAATGCCATGTCTGTACATTGGCTGTTAAAGTAGCAAAGGATTTGGTCAGGCAAATTTGTATTTTCATGCTGCATTTTTCAAACACCACATTTTTTCCTGTTCTGAAATCCTGATTACTTTCAGAAAAGTTTAAAATCTGGAAGCTGGAGTGAAGCTGGCCTCTGAATTTTAGCCAGCAGTACTGCTGTACATTTCTCAGATTTCATTAAATTTCCTTCTCAGACTTTCAGAGGCAGCTGCCATTCTCTGCTTTTGAAACTGAAGGCTATTTAAAGTATGACTGGATATCTCTCCATATAGTGCCTACGTTTTGTGCCTTGAAATGTAAACCACGGCTTTAAGTTGAAAACAAAAGGTCTATGGTGAAGATGGAATTATTAGATAAGATTGTGTTTTCAGTTAAAGATTAAACACTACTTGATACATAGCAACTTGAATAGATGTTCTTGTCAAGATGTACTCTTTCTTTGCTAAAAAGGATCTGGACATACAACTTCTCCAGAAGTAGTCTTCACTCTTCAGTTACTATTTGTGAGTTGGCAAGTAAGCTGGAAGTTTGTAAAGGAGAAAGACTAGATCAATTTGTAGTCATACACACTTCAAAAGCAGTGATTTTCTGGCCTTACTTTAAAGGGTAGCAAATATTAGCTTGCATAGTGGGTGGACAGTGATGTGGTTTGGTGCAGAGTTAAAATGAATCATACATTCATAAATCTGAATGTATGTGTTAGTAATGACTACTTATATCAACCTTAAATGTCCCAGAAATATTCTTTTGTACTGAAGTGAAGTACTGGTGGCAAATTCTCCACTTTGTCACTCTGAATCAATGCAAATCACTGCTCTGTCTAGCAGAGAGGTAGTTTTTGTTGCAAGCAGTGGTTGGCTTTGTTTTTTTCTCCAAAGGACTATTGCAGACAAGGATAGAACACTTGTCACAACTGTAAAACACTTTAATGTGTACAGAACTGAGTTACACTGCATCTATAGATTAGTGTTTTACAGTTTCAAATGTGGTATAAAGATAAAATACATACTTGGTTTTGTGAATCAGATACAGGATGTTACTGAATAAATGTTTGAGAGAAGCAGCTGTTCGTAAGTGCTGCTGCAGTCTCTGAATCACACTTGTCTTATTTTCTCATTCCAAAGTTTTAAATGTTTAAAAAAATGTACATAAAATATGGAAGCAAGATGCTGTATACCCACTTCAATCAAAGCTCTAAATTATTAATTGCTTTCTCCAGTCTTGTTTTCTTCTTCTTTTAAATCTAACCATTCCATTTACTGCTTAGGAACTTTGATTTTGGGTTAAGAAATCAAACAAAATTTAATGCTGGAAAACCAGTGCAAATTTTTTAGATTAATTTTATCTTGCAAAATCTTTTGTGGTAGTAATGTGCTTTGCTGTGTGTCTAGCTTCACAGAGGCAGATGACTCCTTTATTTTTCCAAGGTTAATTGAGAATTAAGATTTCTAGAGAAAATAAACTGTAATTCAAGAAACAGAAAATCCTTTTCTGTCACTGAATAGTCTTATCCAGTGCAAAATGCCTAGAAATGTGGCTTCTCTTCTTACCAAACTAATTTGGTGATGGAGTTGAAGCAGGCACTTTTGAGGTACTGTGCTGCCTGTCTGCTTGCCAAGGAAACATTCCCAATGCTGCATTGCTTTCTACAAGTGAAGAAGACTCCCAGCAAGTGTGGGATGGATTCCTCAGGCTCCTTGGGATATCCTTTCCCTCCTGGACTTTTTCCTGTCTTTTGTAACACAACTTTCTGTCCTCATTCACTGCTGGTTTTTGCAAGCACAGGCTGTTTAGCAGCACTGGCTACTGAATGTGCTGTTCCTGTTCCTGGCTTCCTATAGCCCAGGGCAAGCAGGGACCAATATTTCTGGGTCAGGAAACTGGCATCAAGGTTAGACTAAGTCCTGCATATGGCCCAGCCTGATCCCTGATTCTGACAGGCACTGTCTGCAAGCTGTGTAATCAACCAGAAAGGATCTGATGATGTGATAGTCTACTAGTACTAAACTGTAAATGACATCCTGACACTTCAGCAGTGGAAGGCTTATTCTTAGTGAAATTGGCCCCTGCAGTACCTCAGGCAAACAGAGCTCTAACTTTTTAATGACTTCTGGAAGACAAGTCATGGTTTTATAATTATCTCAGTCTCTGAGTACATGGGAGTATCATTCCATTCCTCTCTCAAAGGATTTTACCCTGTTTTCTTCCAGATTGTAGAAACTGCTTAATGATTGGGATTGACGTGTCCTTGCCATCAATTTTAGTCATTGTAGACATAAATGCTTTTGACCCTTATTATTTGTACACTATTTGGCTACTAGTAAGTGAATTGGCAGCCTTTAAGCTGATATTTATTAATGGCAGAATGCACAGTCTGACCTACTTTTCTGTGCAGTAACAGCAGTGAGTATAGCCCCTTGGAACAGAAATGAGAAAACTGCCAGAAAGACTGGTATAAATGATTCACAGAAGATTATATTATCAAATACTAAATAGAAAAATAGAAAATGTGGTTTAATGAAGTATATAATGTATGCTGTTCAGAAAAGAGGGGAAATACCAGACATTCTTTGATCATATCCAAGATTAGAGAGGGTTTTTTGTGTTCAAAAATTATTTTCAGTGCACTTAAATAGTGTGATTTTCAGAATTATAAGCATCTTGCAGTTACCCTAAGAAGTATTTGTGTTGTGGTCTTTCTACAAATAAAGGAATTTTTAAGATCAATTTAAGGGGAAGTTTGATTTGCAATTTCCTCTCTGGTCCTATTGTATTGCAAATGTCTGTCCATTACATTCCTACACATCATTCCTTCTTCAGGGAACCTTTGATTTAAAGAGACATAAGCAGAGGGTTGTAGTGTTTCACGCTGGGCAGAGTTGCAGGTTACTGGAGAACTTGAATATTTCTCTGTGCCACCATTTGAGGGGATGTTTGTTAAGCAGCACAGGCAGTCTCATCTTGAACAGCAGCTGCAGTAATCATGAAAATAAAAGATGGTAAAATTGAAGATACCAGCACCTCTCTTCAGCCTTGCCTCTTCCTTTGGCCTCTTACAGTGGTTACAACCCAGGAGTATATGAAATAACTCTCGAGTTACACTCATATTGTAAAAAAGAGATTAAACTGACAAAATACATTGAAAAAACCACCTCATTATCACTCTGCTGGGATTGAGCGCTTGGATTTTAGCCTTCATGCTCAGCAGCTCCTGCCTGCCAGGAACATTTGGGTTTTGAGCTAGAAACCACGAAAGCTGAAAAGATGCAGGTGCAGATTTCATTTTTGAGGTAGACAGAAATTTTGAAAAGCTGTAGGTTTGCAGTCAAGTAGAAATTATTAAATTTGGATTTACTAGTTGTATTGGCTCTTACCCGTGGAAAAGTTAAAAGTCTCAAACAACATTAATTAATACTTTTCATCCAAGGTTAAGGGAAGGTTGGGGGGAAGATGACAACTGCTTTCACAGTAGTGTTCTATTCCGTTCCCTTGTTAAGAGTGAAAAATACCACAAATCATCTTGAAAGGTTGGTTAAGTGGATTTCAGTTTGAAACTTGAGATTCTGCAGCTTGTACTTGGCTGTGGCTTTTTAATTAGCAGAGAGTGGTTATTCCAAGAAGACTGGCAAAATTTCTGCACACCTTGCTGACCATACCAAGTGGAGAAAGACAGTCATAATTTGAGTAGAGACTAGTTTGTCCTCAGCTGAGGACTTCAGCACTTTTAAATTACATGTCAGCCCTTATGATCTGTTTTGTTTTGGTTTTTTTCTGGTGGGTGACTGTTTATTTACAATTCTGCAGTTCTTGTGCACTATAGTACTACAGCATCTCTGCTCCTCAGAGTCAAATGTGTAAATGTGTTCCCTGAGGTTCTCTCTAGCAGTTGTCTCGATGTGTATTTAGCTTATTAAGCTCTGAAGATTTCTCTTAGCTGAACTGGAAAGCTGAAGCAGAACAGTTTTCTTTATAGTGGCTTATACAACTTCTTTGGTGTCCTGATTTTTGTGAGGAACTTCCTAAACATAGTCATTTACTGTTTTCCCTCAGGTAAGGTGGTTGTGCATTCTGGTATAGCTACAGTCAAATCTCCATTTTAATATACCTAGTTTATAATTATGGAATTGTGGAGTAATTCATGTTTGAGAGGACCTCAGCTCATCTAGTCCCAACCTACTCATCAAAGCAGGATTAGGTGTTAGGTCAGGCCAGGTTCTTCAGGATTTTATGCTACTGAATCTTGAAAAGCTCCAGAGATGGAGACTGTATAGCATTACACAGGGCATGGACTGTTCTCATGGTGCAAGTTTTTTCCTTAGATCAAATCTGATCTTATGCCTACTGCCTCTTGTCTTCCTACCCTGTGCTGTTATGAAGAGCCCAGCTCCACCATCTCAGTGCCTCCCTGGAGGTCCTGTTAGGTCCTCCTAAAGCCATGTCTTCTCCAGGCTGAAAAAGCCCTGGCCATGCCCTCTGCTCAGAGGGGTCAGTGACCCAGCCCCTACCACCTTGGTTGCTCTCCCCTCAACTTGGCTTTTTGTTGTTTTGAGAGGCCCAATGTTCTGGACATGTCTAATGAGTGCTGCAGGAAGGGGGATTATCCCTTCCCTTGGCTGACAGGCCATGACCCTGCTGATGGCACCCATGATGCTGGTGGCCCCCTGTGCTGCCCAGCTGCCTCCTGTTCAGCTCATTGCCCACCAGAACTCCCATGGCCTCAGCCACAGAGCTGCTCCAGCCCCACATCCCCAGGCTCTATGACTGTGAGGGATGTTTCTTTACAGGATTTGGCCTTTGCCTTTCCACATTTTGTTAAGGTCCTATTGTCCCATTCCTCCAGCCTGCCTGGGTTTCTCTGGATGGCAGCTCTGCACAGGAGTGCCCCAGCCTTTGTCCTCAGGGCTGTCTCATCTGTAAACCTGATGACTGTTCACTCTTCCAGAGCATTAGTTCAGGTGTGGAGCAGCACTGGCCCCACTGTACATCCTTGCATTGTGCAAGCTTTATTTAAATAGTGACTTTCACTCTATCAACAAATCTGAGTTTAATACATCAAATTAGGATGGTACTGCTGCTGGGCCTTTCAGTAGGAGTTGCCTTGTGCCTGCTATTTAAAGACCAGCCTTGTGCAGCCGTTTTTGTTAGGAAAACAAGAGCAGGTAAGAAGTCTGTATAGCTGCTGGCCTCTTGTGTGCAATTATAGGTGCCAGTATATTACAGTTTGCAGACTATTTATTGGGATGGATAAATGTTTGATGGATTAGTTGAGGGTGTAAAGTGAAGAGCACCATGGAGATTTTGGCACTTAGGAGTTTCTGATCTCTCTGATATATCTGTTGTGGGGTGTTTGGTTTGGTTTGTTTGCTTGTTTTTCTTTTTTAATAATATAACTGAAAGTGAAATATATAAAGAAAAAATATCTATTCTCTTTCATAAGTGAGGTGACTCCACTGCATTGCCCGACATACTTGTACTTTTCACCTTTTTTTACTCTCCTCAAGTCCTGTAATCCATCAACAGTTTATTAAAGGAAGTGCAACTTTTGTCTACTTTTTATATTTATACCTTGGAGATCTAAGGTATCACAGAGTATTACTGGCAAGGCCAATTCTGGACTCTGAAACTTCTGCCTCAAGAAGAGAACATGCATAAACAATAAAACCTGTAAAAGCACAGATAAAGAAATAACTGTTCTTCAAAACTGGCTTTTCTTGGGTTAAATTTGGGCAGCTTTAGGTAGCTGGAGGTGTTAGTTCTCAGGAACTAAGCCTGGGAAGGGGAGCCAGAAAACCTTAGAAGTAATTGGCATTGTCTACTTATTCTTGTGATGAATTACACAGCATAAAAGCTTGAGTTGATGGCCTGAAGCCTGTACTGTTTGATGATTTAGTCTTCCTTCTTTGGTTGAAAATCAAAACTTAGAAGTATTTAGCTATATAATTTGCTATTTAAGCATAATTTTTACTTTTCTCCTTTTTTCTCATTTTTCAGTGACAATGACAAATATTGGAGAAAAAGGTAAGATTTTTATTAGCTGTTTATAAGTGAAATTTAGATAACAGGGTGGATTAGTACTCTCCTAGTAGAAATACAGTACAGATACAGATCTAACCTGTTATAGATAAGTGTATTTTTTGTGTTCTCCAGCTCCTTTTGTTATCCTGCTGTTCCTGAATATTGCTTTAGCCCTTCCAAATAGAGATGAGAAAAATTAGAACTTTTTACTCCTCTTACTGGCTTTCTGAAGTGTCACTGAAATAAACTTGATATTCTGTTTGTAAAAATTTTCATCCATAACAAAGAAAGCTCTAGTAAAACAGGACTTCTGAAGATGAGTGAGGACTTAGTGCAGAATGTGACATACTTACATGGGAGATGATGTTTTTCTGCAGTTTGTTTTGAGCCAGTGTCTTTGAAGACTAGATACCTAACCTTTTTAGAAGATAATAAAACCACCTGATTAGTTGTCATTAGAATTCCGACCCCAGGGCTGTAACATGTTCACATTGTTTTTCCAGATGTTATTTTAATGCTACAGCACAGCATGGAAGCATGAAGCTTGGGGCTGTAGAGATTTTGGAGGAAGGTGATGGAGGTTAGGAAACAAACTGTATGCTTTTTATGTTTTTGTAGTTCCAGTGGGTTTTATTAACTCATTGGTGATTTTCCCCCTATTAGAAGAAGTGTTTGCCAATCAAGAAACATTTGCTTGAAAATCTTTTTTCAGCCATCTGCCCCCTCATGAGAGTGCCCAAGTGTGTCTGCAAACTTCCAGCACCTGCACACTTCTCAGTTTCTTGCTGCTTCATAGAGCTGGGAGTAGGGGGAATGATACATGTCGAGTGTTTTGTTAGACATTACTCACAAAGCATATTAGAATTGTAATCAAAATGCATTGAGGAACACTAGATTTCCCTATTTTGAGCTGCTTAAAGCCTTATTGAGCTTCATGCCAGGCAGAAGATATTTACTCTGACTGTACTTCTGACCTGGGTGTTTTCAGGAGGCAAATGAGGCTCAGCCCTATTACAACGTGCCATAAATTTCTAGGCTATTATAGTTATTTGTAAGTGGGTTTTCTTCAAGAAGGAGTATGCCATTTGAGTTTGTTTGCTTTATTTTTCTTTTCAGAAAAACTGTAATACATAAGGATTTCTGCACAGAAAGCTGTAGACTGTTTTCTGTTTAAAGTAAAATGAGATTCTTGCGTTGGATTCTCAACACCCAAAGCCCCATTGAAGCAGCTGGGTAGCCCAGGGTCTCCAGTGCATCATCCATGTGTTATGGAAAATTCTCTAGCACTGGATAGCATTACATATACACATATATACATATATGAAAACATGATTGTGTAGTGAAAGTACACGTTTCCCTTTATGATGTTTTTTGATGATCATATGAATTTACAAAAGTTGTATAAAGACTATTTAACTATGTAGTTTCCATGTAACCTTGAGCTCTCTATGATCTGAGTTCATCTGTAAAGCAGGGAAATAATATTTTTCACTGTTGCTGTCCTAGCTGTTTTTTATTTGCTGCTTCTCTGCCCCAGGAAGAAAAATCCAAAGAAATACTCTTTCTTGGGCATTAGAGCAAGGTAATCAGAGGATACAAGTTTTGGGTTTAATATTTACTGTAGTAAGTTGTATAGTACAGTGAGTGCTTTTAAATGGAAACACCAATCTAACCATGCCAGACCTTTTGGAAAAGTTAATGTTACCTACTGTATTCTGCTAACAAACCTCAGCTTGGTAAATGTTAACTGTCATCTATTTAAAAATATCATAAGAATAAATCACTGGCTGTGAAGAGCATAAAGCAGTGAATGAACATTTGAAGTTAAAAAAGCTGCAGGTTTTTAAAAACCAGCCTACTGCCCTCCCTCCTGAAAATCCAGTAAAACGAAATAACTGGTTATTTTTACTGCTCAGGTATTTAAGCAGATCCACTCAAAGTCACTCCTCACTCCAGTCATCATTTTGATAACTATACTTCCTTCTGGGGGATGTGGGGTTTTTTTTCTTGTTTGGGTTTGTTGCAAAGCTAGCAATCTCCCTTTTATAAAGCTAAAAACAGAGACACATCAGGATTTAACAGGATTTAACAAATGCATAAAGGGAGAGTGCTTGGTAAATGATGGGCTCATAACCATTCCCCTCAGTCTTTTGTAACACACGAAGCCTGTACCTTGACTTTCCCCACGGTCTGTATTTGTCTCACATGAAGTCGCAGTGCAGTCTTTGTTGCAAAGCTCACATCTGTTAAAGTAACACCTGTGATCCGTACAGCATCCCTTTGTAAGTACTATAATATCACTGGTCTGTATTAATTCTGTTCCTTTTTGATTTTAGTTGTGTGCCTGGTTGCTTACCACATATTTTTCATGCTGTTCGTCTGGTCATATTGGAAAACAATCTTTACTCTGCCAATGAATCCTTCAAAAGAAGTAAGATAAACTTAAATTTTGTTTCTGAAATAGCCTAGTCAAATGCCTGATTTTCTAGTTGTAGAATAACTTAGTCTCTGATCTTATGTAGTTTTATACTGTGTAGAAAGATGCAAATGGTAGTTACAGCTTCTTAATAGGGGTAAGTCAGATTGCAAACAGTGTAATGACAAAGACAAAAAAAATACACCTTCTCTAAGTTTTGTAATAGGTTTTAAAAAATTAGATAATATTTATGATATTAAAATTAAAAGAAAAAAAACCCCAAAGCCATCTCCACTTGAAAAATTAGCATTATTTGACCTAGAATCTTAAATATTTGCATGGGAACATAATACTTGTATGTATTTCCCTGTGTTTAAGACTTATGTTGCCTGCCAGCATCTCTGTGTTGTCTTCTGAATTAAAGCCTCTTCCCAATTTGTTTTGGTATGAAGGAACTTGAGGGTTGTGGCACAACACATAACAGGTAAGCCGATACTAGGAAGCCACATCTGGCTAAGCAGGACTGGGAGATAGTACAGAACAGCTGCATGGAAAAGAAGTCTGGGTCAACATATACCCCAGAAATGTTACAGAAGAAGGATTCAGTTGTCTTGGAGAATTTTAAGATACAAGTGACCTTAAGATAATTGCTTTTAGTATAGTATTGGGTTTTTTTATTATTTTAATTTCACCAAATCACAGAGTTTGGTAGGGACTTCTGAAGATCATGTAGTCCAATCCCCCTGCAGAGGAGGTTCACCTAGAGCAGGCTGTGCAGGATGGCATCCAAGTGGTTGTTGAATGTCTCCGGAGACAGAGACTCCACCACCTCTCTGGGCAGACTTCCAGTTACTGTTACTCTCACAGTGAAGTTTCCCTTATATTTTGGTTGAGCCTCATGTTTTCCAGTTTGTGACTAAATTTCAAATTCTTTCTAGCATTAAAAAACAAACAAACAAACAAACAAACCCAAAACAACCCCAAACCTAAAAAAAGGACAAAACTTGTCAATAGCTTTGATGAAAATCCTCCCCATGCAGTTTGGTACAGTGAACAAATTTTTTTTGCCTCTTCCATCCTGTCTCTATAGTAGCCTCAAAATCCTCACCAGGTGCTATGTCACACAACCTCAGACAGAGGAATCATGCTATGGAGTTTGAAATATCCATGAAGCCAATTCTTATTTTGGCATGGGCTCATAATTCTAGCTCTTACAACTAACATGTGAACACAAAATCAATAGCTTGTTATTTCTACTGTGATGTGCAGAGGATCTTTTCTGAACAGTTTTCATTTACTAATAAGATACATAATTGTGGAAACAAGTAGATAATTCAACATAATTGGCATCATCCTTGAATTTCATACTGCAGTCTTTCCAACAGCTTAGGGTGGAGAAGAGTGAATAAATTAAGAACTTTTTCATTTGGTAATTACATAGCAAAATATATGCACACATACAGTGACTGTAGCGATAATTGGAATGGTTTTCAAATCACTGGGATGAAGCCAATGAAAGGCTTCCAAAACATTTTGACAAATCCTTAGTAGTTATAGTGAGATTCCAAAGCCATCATACAGTGCTACTGGAGAACTTCAAGTGGGATAAGGAGGAAAACTACTGAAGGAGGATAAAAAAAAGCAATGCGTAATGTTTTTGTGTTTTTTGAATTTACACAATGTTGCTGCCAGTAAGTGACATCTTTGTTGTTCCATGTCTTTTTTTCCTAATCTACTATTTTTAAAATTTAATTAGGGCATTTTTTAATGTTAAGCTGCTGCTTTGCTTCCAGTTTCTAGGATGAAGTCTGTAAATGTAAATAATGTTTTCAACATAACTGAAGTGACTTACCAACTATAGCAAAAGCTTATTTGAAAAGGCAAAAACAGATAAAGCTTTGTGTTTTGTTTCCATGAATACTACAGCTGGTGCAAACCACACAGTCTGTGTATTTCTTTTTAATCTTATTTAAACTTCTTGCACATATGAAAAGCACTAAAGTTCCAGCTGCAGTTTCTCCATAAGAGGCTTTGGGGAACAATGCTTTAATATGTGCCATCCTATACCTGTGTGTACCAGCTATATACAAGCATGAAGGTGGGAGAGAAGATGGTTTCCCAGGCAGGAAGGCTTTGTAGGCTTAGGACTACTCTGAGAACCAACAGAAAATGATGGAACTCTGTGTACACCAAGCAGGAAGCACTTAAAAAAAATTAAAAAACCAAAACCCCAAATAAAAAACAAAACAGTATTCTGAACCAAATTGGTATAAATCAATTTAGGTGTTGGCAAGAGTGTCTTCTAGCTAGGGGAAGAAATGAAAGGTGACCTGGGAAACTCAAGCTAAACAGTGAACCTCCAGATTCTGCTGGAAGATTGTGAGCTTTGTCAGGAAGGTAGAGTGGTGGCTTCTCTATGGAGGTGAGAATAGGCTTCTGTTATGTTTCTGTCTGCTTACTTAAGTTTACATCACTTTCATTTCGGGGGGAAAAAAAAATTGTAGTGACCAGCCTGTCTGTACACATAAATGCTATGCAGAGACAGGTTAGACACAGCCACTCATCCTGCCAAATACAGACCTTTTTTCAGAGGTGATTTTGTATCCTTTTCCTCTGACAGAGGTACCAAAGGCTTTTGCATCTGCCCATTTCTAGAGGCTGCAGCAACAAGCTGACTGTGTTGCTGGTTTGCAGAGGAATTTAGAAGAAATTTGTATTGCTTAATATATAGCGTGAGTCTGCTTGAGTAATTTTTACCCTCTTGGCTCATACTGGAGCATGTTTTGTTACTGCAGCTTTGGGCAGTGATAGAAGCTGCCCTTTTATGCAGGCATATGTTAAGATGTGGTTATTCTGCCATACAGGACACCCATCTCTTCCTTCTCTTGGCCAGGCTCTGAAGTAAAAACATCCTAACACCTGTGTTTAGAGACCAGCAACTCTCCAGTGGCAAAGAATAAAAAAGGAAATGCCAGGCACCAGATGAGAAATAAAGCTGTCTGTTCTGGTGTTACTAGTAATGCATTTTCTGTCAGCTGAAGGCAGACATCCCCACTTTCTATTCACTAGCTAATACTTAGTATTACAGAAGTAAATTATCTGACATTTCAAGGGAATGGTAAGCTCTTGATCCTTCTCTTGAAGTGCATCCCTTATTGCTCCTGGAAACATTCATCATTGTATCAATACCAAATTAGAAATAAATTTAATTTTGTCTTCAGTTGTCATAAACTAAATCAGTGGTTTTAGGAACACTGGATTATTTTGCTGTAATACCTAATGCCAACCCATCTTTATGTAATTAATACTTATTTCTCTTTGCATCTCTATAGATACTTATTTAACTTGAAATTTTCTAACATATCTTTTGATTTTAAAAATTATTCCAGTTCCATCTATCATATTCAGACAAGGAATCCCTAGAGAGGGAGCCTAGAGGTGAATCCCAGCAAGAAGTCTTGAGACGGGCAGCAAAGGATCTTCCTATCTATACACGGACAATGTCTGGAGGTAAATAGGTGTTCAGGAGACCACTGAAGGCAGGTGTCTTGATTACTACCTCAACTAATTTAAAAAAAAAATTAAGGCTTTGGATTGTAGAGAAGAACTGATTTTCATACTTCCTAAACTAACAAAGTGACCCAAGAATGTAACTTTAATGAAGCTTTACACACTTACATGTACTCAGTGGAAAGGTTGTTGGAAAGTAAATCACTGCAAACCATTTAGGATTTTAAAGTGGATTAATAGTGCCATGTTAAATGGTTGCACACTGACATTAATGAGTAGCTTGCAATACTATCAAACTGCAAAAAAAGGTCTGTAGAAGTCTTTAGCTACATGGGTTAAAAAAAATTTCAAAATTACTCATTATTCACTATCTGCATGTCATGTATAGATCACAGTAAGAAACCATGACTGGTTTATTTACTGGTTGTTCAGTTGCAAGAGCAAAAGTTCTTTCAATCTAAGAGTTTGTGAATGCTGGCTAGCTGAGCAAATCCAACAGCTAATCTCATATAGTAAATTAAAGCTGCTAGAATAATAGCTTAAAATAGCCATATTGTTAAACAGTCATTGAAGGTTTTCTAGTCTAGTGAGGGTTTTGTGGGTTTTGTTGGGTCATTGGTTGTTTTGCAGAACAGAGGTGTTTGGAAGAAAAAAAACCCTGATTAGCATGATTAGCAGAGATTGCAAAAACTGAACTTTTTTGGTTCCCTGTGCTAGATTCAGCATTGCAAGTGATTGAACAATGCTTCAGTATTTGCAACTGCTTGTGATCATGCAGAAATGTTTTTCTGGGGCTTCTGCTGGACTGAGTTGCTTGCATTTACTGTTGTGTGGTCTTTAGGAATGAAAATGTTTAATTTACATTGGGATGTAATGTTGGAACTTTTTTCTTTAGCAATCAGATACTGTGACAGATGCCATCTTGTAAAACCAGATCGTTGCCATCACTGTTCTGTGTGCGACAAGTAAGAAAATATTTTAAGTTCTGAATAAATTGTTTTTTTTCTTGACACATAAGCTTTTAGTTTATATGCATAGATTTTCCAGTTGTAACATTTTGGCAGAGAACCTTTTTTTTGACTCCTTAGATTTTTTTCAGGTTTACTTTTTAAAATTTATTTTGAAGGAAGTCTGTGACTTACTCTGATTTGATTATTTTCTTGATGCCAACATGGATTACTAAGTCTTACACATTCTTTATGAAATGGTTAAAAATTCTAAATATTAATAAAGAGCTTTCCTTAAGAATGCAACCAAAAATAGCTGATAAACAAAAATTTGCTTCTCTTGTTAGAATCTGAATAAAGATCACTATCCATCTCAGTCTAATCATGATGTCACTTACATCTTACCCAAGGTAATAAGCTTAGTATCCTATTTTTCATTGGATAACTTGCAGGTTATTTTTATTTAAAGAAAGAAGCAACCAAGCATCCCTCATTTTAATGAAGCTGTAAAATAAAGTTTTTGTTTGTCTAACACAAAATAAATTCACCTCCATATTTCCCAGAAGCCTAACTGTTTCCTAATTCAATCTTTATTTTGGTTGTTCTTCTCTATGACCTTTCTCCAGTTAGCTTGGACGTCTGTGTGTTTCTTTACTCTTGCTCTTGTTTCTTTACTCTAACTTTAAGAGAAAGGGCTTCCTCAAAGGCTGATTTATTCTTAGCTTTCAGGTTGTTTCAAATATTCTTCAGCTGATAATGCATTAAGCCTTCCAGCTTAATTGTGAGGCACAGAAGACTTTCCATTTGGTCCAGCAGAGGCAATGAAGGAGTAACTGAGTTGAGTGAGAAAGAGGATCTTGGTTGAGTTGTATGGGATGGTGGTTGCAGAGTAAGACAGGAATGCTCTCATACCTGAGCAGGGCTGAGGAAAAGAGAGACCTGTGTTATCCTGTGAAATGCCAGTGAAATTTGCAGAATGCCATTTATAAAGAGATTTTGCAGACTATCTTAACTTTATCCTTACGTTGTAAAAATTCGCTTGACTTAATTATATCTGATTCTCTTCTGCATATTTTATTATGGAGAGTGATTAATTACAAATATGTTTGGGATTTTTCACACAAGGTGAGTTCTTGTCCTGTGTCTCTGCATATTTTTCTATAAAAGAATTAATGTCTGTGCAAATAAATCTGGTTGCATCACTAAGTATATTATAACTGAATTAGCCCAGTTTCTAAGTCTTTATCAGAGACATAGGTTTTTCAACTATTATTTTTAAATACTTCAGAATGAGAACCAAACCCTAAAGCTCAAGATACAGATGATATTTACTTAAATCACTAAGCTCTTGACAGAACAAGCATTTTAAGTTTGGGTTACCTACCTGTATAAATTGAAATAGACATCTTTGTTAAATAGATTAGATAACTGACTGTACCTCTGGGTAATTCTTAACCTGTATATGAATAATTTGAACTTGATAAGTAACTGTGTTTCTGACTTTTTGTTTTTCTTTTGCCTTTTGCAATGCTTGGAACTCTGTTGGGTTTTTTTAAGATGCATTTTGAAAATGGATCATCATTGCCCTTGGTGAGTGTACTACTGGCTTTCTTATTTTCTGGTTTGGTAGAATAAGCTCCTGTTATGACTGTGATGCTTTCATATTCCAACATTTAGTTGCTGATGTGAAGTTACTGGTCTTGAAAGACTGCTGGAGTTTAGTGTTTGTCCTCTCTTCCTAGTTGAGAGAAGTGGAAAGAAGTTCAGTACTGTTCTTCCTAGACCTGGGAGTTAGGTAACTCCCTGTTTTTACACCCTTCCTGTGTTTACAGTTAGGTTGAGGGAGACTTCTGATCAGTAAGAAAACAACTTTTAAGAACTGCATCTTTTTCTCATGGACTTTGAGTTTGAGTGTTACTGCAGCTTAGTTGCACTGAATGATGAAATACTGAAGCTCCCAGGACAGCTTGAGTGGGCTCACTGGAAACATCCAGTTAGCTCTTTTGTTTTATGGCTACTTTGCTTTCTTGCTTTTTTTTTCTCCCCTTTCCTCCCCCACCCTTCCTCCTTTTGCTGCCACCTCGGCCTGTGCAGTGGTTGTGTTTCCTGTCTTTTTTCAGCAACCCATGGATCCAGTGGGCAGACAGGAGGTATAATTAATTTCATGTCAGCTTGGCAGCTATCTCATGGAAGTAATTATAGATAATTGTTTTAAAAGATCCAAGTTAAGAAGACTGAGTGGTAGATAGCAGTTCTTCACAACATGAAACTGATCAGAAAAGAATTTCCTGTGTTGGACAAACTGAGTGCTAGATGGTTCTAAGCAGCTGGTTTGACCTTCTTAAATCAACTGGCAGGGCAGAGAAGACTCTGTCCTTGGGGACAAAGGTGTCACCCTCTGTCTTGGCTTGTCCTGGCTACAGCCTTTGACATAGTGTAGTTTGACTGAAGAATCTCCCCTTATTTTGCAGCTGCATGGTAGATATAATTGAAAGAAATATTTAATAATAGAGGTTAGAGTTCCCTCTGTGTATTTTCTTGCTGTAGGGATATCAGCATGTGAAACTCAATGATGCTTAGTGTTAGTAGTGTGCTTCTTAAAAAAAAAAACCACAAACAAACACACACACAAAAATCCACAGATAAAAGTATTAAACAATGTACAAATTTCTTATAAGAAAAAAGGCTGTTGCTTTTTTCAGCCTTCTAGTAGCTATCCTGTAGAAAGCTATAAGAAAAATAGCTGTCAGGCTATTTCTGACAAAATATCAGTGAAAAGTCTCAGTAATCCTGTTATTATTCAGCATTATACACACTTCTCATAAGCTTCATGGTCTGTTTGGGATTTTTTGAGTTGTCTTGCCTTAGGACAGTGCATGAAAATGGAAAACAGGTATTGCCTTGTTTTATTTTTCTAGGTTGAGTGAATGTCCAGAGTTCCTTCCTCACTCTGAAAAAATTAACCGTGTGAGAGTGACAAGAGAGTTTTGAATTATTGCAGAGATGCTGCTCAAACTTCATGGGTTCCTTTAAGGGAAATATCACGTGGCTATTTCACCAAGAAACATAAGGTTGAAAATTAGTATAATGGGTGGGATTTAGCACCCCTGAAAAAACCACCAGGTCCTGCTTTGCTTTTCATGTTGAGGTTTTTTGGTGGAAACCAAGTTTGGCAGGCAGGAGATGGGAAAGAACCATGTGTGATGCTTATGGAGAGCAGGGAAACAGTAATGAGAATTACTATTTTAATATTCTGCTAGAAGAAGGGTTTCTGGAGAGATGACAGGTAAAAACAACCTGGGGGAAAGTAAGATGAAGCATTTGGAAGGTAGTAAGATGGCAGTCGTGTTGTAGCCCCAGGTCAGCTGCTCTCTGCTATTTTCGGAGGCTTTATTTTGGCTGCCGCTCCTGTGCCAATGGAAGTGCTGTGACACATGGAAATATTTAATGCTAATTGCTCTCTAACTTAAACTTCAGAAAAGGTTTAAGAGATGCAGAAATAAAAGCACTAGTGATTCCTCTACTGGTGGTCCTGCTAATCATATTATAGATGGAGCTGAAGGCACAAATGCAATGTCTCGAGCACAAAAATATTATTTGGATGTAACAACATCAATATTAACAAGGTGCATGAGCAACACCTTAGGAAGCATTTAAAACCTCTCTCCTCTGTCTTTTGGGTCATTTGAAAAGAATTTAGCATCTCATTAATTCTGTGATGCCTTTTTTTAGCTGAGCTGCATCACTTTCAGTGCCTTCTAAGTTACTGTTTTGCCTGGCATTTTCAGTAAACTCTTGAGACAGAAAGAATAGACTTCTTTTTGTACTTTTGGTTTTAATATTACCTGTAATTGAAATTTTAACCTGGAATTTTCTTTTGTATGAATGTTTCACTGCAGTAGCACACTATTATTTAGCAAGCAGTCTGCACCTTTATCCATTTTATTCTTCCTCAGAATGTTAGACTGTAATTCTGACCATCATTCCTGAGTCTTGCAATTTGAGACTACATAATAACAAAACCTTGGTGTTTATTTTCTCTTTAATCTTCTGATGAACTATCTCAGTAAGAACTTACCACGCTGGGGCCTCATCAAAACTGTGGGGAGTAGGATAATTTATGAAAGTTTTTTTTATGTATGTACCATATGCAGCAGTACAAAAGAACAATGAGAAATAAATCTGCCACTCAAGAAGTGTCATCTCTAGTGAATAACGTTTTGCTAGTTATTTCTCTCCTCTTTAAACAATGTCATAAAGTAGAAACTGTCATAAAAGAAATACCATGAAATTAAAATAGGGTTATCATAGAAACCTTGTGTCTGAATTGCTTGTAGTTTATCACGGAATTGCTGACTCTGGCATATTTAAAGAAGAGACACTTCACTACTTCGCTATGGAGAATTGTAATTTACTTTCCAGTAAGAATCATAATGAGCTTAGAAATGCATCTGTGGATTTTTGTCTTTTTTTTTTTTTTTTTTTTTTTTAATTAGAACAATCTCCTGTGAGTCCTTCCTAATCACAGTTAGTATAGACGCTCAGTAATTGCTGCATGTTTAAAGAGTGATGCTAAGTTTGCCTAGCCAAGGTGACATATTTTGTAAAAACTAAGCTAAGAAAGCAAAGAAGCCCCTTATCCACATTAAGTATGGGTAACACTGAAAGTTTATTTGATGTTTTAAGGTTTTACCCTGTTCTGATTACCATGTGTGCTGCCTTTGCCATCACTGTCTCCCTAAAGAAGCAAATAGGTGCAACATCTTGTGCTATGCTTCTAGAAGCTGAAGTTGACACTTTCCATGCCTTTTTTTTTTTTTTTTTTTGAGATTTATTTTTCAATATACAAGTGCTTTCATGGATGTAGTCATCTCTTAAGCAGCTGATCTTTCCAACAGCAATATCAATTAATTAAAGAAGGTACATGGAATATTTTTTAAACTCCTATGGAGGGTTATGTGCAGTGGTAACTTGGGCTTAGCTTCCTAATGCAGCCAGGTAGAAGACAAAGGAAGCTGCTTACCAATAATATGACCATAGGCAGCACTCCAGTATTTTTCATCTAGTGGATATAACATCAGAACACATTTAATGGAGCTCTGAAATTCATGATACTTAATACCTGGCCTCTGGTAGGAAGCTGCTGTGGTACTAGATGCCTCTCTGATGATTCTGTATTGCTGCTCATAAATTCTTTAAAAATGAGAAAGAGGTGAACTTGTAGCCCATAATTTAAAATGTTAAAATGAGATTTGTTTTAACATTTAGATGTGTATTTAATAGTTCCTAATCTTTTTTACTTGCTGTCATTTTGTCTGTCACTGATGTGGAACATTTTCTGTTTATTCAACAGTAGTATTTCCCTCATTTTATATAAAGGTCAGTATTTTCAGGGATCTCCTCTGAATACTCTGAGATTGTTACTAATAAACTTTACACTACTATGTAATTATTGAAGGAGGATGTGGATTAAATGTGACTGCTTTTAATCTCACAAAATTCTATTGAGATTCAAAATCTTTGCTAGTAACTGCCCCAGTTGATGCGTGCAGTGAATCTAATGGTAAAATACGAATACTTTGGCTGGGAACATTTATATCTGCTGGGAACAGATTTCATACCAAGAGTCAAAATTGAATTTCAGTAAACTATTGAAGTCGTATTATTTGATAAAGTCCTTCAGGTTTGTTTTTTGTTTTTGGTAAAAACTTCTACATAAATTTGGGAGATGAATCGAAATATATTTCAGTAGCTTGAGGCATCACAGAGAGGAAGTAAAACTTGGTTTATATTCTGATATTAACTTTTTGAGAAAATATGTTTAATTTTAAATTAGATTAAAGCAGAGAACATAACTTTCTTTACATTCCATTTTTATGTTTACTGTTTTTTTATCAGGGTGAACAACTGTGTAGGATTCTCCAATTACAAATTTTTTCTCCTCTTCTTGGCTTACTCTCTACTGTATTGCCTTTTCATTGCTGCAACAGATTTACAGTATTTTATCAAGTTTTGGACAGTAAGTACATACTGTGTTTAAGTGTATGAAGTTACTGCTGTGCAAGAAGTCTAAATTCAAGGCTTTACATAGTAATCTTTTGTTTCCTAATAGAGGGTACAAAAGTTCATCTAATAATCATAGCCTTCTGTTTATTTTTCTATTCTCTGTTAAAAAATTTCACTTATTCCTATGCTATTTTGAAGCTGCATAGAACAAGTATGCAATTATTTAGGAAACATTTTTCAAGGGAATTTCAGTTACATATGGCTTATGTTAACTTTCTTTAATACTATGCCATGAAAAAGCTTCAGAGAGATTTTCTAATATTTTAATTATGATTATCTGGTTTCATAGTTTAGAATATATTACCTTCTTAGATGTGCATTATTTATACTGCTCTCTGACTACTTTGGAAAGGCGATTGAAACAAGATTTTTTGTAAGATAAATTATTCGATCTCTTTTAAAACAGTTCAAGGTTCAGATCCAAATTATAGGTTCTTGTCAATACTTCTACTTTCTCAAGCAAGGGCCTATTTTTTTAACATAGATGCTGTCAACAACCAAATTGCATGGTCATCTGTACAGTGAAGGTGTGTAAGTCATTACTCAGATGATTGGTACATAGTAAATTTGTGTCTGCACTGAACTTGATTTGACTGAATAGAGCATTATGAGTAATCAAATTAAACAGCTATTTCCCCAATTCCAACAGTGTATTTTTTCTTGTTTTTAGAATGGCCTTCCGGACACTCAAGCCAAGTTCCACATCATGTTTTTATTCTTTGCTGCAGCAATGTTTTCTGTCAGTCTGTCTTCTCTCTTTGGGTATCACTGTTGGCTTGTCAGCAAGAATAAGTCTACATTAGGTAAGTAGTTTTAGTGCTTCCATCTTTGACAGCAAAAAAATAAATAATAGATGCATATTATATGTAGGAGGGTAATGGAGAAAATGTGCAATCTTCTGCAGGTTACTTGGATCATGGTTAGAAGTGCCCAGGTGTGGCAATGTCCAGTACTGACCCCACAGTTCTACAGCTCTCTGGAAATTCTGTCTCTTCTACCCAAGGGGCCAAGCTAATAATGAACCTACCCTCTTTCCACCCATCCACAGCTTGTTAACAGAAACTGATTCGATTTTTTAAAAAACTTTGTAATAAATGTTAGACACCCTGATGCCTGGTCACACAAGCAGAAGCAAGGTCTGCCCCCAGGCCAGAGTCCTCTGATGGAATGTCCCAGTCAGGGCAGGGGCTCCATGCTTCACACTTGCCCTGTACAGCATCCAAATTCCTCTTTTCAGTTCAGCTAGAATTTTGTTTAAAACCTCTAAAAGGGATAGTTATTGATTCCAAAACTTAGCCTGTACTAGAAACAATGAAAAGGGGGAAAAAAAATTGGAAGGTTGTGTCCTGGATGTTGTTAAGTTTTGATCAACATGAATGAGCACAAAGAGCCCATGTCAGGAAAGTATCTCGTGCAGAAGAGCAGAGTTTAAGGCAGTGCTTCTGTCTTCAGTAGGAAATGGATGCAGAGATCTGAAAGGAGGTTTCACACTTGTGAGTCCTAGCTACCACATAATCATGGATGCAGAAAAAGGACTCTGTGTTAGAAGATAATTTTTAAAAAATCAGAAGATGGCCTGTGCCTCTACTATGGGAGCTTATATATAACTGCATTGACTGTCAGTGTCAAACCAGGATTGCTCACCACTGGGATGCAAGTATGGTTACAAAACTTAATCAATATTTGAGTCCCTATTGTGCACTATGTCCTGGACTGTAATACCAATTTTCAATATATTTTTTAAAGGTACTAAATCTCTAAATGCTTTTCTGTTGATACAAGCTGAATGTAAGCCAATGAGTTGATTTGTTTTTCCTGGCTCTCTTGGGATTCACCAAGATGAAGATGATTAATGGCAGACTTTGAGTATATGTCATTAGAAGAAAGCTTATCTACTTCAAGATTTCAATAGAGCTTGTGGGCTTCTTCATTATAATGAAAAATCATCTACTTAGAAATAAGTGTAGAAAAAATTGTTCGGTATAATTATAAGTAGAGAAAAGCTTTATTAATGATGCTTAAATAAACAGAAATAATTTCGTATTTTGTTTATTAATAGTTCTAATCATATTAGTGCCCCCCCAAAAATGTTTGAAAATAACCATACTGCAGTACACTTCTAACTCAACCTTTCTTGGTTTTTTAAAAAAAATCAAATTCCATGAAGGTAAATACCATATTTTCTGTGCACTTAAGCTAAGAGAAAGATTTGTTTGTCTCTTCTTCCCATTTTACTTCTGAAGAGTGCTTGGTGTGTGAAACCCTGAACATGCAATGTTTTGGTAATGAAGCCATGAAAGCTTTAAGTGTGACTGTGCTTACTTATATCATCCTGTCCTAACATGGACATCCAAAAGAGTACCTCTATTTCCCTTCTTCCTTCTTTAAAAGACCTGGTAATGCATACAACATGTTGAAAGTAATTTTCAGCAGTTCGTAGCTAAGAGTTTACTCCAGAAGTACAATCTCTGCATGTTTTCAGCATGGTTTGTGTGAGCTATACTGGACATAGTTTGCCTACTAAATATAGCCAATTAAGAGAATTAAACGGCTGTCAGTCACTTGGTGGAAAGTGAATGAGTTTTCTGCTTCAGCACTTGGCAACAATGAAGCTATATTTAGTTCTCTTCTCCAGAAATTTAGGTTGGTCATCCATGGAGAATAATCTGGGTCTACAAGTAAAGCTCTTCCTTTATGCAGCTGTAAAAACACACAGTATTTTCATACCCCAGGATGTGAAAATTGTTTTACTACTACACTTGTTTTACTACTAAAGTGTATTAAGCTTTTCTTCTTTTCAATTTCTTTTCCTACAGGAAACCCTTTACTGGGCTTTTATTTCTTGAACACTCCCTCTGGTTAACTCACTGAAATCTTCATGCAAAACATATCACTTTTTAAACAGTGATATGTTTAAACTCGCTCGTCCTTGCCTGGATTAAGGAGGAAGGTGGAGGATATTTCCACCCTTCCTGAGCTGTAGGACTTCTCTGCATGCACAGGGACTGCGTGGCACTGATGTGGCTTTCATGAGTGTACTGCCTTCCTCCAGCTCTTGGCAGCACCACCTTTCCTCTTGGATGATGGTATCAGCAGTGTAATTCCCTAAAAAGTGGTGTGAAACACACTATCTTGTGAAAAAAATTAATTACTTTTTTTTTTCTTTTAAGAGGTATTCAGAGCTCCCATATTTCGTCACAGAACAGACAAGAATGGCTTTAGCTTGGGCTTCAGCAAAAACCTAAGGCAGGTGTTTGGTGATGAGAAGAAATACTGGTTGCTGCCTGTGTTTTCAAGGTATGCTTCATTTTTAATGCTTTGTTTGCAGAAATATTTTATTTATTTTGTTGGAGGAGGGGATGTTGATGGTTGGATGCAGTAATATTAGAGGTCTTTTCCAACCATAACAACTCTGAGATTCTGTGAAACTGTTCTATTATAAGGTTCTACACAGTTTGGGGAGTTGGGTTTGTAGTTTTGGGGTTTTTCTTTACATATAGTTTTCTAAAATTAGATGTGGTAATACTCACTTAAGGAAAAAACAGCTCTTTTTTAACTATGACACTAATTTTGAATTTTTCAGCCTAGGGGATGGTTGCTCCTTCCCAACTTGCCTTGTTAATCAGGATCCTGAGCAAGCTTCCACACCTGGTGGTCTTAATTCAGCATCCAAAAAGTAATTACTTTTTATTACATATTTCATTATTAGCTGATATTTTTCCTGTGCACATAATAAAGAAAACCACATATAAGATACTTATTAGTAGTAAGCAAATTAAGAGTATCCTACTAAGAAATACAAGTCAAATTTTAAACAGCTAAACTGTAATTCAGTCCATCTTCAGACTTTTTATTTAAATTTATGGAAATAAGTTTGGGATCTTCCCCCTTCTGTATGCTTTGTCTCAGTTCAGTGACAGTCCAGGACCTGAATTTTCCATGCCTGCCTAAAGAGTATCAGTAACCTCCTGTTCTGCATAGAAATGAGAGTTAGTTGGTCTGCCTGGATACAGATGCATGACCTTGCAAGGCTTTGGGGTGAGGCCTGATTCTTTAGAGCTGGTGAAAGATGCTTTGCATAAGGGAGCCCCCGGTTTCAGCACTTGTGCCAAAGCACAAAAATCTGCAAATTAAACACATTTTGTTTCTGATGATTCTGCTTAACCTTCACTGCTAACACATCTTTAAAAGTGAAAAGTATGCAGATGTCCCTTAAAGTAAATACGAGAGCTTATGATATCATATTGTACCTTTTTTTGCAACATTTATGGTGTGTGGTAAGTACAGTACACTTGAGTGTGTGACTAAGACATGATAGTGGAATTGTATTGGCAATCTTTTATTCAAAAAAGAAACACATTACCTTTCAGTTAGCTGTTTACTGATACTTTAAATCTTATTCCAGTGATCCAAAGCTTATATCAGGTTTTGGACATGTTCTCTCCACTTTATCATGTCAGGTTTGTTGTAGTGTATCATGGTTTAATGCTGGCCTGGCAATTAACCAAATGACAGATGCTCTCTATTTATCTCCTTCCACACCCTGATAAATAAAGGAAAGAGAGTGCACGAGAGAGACTTTCAGGTTGTAAACTAAACTACACAGTGGGAGTGAATGTGCAAAAGAGTGCATTAGAACCCAAAGTATGTGTATTAATGAATAACAACTGTCAAAAGAAAAATCAGAGTGTCTCCCTGGTCTATGCTAGGGAGCTGCTTCTAAGATACACTTGCATCTGTAATGCATGTAATGATAGAAGAGCAGTGATTCATCAGAAAAGCAGCAAGGTAAGGTAGGGAAAATCCTGGATGCAACAAACTTTGTCATGTGCTGTGAGGTAATGAAAAATTATTGCAGTTTACTACAATGTTCTTTTTACTGGCATTACAGTGAGAGCCACCTGTTTCCTGCCAAGCCACTGCGTGATTCCCAGAGCCACCTTCTTACTGATACACCATCTTGGTCAGAAACCAGTGCACAGACTGAAAAGGGCAAAGTTGGTAAGAAATTGGTTTATGCTGAAATAAAAATTTATTTCGTAATAAATTAGTTTTGTAGGATATGGAATAAAAATGAGCAGGGCCACTTGGTTTGTACTGATGAACCAAAATTTATGAAGCTTGTTTTTAAATGCATGTTTGTAGGAAGTTCCATGTGTCAAGCTGCTGTGCCCTGCCCAGTTAAACCTGACCAAGAGATACTGAGAACACCAATAGGTGCTAATTATCTTTTTGGCTGAACCTGATAATTAATTATTTTGGGGAAAAACCACTTATGAATAGGTGTTTTTATTGTTATGACAATGCCTTGTAACTTGTGAAAAGCTGTGTAATGGTCACAGGACTGGAATAAATTTGGTAATAGTGGAATAGCATTAAGATGGATTGATAGTTAAAGGTTGTATAACTGATGAAACAGATATGAGATCTTTTCCTGTGGAAATGTAATTTTTTGTCTTTAAAGGTATGAGCAATCCTGCATTAACCATGGAAAATGAAACCTAATGTCCCTTAAAAGAAACATCTGAATATATAAGGAAAGGTATGTTAATATTCTCTGCACTTAATATGTTATTCCATTATTCCTTACCCCAGGAAGAAAGCACAAAAGGATATTACTAAAGCAGTTCCTATCAGTTTTCAACTTACTTTTTTTTTATGCCACAAAGTAGCAGCACATGAATTAATAGTTTTTAAATAAACCTCCTGGTTTAATCTTTATACCCATTACTTTTAGTTAATATTTAAAATATTATTATTATTGTTATTATTATTCTCTTTCTCTAGAAAGATAATGAAATTGTGACTATTCCAGCTGTCCAGCAAATATTATAAAGCTAAACTTGAAAATGAAGCTTGTTCTTAACACTGAATACAAAAATCATCATAGGCTGGTCTGCTAAAGCAGGTAAAGGTGTCTGTTAGATGATGAAGGAAAAAAGACTTATCTGTAAACAATTAGCAGCCTGTTGTTCTGTGTCAGGTGCTGAGCTGCATCCTATTTAATAACAAAACAGTGCTGCCTACCGAAGAGGAAAGTTGTCCATATGACTTTCGAGCATTAAGTCACCTGTTATAAAAAACAGCTGAGATTTTTTTGATTTCTTGCATTGATACCTTGGAAAATTGTCTTCTCAGAAAGCAGGTTTGAAAAGCAGCTGGGATATATATATTCTGTTAGGCACATAAAAGGAGGAAATCCTATTTACTGGGTTGGGGAGAATTAACACAATTTATCATTATATTCACTCCAGTATTTGGAGATTTCTAATTGCATGAAAGTGCAGTTATGAAAACAAGCTATTTCCTATTTAAAGGTGGATAAAAGAAATTGACACCAACCCTAAAAATTCCAGCATACCAAATAATGTAGTTTTCCAAGAACATTAGAGGAGCTGTTCCAGCAAGGTGATTTCCATCTCTGCTACTGGAAATACCCTTTCAGCGTCCTGAAGAAGTGTCTCGAGAGCATGTCCTTCATGTGCATCTGATCTGACTCATGGACATGTCAAGTTACTCTCATTTACTCCTGAAGGAAATGGAAGGCCTGGAAAGCCATCAGAGAACTGTAGTGGTTGTTAGTAGGGGCATCAGGCATGGTATTGTACTGTCAAGGCAGATGATAGAAATGGTGGGTGTTCAGCTACAACATGTGGCCTGTAGTTGTACCAAAAACGTCACAGAAGCTCAGTTGGTTTCATCAGAGAAACTAGAATCTGATCAGCCTTTACATCCTGGTTTTGTGTTAGGTGGTGAATGAAGTCACAGATGGTTCCAGGTATAGCTACATGCACACTTGCTGATGGTGTGAGGTGTTGAAGTGTTGAAAGTGTGGGTGTCACATGGACATCGCTGCAGATGAGAAAATGAAACTCAGCAGGTGTCTGCAGGTTTTACTGCTCTATGTTGCTTTGATTTTCTTTTTTTTATTAGAATCTAAAAATGACGTTTCTAGCCCTTCCTTCAAAATCTAAAATGATGTGCTTTTGCCCTCTTTAATCCATTGGCTGTTTCAACAAAATAATAGTTTCCAGAAGAGAATAAATTATTCATCTCCCGTTAGTTTGATATCTTCCATGTCATCACTACTCAAGACTAAAGCATTGGAGACAGGTTTTAAAGAAACAACTGTTTATATTATGTTACAAAAATATCATTAATTGCAACTCGTTTTTTCCAGTTTGAATTCTACTTTCAAAAGTCCTAACACTTTGTTTAATTCATAACTTCTAAACTTCAGTCTTTCTTTGAACAATGTGTACTTTTTATTGGTACTTTGTTATTCAGATTATTCTCAAGGTCAGACCTGGTCTGTGATTGTTCTCAAAATGCTGAAGGTGGGTTTTTTTTTAAGCTGTTTAGCTTGATTAACATCTCATGCTCTTTTTCGGTTCATGTTCCAGTCAGGGACAGTACCATTTAGATTTTAACATTTAGATTTGTGTTTGCAGTCCAATTACCCTTCCCCCTGGGCTTTAGGTGGTTTCTTTTTTCTGCTTTTTGTAAGTATTCTTCTTGAAGTGCAGCTTTTTAGAACCACCTTCAGAGGAGGTTATGTTCCAAAGACTACACGTAAAGCCATGTAAAGAGACTCCTGAAAGTCAGTTTTGTCTCAGACTGATGCTTGCTCATGGCATGAGCCAACTTGGTTGTACCCTTAGCTCTGACATATTTCTATGTGGCACTTATAGAGATATCTATATCTGGAGATATATATAGAGATATCTATTATCTGGAGATACAGCAAAAAAGCTACATTACTCTGTGCATGTGTGTGTGTACAATGTTATAGTACTATTATTTTGTAACTACTTGGCATCTAATTTCATTCTTTTACTGTCAGTATTTGAGTTTTATTCGTTCTTATGGAGTGAATAGAATAGTAAAGATGCTGATGTCACTACAACAAAAAAAGCCAAGTAATTCAACTTTAATGTGAAAAATGCAGTCCACAGACCTTGCCAGGATGTTAGTAATTTGAATTTCTGTTCCAACTGAGGTTATGTTCAATATCCTGTAATCCTTTATAGTTAATCAGAAGTTAATTACTGAGAGTGACAGATACAGTTTATAGTAATGTAATAGAGAATTAGTTTTTAATGATGTAGGTACCTGAAAGTATATGTAAAAATAACTCAATTTTATAAACTGGTGTCCTGATTGCTATGTAGTCAGTTCTTAATCACTCTTATCCTAAAGTGGACAAGTAACGTAACTGGGAAGGTCCTACTGTGTTCTTCTTCAGTGTGGGATTTTCATTCAGCTATTGTTCAGTTTTTCCTTTGAGTTGATGAGACCTGTTGCAATAACTTGATTTTTAAATATTCTTCAATTCTAATAATCTATTTTGTGATTTATGTTCTGTTCCAGTTCAAGAAAATACTGTTGTTGAAAGGAAGGTGTATTCTTCCAAATGTCAGCCCTGTTGGCCAGCTGCTCCTGTCTGCTCCTCTGTGGATGTGCTCAGAAAACAAATTGGCAGATGATTAGCTGTCTCCATGTCACTGCTTGAAACATGAAACTAAACATACTATTTCTGAACCAGATAAAGAATATTTCAACTTAAAATTACCTGTTTTGAATGAAAAGGATGCTTTTGAGTATTAGGAAATGAAAACCAGAAAAAGGGAGTCATTTTACTATTGTAAACAAACAGTGACAGGGTTTACTTTGATATTCAGTACAAGAAAAATGTGACTTCCTTACAGTTCAGTCCATTTTCTTGCCTTGGTTTTGAAAATTCACCTTTTAATTCAAATTGCTGTTAAGTCATTGAGTTGAAAAATCAATTTTTTGCACTGCTGACTTAACAGATATGAATAATTTTGTGGCTTCATGAACTGTATTTTCTTTTGAGCGCTTGATAAGCAATCTTTGAAGAGGACACCCCAGTGAAGTGTCTAACTAGTTCTGGAAGACCTCATTGCAAAAGCTCCATTTTCCCTCAGATTTGCTTTACCAATAGTTTGACAAGATGTGGTGGGGAGAAAAAGCCTGATTTGTTAATTGAATGCTACAGTGGGACACTGGTAAGTGGAGTGATAAAAAGCCTGTGTTCAGCTGGACTACACCAACATGAAGCTGGCCAGCCCTGATGGGAGTGGCACAGGCCAGTGCAGTACAGTGGGGATGTTATTGTGCCCTTTGGAGCCATTATCCCTGTTGGAAAACAAAGGTTAGCACTTCACTGATCCAAAAGGATCTCCATTTTACCAAATCCTAATTTCTCAATCAATAGTTGTCTCAGATTTTTTTTTTTTCACTTGTTCTTTAAGACAATGCCTTTCTTACTGCACAACCAAAAAGCCAAGCTGCTGCATGTAGGAACCCTCCATCAATTCAGTTACAAGCTGGCAGCCTTCTTAGGATCAGAGTTTACTGGCCAAATAATAGAAGATGCATTATCAACTCTCAAAGTCTAGGAAGTTTCAGCAACACAGATCTAATTGTCTCGTGCCTTTTGTATACACTACATTTATGGTATCAGTGTTTACATCTAGATGCAAATTCTTATTCTGAAAACAACTCCAGGAGGAAATTTGTTACACTTTCTAGGTGGCTGGATAAAAAACCTAGTCCAAAAAAAAATTAAAGTGAAAAATGCTCAGACCAAGCTCAGTTCAGTTGAAGCAGGAAAGTTTTTCTGTTATGGAACCTGGGTCACTTAGCAGGCTGGTTCACAGTGTAAAGATTCCTGTTGTTTAGAAAACAGGCAGCAGGACTCTGTGGTGGATTTCTAAAAGAAAAAATTGTATCATTAGCTCTTCGACAGGCAGGTAAATTTAAAATTTGTCTTTCCAGGGTTTACAATTTAAGTGATAGCTGTTGGAGCACAAATATGGGGTTATTTTGGGTTGAATTTTTTTTCATTTTTTTTTTTCATCTCAAAATTCTACCAGCCTGAAAACACCTGTTTCTTGCCAGAAGTGCCAGAGGATGGGTCCCTTGATGTAGAATACCTTTTTTAACTAGCATGAAGGTAGCATACAGTTTACATGATGCCTGCAGACATCTAGCAACCAAAAGTTTTTCACAGCTATTTATTCAGTGTTGTTCTGTCAGCTTACCTCGTATTAACATTTGTTTAAAGGTTAACTTGTCAAGGGACAAGGGGGAGAGGGAAAATATATATTTTTAACACTTCAGGTTCTCTATCTGTATAGTCTTGTTTTTTACAAAGTTAAGTCACAGGGTGGTTTGTCATGGAGCATGCATTTGAAAATATCAAGTACAAAGTTAAACTTCAGCTTCAGTGTTAACTTGCTCCATGTTTTTACATAAAGGCAAAGTATAGATTTTTTCCCCAGCAAAACTCATTCTGGATCACTCCAGTATGGAGGTCAGCATTGCTGACTGGGTCCAGTGCTCTGCAAGCTCTCAGTGAGGTTTGGGGATTGATGTAAAGAACAGAGAGGGGTAAGGGGTCACGTAAGGCTTCTCCAGGTCTCATAAGTCACACTCAGAAAGCACAATAGCCCTACATAATCTGCAGTTTTGATGTAGCCAGAGGCTGTTCCTGTAGCAGAAAACAGATGAAGGAATGGGAAATCCATGCTGAGGGCAGAAAGAGAACTGAGGGGAGCTCAGAGGTTCAGCAGATCTGAGGCAGAGGACTGTAGCTACACTGCTCTCAGGATGAGTATGAGCTGTGCCTCTGAAGAGCAGTCAGCAGGAGTGTTCCTGGCAGTTCTGGTTAGGGTGCAGACAAGGGTGAGCTAATCATGCTCCAAAGTATAATCTCTGAGATGGCTATATTTTTGGCTTTAAGCTCTCTTAATACTTTATGTAGCAGAGTGGCAAATGGGCTTTTTGACATAGTGTCACTGAGCATTGATGCTGTTACAATGCACAGGGGAGACTGCAAAGAAGTAAGGGGAGCAAGGACACCGTGTTGTTTGTCTGCTTGCACTGATTCTCCTTTATATTCTTGCTAAGCACTTTACTGCAGCCTTCTGTGTAATTTCTGTCTTTTAAAAAAAGACTGCTTTTTACCTATTGTACAGTTACTAATGTACTTTTTTGCTGAAAGAGTAACAGGCCCTGGTATTTGTCTAGCAGTGTAACTGCATTTCAAGCTTCAGTGGAAGTTGGGTATGTTCTACTGACTCCTTAGATGGGCCTGAGTCCCTAATGACAACAGAGTTCAATTTATTTTGTATACATGTATGCAGTCATATGGCTTGTAGCCCCCCACATGCACGTAACAAGCTTTCTTAATTTGTAGTTTAGAACAAATCCAGTATGTGTCTGTACCAGAAGTGGCCCACACATACTCTGTATCTGTTGACTGAGTGCTCCAAGTCTTCAGAAAGAACTATTTTTATTAAGAAAATGGAACACTTAGATGTTGTTGAGCTCTCCTCACTAAGAATTAAGACACAGCTCTTGCTATGCACTTTAGTTCTTTAACTTGGGAGAAAAAACACTCTACAGTTCAAGTTGCAGATCGAAAGCTCTTTAGTTACCTACAGCTATGGGCAGGTAACAAAATTAGCAATTCTTTTAAATTATTGGTGTACTTACAGTCTGTCTTCAGGCAAGACTTCCAACACAGTTGCAGGAAGCAAACTTATTTTAGTGCATGGTGTGCTGTAGCAGTTGTTAATCCCACATTTGGACTGAGAGAGTTCTTGCCCAGATTCAGTTGAGTGGTATGGTGGATGCAGGGGGGGAAATGTTTCTACATAAATTTAGTGTATAACTTTGCTACTTATTAATGTATTGCTCATATAAATAAATGCTTCATGTTCAGCAAGTCATGCACAGTTGTCATTGACACACCACCTTCAGTTTTACTGACAGTGTACCTGAACAGCAGAACAGCCCTTACCACTGCTCTGGCTTCATTAACGACCTGCCTGCTGTAAAGATCTCCCTTCACCAGAGATCTTGACTTTTTCCAGTTAAGTTTTCCGTCCCTACTTTAAGATCCGCAGCACCTCACAAAGCACCTACAATGTGAAACAGGGTCAGGAGGAACAAAATCCTTTTTTGGTCTTTTAGGGTGAAACACTCCCATCCTTATACTGGCAAACACAGCTGTGCTCTTCTGGATGCTGCTGAAGGTCAAAAAGGTGGAAACTTGTCCTAAAAAAAAGAGGGTTCTTAAACCCTCCCTACTTTACAGAAGAAAGTAGCCACAAGGGTGAGAAATACTCACTGGAGTTGTCATCCACAGCTGTATTGCTTCCTGAGGGCTCTCCAGTCCCCTCCATGCCTGATTTCTTCTTATCTATGTGAGCTTCCACTCCTTAGTCTCCCCTCAGAAAGTGTTGGGCCCAACTCTGGTACCGAGAGAAATGAGACTGTCTACTTGGGGACCTCTTAAACATGCAGGAACAGCTATGGAAAGATGAAAGCAGCTTTCACCTGTTCCAGTTCAGACATAACCTGATGTATATGCTCCAAGCTTCTCCCATTTTTTGTTTAAAACCTTATCATAAATATTTGTACTGAACCCTACACAAACATTCACAACCAAACCAAGAAGATGAAAAGAAAGGACACGCTGCTGGCTGTACGGGTGATGGGATGGCTTTGTTACCTCTTCACTTGCTGCTATCACTTTTTCATGAGTGACCTGGTAAGGCTACAAGAAAAGCAGCAGCCTTCTGGGGTGAAGTTTTGAGCAACTGCCATCTGACATAATCTTGCCTACTTTCCTATTGCAGTTTTGTTGGTTTTTTTTTATTTTTAAATCTCCCTGGCTTCCATTCCCCATAGCAGTCCAGATTGGGAAGTCTTTAATTGGAAATGCACTCTCAAGATCTACATCCTCTTCCTCTTGGTCCTTTGCAAGGTTTATTGTAGATTGGCAATTCCTTTGTTTCTTCAACTTAATGGCACCTGTGGCAGGAGCAGTTCCCCACCCAGCAGGTTTGATGGCATGGGTACTGGGGCCATGGTAGCTCACTTGGCAAGAAGCACAGATACATGTACAGAGAGGCCCCAGGTATGTGCCCTAGAGACCTGAGCCTACCAAAGCCCACCTCAGCCAACAGCCCACCTAGAAATCCCTCAGCCTACAGATGGCCCCAGCCCAGATGTGACCTGTTATAAAATGGAGCTCTTGACAGAGATGCCCTTTGAGTGGTTCTTGGAGCAGCAGGTCTGTCACCAGAAGCCTTCCCTTTGGATCAGATACCATACAAAGTAACTTCCCTGGGACTGAGTGTCCTTGCCTCATAGGAGAGTGGTATGTACCTTATAAGACATCATTCTAAGCTTAGATTTAGTTACACACAGTACAGTATTAGTTCCCAGCTGGCATCCTAAACCTGAAAGGAAAGTGCGTCTGCCTAAGAGCTTATATTGTAAGATCCCTGTTCCATTTGACCATTCTACCTTTTTCTCAGACCATTAAACTGATGTTTGAAGTTTGCCTGTCTCCCATATGTGTGACAGCATCCATCACCTAAATTCAGTAACTTGCACAACCTCCAGGATTTGGGGCAGTGATTACATGCTCAGCCTAGATCCCTGTAATCTCAAGCAGATGGGCCCAACACTTTGATTGCAGCACTCAGAGGAGAATGCTGTAAGCCCTGTCCCCTTTCCCACCTCCTGCCTGCTCACAGTTTAACTGATTGGCATAACTGGAACAGACCCAACACTTCCTGACCGTCACCATTTCATGACGTAATTTTCCTCTCTTTTTGTTTTGTTCTGAAAACAGAGTAATTTTTGGCTCACCTAAGAAAGTGCCCCAGTTACAAAGACAAAATACAGTGTATAAAAACCTATGTTACAGCCTGAAAAACAGGAACCTTATTTTCAGTTATTTTCTCTATCATTTCCGAGACAAAACTGTCCAGCACTTCAAACACATACAACAGAAAAGCAGTAGCTTGGTGATAAGCACACTAACAATTAACCTGCATATAAAACACCACTGTAAATACTACCAATACACCCCAGGGCATGCAGGGGGATGACAACTGAAGGAAAGCAGGGAGCTTGTGTAGCTCAGCTATTATGAGATAAAAGGGAAATAAAAAATACTGCCAACTGCAACTATGGCTCTGATGTGCTACCCTGTAAAAGATAAAGAATGTTCTTTGAGCTCAAAAAGTTCAGCTGTTGCTAATTTCTAACTGATGCACAGAGAAGGGGAGTGTCTCCACCCTCCCTCCTTTTCTTGCATTATCCAACACAGTTAATTGAGGCAAGTATCTCATAAGCACAGGGAAGAGCATATGCAGGGTAAGAGAATTCTCCCACTTCAGAGGCAGGAAAAAGTCTCATCTGTGCCAGCACAAAAAGGATGAGACAAGCCTCTGCAGAAATCAGATCTTCACATTTGGCATCAATGAGCACATTCCATTCCCAATCCAACACTCCTAAAATAACACCAGAGAATCCTACTCATTCCTCTACCATACCTAGAAGACAACAAGAAAAAAAAAATAAACAAAAAACCCAACCGAAAAATCTCCTATAAACCAACCAAGGTACACTTAAGTTCAGAGATACCAGAAAAAACTCCATGGTAAGAATGGGAAAAGCACACTTCCTCCCTGGCACCTGGGATCACCCAGCACCATGAGGGTGAGCATCCCACAGAAACTGGTAAAGGGAATACTCTGTTTCAACTGTACATATAATTGCTGTATAGAGTTTGTGTTGTCATTTAATTATATTGCTTTATCCCTTTTCTAAATCAAAGTCCCACACAACAAGAAGTATCTAACAACTATCTACAACTATCTACAACAACTAAGCCCTTCACAGGTAGAAAGAATATCTAGGAGAACTGGACTAGCTCACTTTTCTGCCAGCTGATTTAGTTAGACCTTCACCTATTTTTCTAAGCGACTGCAAAAGACTGATTACACAAGAGTTTTACGTAGCTGAACACATAGTACCACTCAAGATGATTCAGCCAACGTGATTAAATCCAAGATATCTTAAGCACTAATACTTACAGACTAGAAAATTTTACTTACAACTTTTAAGTGAAAACACTATAATAAATTTATACTATCTGAGCTTTTATGCCAAGGACATCTTAAAGAGGTTTGATTCTGCAGCTTTGCTTCTGAAGTACATCCTGTTCCTAAGGCAGTGTTTAAGGCTGCTCATCCAGCATGAAAATTAATACCCTCAGAGTTGTGCAATTAACAGAAACACAACCTGTAACCCAGCAGAAATAATTGTCAACTGGATTTAAATACAGCTAAGCATACTTGTTATCAACCAGCTCCTCCCACTGTGACTAATCATTCAGACATTACTCAGAACCACTATGTTTGCTCTCTGCAATTGTTCAGGCTCCCTGATGGGGAGATGGAATTCCCTCTGATATAACTTTAAACTAAAGAAAACCAGATAACAGTAACTGATTCCTCAAGGCATATTTTCTCCTTTTAAGACCCTAGCATTCCCCATTCCCTGAAACTGGAACCAACCATCTCTCTTCTTTTAGCAGAACACAGCACCAAAACAGCACAAACCCACCTGAGAGGACAAAGCATGGACCTGACACCCATCAGGCTGCCTGCACAAGTTCAATCTTTCAGACCATGGACTCTCCTCCAGGTGACCAATAAGAACATGTACCTTGTGGGTGGAGAGCACACACACTCATGCCTCATCTATTTCAGACACAAAGAACAAGTGCAGTTTTATGCAAGCATGCTCTAATTTCAGACTTAGCACTGGAAGGGACCTGCAGTCATCATCCAGTCCAATATATGTGCTCAAAAGAGGGTGAAAGACACCAGCTGGTCAGAAATTATTTCCTCCTCATATATCCCAGCTGACAACTTCAGACCAACTACTTATCCATTTGATGTTTACCATCACCTTTCCAGGGACCGAGATGAGGTTTACTGGTCTGCAGTTCCCTGTGCCCTCCTTGAAGCAGGAGTGGCATCTCCCATCTCTTCACCTTCTCAGGAAACTACCCTTATCACTTGTGACCTTATCAAGATAATGAGAATGGCACTATGACATCAGCCAGCTCCCAAAGCACTTACGGGCACACCCACTCACATCCTCTAAGCTTGTTCCTGAATCATCCTCCTACAAAAAGGGTAAGGCTTCCTTGCTCCAGACTTTCATAGGCATTTCAGGGATCTGGGATTCTTTAAGTCTTTTGAATAAAAACCAAAGCAAAGAATGCACTGGGTAGCTTGGCTTTTTCCATGTCCTTTGTCACTAGCTCTCCTGTCCCCACTCAGCAGTGGTCTCACACTTTCTAGTCTTTGTTCCCAATGTCCCTGTAGAGGCTTTCTTTGCAGCTCTTCATGTCCCTCACAAGATAAACTCCCTTAAACCATATACACTCAGTGCCACCCATCCCTGCGTACACTTTTCATTCACTTCCTTTCTATTTCTGAGTTTAGTCAGAAGTTCCTTGTTTGTCAGTGCAGGATTCCTGCTGCTTTTGCTTAATTTCCCATGTGAGGGAATGAACCATTCTTGAGATTGAAGTAACCACTCAAGATGATTCGAGAAAGTTCTTGGATGTCAGATATCATAGGTGACCCATAAATTCATTAAGGAAAAAGCCTCAGATAAACTACGTATGTTCTAGAATTATTCTGTTCCATACCAAAGATCCTTCTTGCCCAGTTTCAGTGAGCAAAGGAAATAAATGGTTTAAAAAACTTGACAAAACATAATGTTCCAGAAAAAGACTCCTGAGATTCCAGGAGATGAAAATACAAGTGCTTAAAAAAAAAAAGAGATCAAATATAACAAGTTTCAATACTGCATTTCTTCTGACAAACCTACTCAAACAATAGCAGGTTGTAAATAGATTGGGAGAAAGTGTAGAGCCTTGGAAAGAGAATTCTTGTCTCTGAATGAAAAGGTGAGTGTCTAGACAGCTGGAACTGTGCCTGCACATTTATTTTTGCACAAAGCAATTAAAGCTGTCCACTTTGGAAACAGATTCAGATTTCAGGCTCTGCAGTTTACTACTAAGAGTCACACACATTAAGAAGAAATTACTTTCTTTTTCTAATGTCTACAATTCACCATTTAAATAACTTCTTAATGGAAACTAAATCTAATTTGGCCACAGAAACTGAATGATGCACAGATGTCTCCCCATCTGTAATCAAGTCTCAACAGACAGATCATATGGATCAGACCAAGAGTCCTGCAGAATAAAGCATAATCTTAATTTCAGGTTCATCAGTGGCTTCTGAAAAAAAGCTTTTCTTCCAGGAAGAAAGAAAAGTAGTAGAACTGCTTAATATTTCATGAGATCTTTAGGCTAGTGATTATGTAAATTAATGCAGACTGCATGCTCATTAACAGCAAGGACACAAGATGCAGACCCATTATGCACCTTTGGGTTTAGTTTCATTCAAAAGGAGTCCAAGCTCTGATAGGCTCATGACTGGAAGCAAAGCACAGCACACAGCATGTGGGATCCTCAGCAGCTGCTTCAAAAGCACATCCCAATCTGAACCAAAACTTTTACTGTAGGCACACACTTAGAAACCCCTAAAAACTTCCTTTGATCCACAACTAAAAAGGTAGTTCTAAACAAAAACCCATCAAAGTCCTTGGAACAGTCCTTTCAAAAGTTCATCACAGATAGCTGTACCAATATGCTCTAGGCAAAGCTAAACAACTTGAGAGCAAATGCATCAAACTTCAGGGGTTCTTCATTCCACAAATCCCACATCTATGCCTTTAGTTCAAGGGTGAAAAGACACAGAGATTGATGCGACAGGAAGAATATATCCTGCCTTCCTGTTAGATAGCCCCCATCTTATTAAAGCTAAGGGGAACCAAATTTAAACAAGTAACCATCATCTAACACATAATGGCATCAAAATGGGATTTGGATGTAGCAAGATGTATTCATCACCCTTCCACCTCTAGTCAGCAGAACAAACTGACTGGAAACAAGGACAGAATTCTGCTCTGAAAGTGGAATCAGTCAGGGAAAAGTGAATTAGATCATTTTATAAGCACGTGGAAGAGAACTATCATGCCTAAACAAAACAGGATACAGAATTGAACTGACTAATACATTCCAGGAAAAATTTTGCAACAAAACCACCAGTCTGTTGTTATGTAAGAAAACATTTCTTAGGCCTTTATTTACAAAAGCTTTAAAAACAAATACCCTCTGTTATGCAAATTCTTTGTTGTTTAAAAAGGACCACCCAGTTACATCATCGTAACTCAATGAAAAAAAGGTGTTTGATTCTTTTGTTTCTAAGTACAAGGTAACACAGAGTAATTTGGCGAACATTTTGGGATTCTGCTCCTACAGAATTCCGTGTGGAAGCGGCAGAGGCGTGCAGGCACACACAGGCACACAGTGTCCCACATCCCATCATTTCAGGCTCCTGTTTAGCTATTCAGTACCAAAAAGCCTTCCTGCACAACTGCTCTGTAAACATGCTATGCAGAGTTAAGAATGTACTTTAGGGTCCTTTAAAACAATATATCTAAAATACATTGCTAAGATATACTCCAAAATAAACTAGCATTACACTCCTCAGGTAACTTTATTAGCTCTAAGTTATTTATATTTTGTTGTTTTACAACAAGTATCTGTAACATCTGTCTTTGTAGCAACTACAAAAAAGCACGATTTAATTGTCCTTCTAATTCAACAATTCAATTAAATAGTATTTTTTTCAGATCTTTGGGTTTCATCTTCAACTAAACTGACTTTCAAAAATCATCAAATCAAGTACATAATAAATATGACTTCATAAAAAATATCCAAGATGTACATCACTAGAATAAAAGCCAGGAAGTTAATCAAGGGAAGTGTGCCATTACAAAACCCCTACTATTCTGATATCTTTCAACTCTCAGCGTAATGGCAAAAATGCTAAAGTCATAACTGTTTTTTTCCTGAAGGGTGTGTACAGTTGTTTTTAAAAGCTCCTTTCCCCATCACAGAGCAGCTTTAGAGCAGCAGGCCAACCAGCAGTTGACACGTGCAGGATGCATCTGAAGTTGACTGAATGCTAGTAAAATAACAGCAGTTACTAAGATATCAGTAGTTTGTTTTGCTTGAAAAAATTGAGATTATGGAGCAAATAAGTCATGTTCTAAGGGTGGAGATACCAAGAAAATAGAGTGTGAAGCTGCTGAACTTGGCAGATGATTATTTTCTAGCTGAGGGCAAAAGAACAAAACAAAACAAAACTTCAAATAAAACAGAGGATCTGAGTCACTCTCTAAAGTGCAAATTTGATGGTCCACAATCTTGAATAGCTAAAACGCCTGCATACTGGAAGGAACAGACATGAATGGAGAAGTTAGTTACAATGAGTGCCAGTTAATCTGGAGGAGGGAGGGGAAAGAGACAAAAAACTAGAAGATCAATATAGCTAAGTTTACCAGACTGTTCATGATGATTTAACTTTCCCCTTCTCTCTGCCACACTGATCCCACACATGCTTCGTTACAAATGGGCTAGATAAGAGGCCAAAATTTAACCCAAAAATTTTACATATCAGTATTAAGATCAAAATCTGTGACAGGAACAGTCAAGTTTTGTACATAGAAAGGCAGAAAAGAAAGTGTGCTGAGAAAGGAGGGAAAAAAGCCTTATTGTCCAAGGGGTTCAACAAGAGATAAAACCTATGTACAAGCATGTGGAGGTCAAAAAGGTGGCCTTTCATTTTATGTCATGACTGTTTGTTGGCTTCTTCTTCATATGCATTTCCTGTGCCATTTTGTACATAAGATGACCCCGATCCAAGGCCGTATAAGTGGCCACAATATTTAGCATCGTCAATGTGATCTTCAAAGAACATCTAAAGGGTTAAAAGAAAGACACAAATTATTGTCAAAGACTCAGTTTAAACATAACTATAGAAAGGCTTTAAAACGTTACTTTATTTTTAGCATAAGATATGAAATCCTAGTGTGCAAACCCATGGTATAATTAATGTAGTAACATATTATCAAAATGTGCTACATGATTAAACATCAGTCCTCCTGTGTGCCCTTCCTGGTGAAATGGCCAAATGCAGCATTTTCACAATTTTGTATTATCAGTTTTTACTCATGTTTCTGTAAGCACAACAAATGTATTTCTCCAAGTGATTTCTGTGGGGTTTTTCATAATAATTTATCTGTTTAGCATCCATCATTGGTAATCTACCTACTCCTCAGTGTGTTGGTTTTCATCATACTCTGCCCTGGAACACATGTAGGTCCTGATTTATAATATAAGGGTTCAGGGATGGGGAGAATGTGCACAAAACCTATTATGGATTTTAGAAAAATGTAGAAAAATGTATTTCCAGCTGGCTCCTCGTACAGGCAAAAAGAAACAGCAAAACTAAATTTTGTACTTAGACCGCATTTACAAGTCTTAATTACAAACAAAAACTTTGAGTGGAAGACATACAAAGCCCCATGATTCTGCTAATCTACCTTTCACACTTATGTTTTCAAGCAAAAGTACAAATTAACCCCACATCCCCTGCCAAAAAAACCACCAACCCAATAAAACAGACACACACACACATGAAAATTCTTCACCCTAAAAGCTTCACAGCAACCCTGACATCCCAGTCATTGACATTTTGAGATGACATCTGAAAACTAATGGAGCCAGAAGCCCACAGGAGCAGGGTGGACACAATACACAACCTTATCTACCAAACAGGCTGAAAGCTTCTCTCTTAGCAGTTCAGTCTGTATGGAAAGTTCTCTACTACAGGAACTGAAGACCTCAGTTAAAAGTTTTGAACTCTGAACAGTTCTTCAAGACAAACTGGTAGAAAAACCCCAAAACAACAGTTCTGATGTTGTAGTATCAGTATTTAAACCTTTCTGATGGGAAGAAATAGGTCAGTAACTTCTTTGGCTAGAACTCAAAATCCAAGCAAGCTATCTTCAACACAACAGTTAGTAATAGAGCAGGTTCACTTACTAATTTTGCACATCTAAAAGCATTGAAAAATGAAGTTCCTTCACTCAGAAAATACATTGTCATACAATGAACATAGAAAGAATTCTAAATATTGAAATAAATCATCATAATCAATCCATCTTTTTTTTGATAAATTAAACAAAAGCTTTATACTAAAAAACTAAAAAAATTTCTACTCCAAACAAGAGTTTGGTTTGTTTTGGTAAACAAATTCAAGAAGCTAATTTGCCATGTAACACAAACTGCACCTTATTTATGAAATGTTATAGGGCTTCAACCTTTTTACTCTAAAAAACTAACTTGAAAGGCAGTATCTTAGCCATAACTACCATGTACTACTCTTTCCCTTTATTTGCTATGGATTTTTTTCAATTTAACTACTGAGAGATTAACAATACTGGGCAGATGTCAGTTAGCAGCCAAGGGTTTGGACTGTACAAGAAACGATCCTCTCCACTGCATCTCTAGCCCATGACTTGCTTGAACACAACAGCTCCAGGGGAGGCAGAACAGAGTGTTAGGATGAGCAAATCAGCTAAAACTTTATTTTTCACCTACTGACTCACCAGTTTTTGTCAGAAACTCATGGTAATTTCTTTTCTCCTTTGCACAAAAGGCAAGGCAGACACATTAGGATACAATACTAAAACCTTATCAAAAGATGAGGTTGGCTATTGCCTTGTTTGAAGTGGTAAATGACACTGGCTTGCTGGCAGAATGCCATGGTCAGACACATTGGCATTTGCCCAGCACACCTGCTTTCCAGAAGAGGTCCCTTCAGTGTCTGTATGCTCTGCTAAGCTATCCTGGAAATGCAAATTGCAAAATTTCCTGAAATCTTTGTTGTAGACAGAGAAGCAGCAAGGATACGTGAGATCTGTTAAGAGCTGCTTTCCCTTGCCACAAGCCTGAATTTAATTGACCCATGTATATTTAGAACCTGAATTAATCTGTGCTTTACTCAATGACAGGGAACAAATGCGTGGATACTCTCAACAGCAGCCTCAAAGTTATTATGCAATACAGCTGCAATCTCCAAGTTTAGCTAAAGTGGTTGGGGTCTGGGTACTCTCACCCCAGCCTCCAACTGGCCTGTCACAGGCAGCAGTGCACCCCAGCTGGACACTACACTGAGAACAAGCTTCAAGATTGGTTTGAGTACAGTCACCCAGAAAGGAGTCTCATAACTCACTGCAGTAGCCATCTCAAAAAAAGGTACTCTCTAAACCAAGGAAAGACAAAAAATCTCCCAAAACTAAAAATCCACAAAAATATCCAAGAGCAAGGCACAGGCTGGAAACAGGAAGCAAGTCACTCATAGCAGGTAAGCAGGGAATCACTAGGCTGGTTCACACTCTGGGGGAAATACAGGTGGTCTTACATTTGTCAGAAAGGAGTGACCCCTGAAGTCAACTCAGACACCTCCTTAAAATACGGCAGACTTACTAGAATCAGCAATTCTATCACAGCACATCCCTATTATGAAGATAAAACAAATAAACACATTCACCTACTTCTCTCATTTTGAAAAAGGCCATTCCTGTGAGCAAAGAATCAGATCCTGCCTGATGCTGTGGTCCTATCCTTTCCAGCTCTAGCTGCTCAGCCACTTCTTGTAATCCACCCTGAAAAAGAGAATATTTTTATCAATGACTGAAAAAAGAGTTCATCATAAAACTAAAGAGCTGTATTTGGGAAAATCTGTTATGCAAGTCATACAACCTCAGGTACACTTTAACATTTGCAGAGAAGCCAAAACAGACATTATTCTACATAAATACACACCTAGGGAATCAGAATTTTGTGTCAGTATTGATTAAGTGAAGTATTTGAGACCAACAAAAGTACTGCTTCTTATGTTTCAGCTTCTCCAGTAACCAGATATCATTACTTGAGGGACTGGCAAAACTGAAGAACAAAACCAGGTGTTCCTGTACTTCTATTTGAATGAAAGTTTAAAAGGTAAAAACGTTGTCCTACAAACAAAAGTATTCAAGTGCTTACAAATGAGGTGGGTGCCCACATACCTCCATGTGTTAAACAAAGAAAATAAATCTACATTTCCTTTTAAACAGACCTTATTCTTCCCACTTACCTTTCCATAATTAAGTTGAGGGTTTTTCCACTTCCCTTCACAAAAACTGAGAGTATCCTTAAGCATCTACATTACAGGGAGTCCAGGAAAACATTACACAGCAGGCATTTAGAAACCAGGTGGTTAAGACAAAAAAGGAAGAAAGTGGCTACTCCATCTCTATGAGACATTCTACCCCTCTAAATTCATTAGCTATCATAAGAGGATAGGGGAAAAAAATGCAAAAAACATCATCCCCTTGCAACTAGTTTTTTTTAGAGACTAAAATTCAATGGCATAGCTAGCTTTTCTGTTAGAGCTGTATATTTAAGTCACCTGTGTAATGAAACCTACTTCTTCAAGAAAGTAGACATCTCACATATAAAAAAGGGAGAAATTTAAAATGGTACTTGTCTGCTTTGAATTACTATAGAAGGTTTTAAAAGGACAGACTGTGAAGCTGTATAGTTTACTCCAAGGCTGCAAATGTATCTGCTCATCATGGTAAAAGTCCAATTTTGAAGCAAGTTTTCTTCCCAGTAAGCTGATGTGAAAAACTATTCCCTTAACTGCAGAGTGACTGAATAAACCCTTTTAGTGCCCCCACAAACATCAACTGAAGTGGAAGCAAGCCCATATGAAGTCTGCTTGGTTTTACATACACAACACAGATCAGCAGAACAGATGTGTATATTTTAACTGACCTCAAGTCAAATCCAACATTATGAAAATTCCTATGAATCTTACAGTAACAGTTTCAGTCCAGTTTTGTTTGTGTAAAATTATAGAAGCTACAGTAGTAATATTCCCAAGTACCACTACTAAACAACAAAAATACCTAGTGCAGGTATGGCTAGTTTTATTCTAGCTTGAGCAGCAGGAATAGAGTTTACACAAGTTTAAGATAGAAGCAATTCTAGACACTCTACAGTTAAGCACCAAAGCTAGATTGTTTTGTATACATGCTTGGAAACAACATTTGAACACTGCAAACATTCTCAGTTATTTAGCTTACACCCTCAAGAACATGCTGAGGATTGAGGGCAGGGGAAAAAAAAATACATCTGGAATAAAAGTATGCTCTCTTGCTTTCTAAATGCAATAGTGAGCTGTTAAGTTAGCAACAGCAGTCAGTCACACCCTTTCAAGGCACCATTTTCTGCTTCTAAACCATCTACTTCCTCAGGCTGTAAGTCAGAAGTGCCTCATTATTGGGTACTGCTAGCTGTAACACTATCAACTCAAACTTCAATTCTGAAGAAAAAACACCCAAGAATAAAAATCTGTAACATTTACACAGCAGCTGCAGGCTCTGGAATGCAGACTAAGTAATTAAAATTTACACCAGCAGCAGCCTACAGAAGAATGCTTTGAAAATAGAACTTTTAACGGCAGATCTATTTGTAAACATATCAAACCACTTTTGTGTGGAACTTCTTGGTCTGTAACTGCAATAATTACAGACTAAAACATGGCAGTCTCAGAAAATCAAGAGGATACTGAGATTCTCTTTCAGACAGACATGACCATTGCACTCCAGATAAGAACATTTTAATCTCTGATGAGAAATTTTCAAATTTTCAGAGCACTGGTCTTTTTCAAGAAAGGACACAGAATTATTTACAAACTCAAGTTTCATGGCACCCCTACCAGACTTCATTGGTCTCTACAATTCCCTACATTGAAAGCAATTTTCTAACAGTCTGCATTACTTAAGTGTTACTGTTACTATAAAAAGGTTTGCTGTGTACATGGAAAAATTTCTAGAAAACAAGCAAGAGTTTAATCCATTCTACATGAAGTATTTCAAGTCCCAATCAATCCACATGCCAGTAAAGTATACTCATGCCCATTTAAGTAAGAGTAACATTCTCTAAATTGACAGATTACTTAATTCAACAAAAAAGAGCATCAGCTTCTCGATACTCAAGTATACTTCCCTATGCCAAAAAGTGTTTGGGTGTCCGGAAGCAGGGAGTTGGGGACCTACAGCAAGTCAGTGACTTTCATGTGAAAAATAACTTAGAGAAGTCAACAAGCACAGCAGTTCAATTCAATGAAATTTAATAGATATTGAAAGTGACAGACAGTAGGAGACAGTGCATGCATTTTTACAGTACAAGTCCACCATCACCTCATCACTACTAAATTTGGAGGAGCAGGATTGCTCACATCCCTTCCCCTACTGTCATTACCAGTCTGCAGGTTAGGTGACAGAAACAAGATTTACTGCAGAAAAGCTGACCTGCAGCTCTGAAGGAAAAAAAAACAAGCCAACAAAAAAACCCCCACCCTTTTTAAGTTTTCCTGAAGTAAAGATTTTTCTTGACTTAAAAAAAAAAAACAGTATCTCTAAACAATGTAGGTTACATACAACTATGTCTAAACAGAAGGACAATAAATGCAATCCCCTCCTCCTCAAACCCACTGGGAATGTCACTGCTGGAATGGACAAAGAACATCATTTTATCACCTTTCCTGCATCACTGAAGTTGGATCATACTTTCTGTTCTTGGCAAGTGTGTTGCTACCACTAAGACACCAGATGCTTTGCTTCAGGAATGAGAAAGCAAGTGGTTTTTTAACTGGGGTTCTTCCCCAGCCTCCTTTAAGACTTCTGAAGCTTACGAACATTTCTTTTTCAGTTCCAGCCTCTGCAAAGAAAAATTCTAAGATATTCTCTAGTACTCTGACACTTGCCTGGATGATTATACCAAGACCAACTCTAGATGAACATAAGTGGGTATAATTTTGTACTACCTGTGAGGTCTTAATTTCCAACATTAATTTGATTAACAGAAGTTTTATATTATTACTTCCCTACTACTTGGAAGTGACACACTCCTATTAGTTTATTTCAGAAAGAAACAGAGGACTATAAGTAAACCTCACACAGTTCACTAGTTGAGCACAACGAAGTCGCAAGACATTCCTTAGTTAGAACTTGGTTGCACTATTCAGTGTTCTCTTTCTCCTGCAGGTTCTCATTATGAAAGCCTAGACAATCAAGCTACTTTCCACAAAGTAGAAAGTCATTAATTGCCTCAGATGAGAGATGCACCTCATTCCAGCAGCAGTCCAGACTATTACAGTTCTTTGGCAAGTAGATGTTATCTCTGTAGCATCTTTCTTTCACTTGCCCTCTTCCCCTTCACATACTTAGTTTCCATTATCCAAATTTTATGCCTGATAGAGTAAGCCAACTAGTAGCCTGTCATGAGAGATTAGTTTCTAGTACGGCATTTTTTCCCAGAAGTCACAAACTGTCCCTGAACATATGCATAATCTTTCTTTATGGGGCCATCTGAAACATTCTTCACTCCATTCCTCTTCCCAAGACGCTTCCACAGCATCATCACTGCAATTACCTTTGCCAAGACAACTGCAGTCCTTTAGTGGACTGCACAATGAAGAAATAAGAGTACATAAAACCCATCAATTCTTATGGCCCAAGAAGTTAAGGATCAATTCCAAAAATGGGCTTATCATCTGTCAACAAACACTGGGCGATATAAATATAGTACCCACATGCTATTTTTAACTGGTAAGCAGCTATAAAAATCAATGTGCACTCTGCCTGCATCTATCAAAAGCCTTTAATATTAAGCACGTAGTTCGAGACAATAAGGATGTTAATGGCTATTATCAAAGCAAAACCAGAAAATAAACAGGATGAACATTTCTTAGCAGAAAGTACTCTCTCTCCCCAAAACCAAACTTTTTTCTGAGCCATGAACTTACCTTCAGATTTTTGCAACTCTTCATGAGATATTTTACATCATAGATGACAGGGAAAAACAATCGCAGTATCTCAAAGAAGTCCAACTCTTCTTCAGGTAAATTAGAGTTTGTCAGGATTTTTATTAGATAGCCAAAGTCATATCCACTGCAAATTAATAACAAAAACATTATAAGCAAATAACTTAGAGGCATCCTTTTCACTTCTAACATCAAGACTTTATTACACATTGACAGGACATCTTGCTTAATTTCAATGGAATTAAAGATTGAGCCAAAAAATATTAAGCCTCGGTGTAAATAGCCCATCTGCAGCTTTCAAGGAAACATTCTAATTTAGTCTCAAAGAGGCCAAATGAAGGACCAAAAAAATATATGCCTAGAGGAGCTTTTCCAAATCCTGAAACAAGGTAGTGCTTTTGGGGCTTCATTTTATTGAATTTAAAACAGAATGGCTCTAACTGCCTTTCCTGCTGCCTTTCACATGGAAAGGAGTTTCTCACTACAAACTTAACAAGGTGAGAGACACTTCTACAATTCTTGCAGTCCAAAGGATTAATGCATTTCTAGAACCAACAATCATGAACCTGTACAAAGTGTTGAGAGAGGAAACAGGGTTTAAAGCATGGGAAAGACAGATGCTGGGTATTAAGCAGGACTGAGGGCCACAGCAAAAAGCAGTGCCTACTACTTCCCTTTTTCCTAGGAAGGGAGTGTAAGGCAGATTATTCATGATCTGATCGTGAATCTGATCCATTATGATCCCCTGTACTCACAGGATGGCTCAAATATATACACCCAACTAGATGGGGAACTGATACTTTATCTTTTTACATCTGCATAGAATCAAATTAATTCCTAGACTTCACTGACATGCAATTTTTAAAATGTTAACACTAACAACAAAGGCAGCACAGCTGCCTCTGCTGAAGGCTGCATCACTTTTGCTACTTAAGGAACCTTAGCATATAGCTGACAGACAATTCAAGTGAATGGGTCACCACCATACACTCCAAAATTCCCACTTTAAGACTGTGTTTGTTCTTGGTTACATGAGGATCATACTCAAAACCAGGAATTTTGCAACTTCTTAAATTCTGAATGAGATTATTTAACTATGATATGAGCAATATGTAAGAAAAATCAGTTACAAGAACTGTACTACTGAGCACTCAGAAAGACTTCTGATGCAGGCTCAAGGCTTTAGCTTGCATACTCAATGAAGGGGATTTCTCTTTGTGCCTTTTGTACACGACAGGATTATCTACATCATCTTTACCTTACGACTTTCTAGACAGAGGGTAGAAAATCTTGAACATACTGGGAATGAACGGATTATCCACTAAAACTCCATCAATGCAAGATATACAAAAGGTATGGGTTATTGAAGCTCTCCCATGAGGCTTTTCCAGTGCTTTAAACAAGAATTTCACAATTTATGAATCCTGCCCTGTATCTGGTGCTTTGAAGGTGTGCTGGCAGCACTCCAGACTCCACAGCAGCAGCCACTGGCCAGGGAGCAAAGGAGCCAAAGATCAAAAATTTCAGCTGAGCCTTAGAAAGTAACAACAGGTAGTACGCTTGGCAAAACAGTGCCTTGGAAGCCTAATTTTATTAGATCACCTATGAGGTGAGAGAAAAAAAAAGAAAGAAAATTTTAGGGAAGCCTGTATCATAATAAAAGTCCTCTATAGAAAAAGAAAAGAAAAAGCCACCTTAGCAAAATAGCTGTTCAGGATTAAAGAGATTTACTGCCTTTGATACCAGTGGTTTTATTAATTCACTTATTCCTGACATCTCTCATCTCTGTCTCTCAAATGTAAAATTTGTATTAAAACTTTTAAAGTGAACAGTATTTGTGTTCCTTCTCTTCCAAAAAAAGCCCAACCAACCAAACAAAAAAACTCCACAAAATTTCATGACTAAATGACTAGAACACAGATGCTCTCAAACACTTTCAATTCCTATTAAGAAGGAAGTACTGTAAGAAAAGTAAAATTTTACTTACTATTTGTATAAAGAGGGAGCAGACTGCCATTAATCTGCAATTTTGATGAAGAATTATAGACAATTTTTCAACCAGAGACTGTAGGAGCTTCTAGGATCCTCATGCAGAAAAAGGGAACAGAGCACCTCAACAGTGGATTTTAGAAGCATTTTGAGCCTTCCATTCCCTGACAGCATTCAGTTCTTGGAACCTAAGCATGGGTTTGTTTTAGCTAGCTCAACAAAATGATGCCTCACATTTCTCAAGTTCCAGCTGCTTATCCTTAGTCCCTTTATGCTCATGACAATCAACAGAAACCACACATTACTAATCATAGTGTAGAATTACTGCACTTTTATAATCTTTTCAGTACCCTTTTAACTTCTCAGGGGTCATCCAAGCTTACACAGACTTCAGAACTGCTACTCCAATTCAAAACTAAGATATATCTAGTTCAAAACTTTTTGAGTAGCCACTGCTGAATGGTAATAGAATAGCAAGAAAGTCCACATAAAGCAATTATGCAATTACCTGCTCATTAAACAAGTGTTTTTTTCTAATCCTAAAACAGGCAATTAATGGTTGGTTTATATCCTGAAGCACACAGGTTTCCTTTCCTTAAAAAGCTTTTACCATTTCAAATGTAATCACCTAAAGTGCAGCTAGCCAGAATCCCTGAGCTATATAGCAATGTAAACACAATTATTTATTCCTTTTTTCACTGAACACAGACAACTGTAGGCAACAAGACCATGGAAAAGATGATACATGTCTGTTTTTTCCTCCTACTATTCAGAAAGTATTCAGATAGCCAATTAATAATGAACTCTACTCGAGCTCAAACAGTCTCTGAAATAAATCAAAACCTGATAGGTCCAAGAAAGCTTTACCTCATTTTATAACTGGCTAATAGAAATGAGACAACAGATTTTATTTTACCAAAATCAGTTAGACACAAATGATTATTGAAATACAATAGCTTGGAACTTCCCAGCTTCCCAAAACTATCTGGGTTAAAAGGCATGTTTGGACAGAGCCTGCAAAAGGTAGACTGAGGAGGCTGCACACAGGTGGACACTCAAAGCTTCAGCAGATCTGGCTGTTGAACATTGACAAAAACAGTGTTTGAACTGTTCTGGTTTGTAATTTTTTAAGACTGACAAGCATTAGCATCTCTCTTGACTGTGTAAAGAACTTGAAATTCAGAGTTTCCCCTCCTCTTGACTCAAATACATTTTATCACACACAAAAGATTTGATGGAGTTGCTTATGAAATTGCATTATACAATAATCAGTGACAGCACAAATGTTTCTTCATCAATGCCTGGCAGAACCACAGGTCCATACAGATGTGCCAATAGTTCAGGATGCCAAGGCAGCCACATAAAATGCAGAGATAAAAAGTACAAAAACGAAACTATTTGAGAAGATAAGAGCTTTGAAATAAACTAAGTAAGAATTCAAGGAAGTCAAAGGAAAAAAAAAACGTATCACATCATGCTCTAAGAATGGATTAATTCCCATCTACCCATTTCCTAGGAAAGTCAAATTTTGAGGGTTATTAATAATTAAAGCATTTTAAGGGAACAGAAGCAATATCATAGTCAGCAACTACGAAGCACAGCTTTTTCAGTAGTCAAAGAACTACTCATTGGAAGCCTACATGAAAAAAATTTTCAACTGTGCTGTCTCATTAAGTTTCCTCCAACAGAATACAACCACAATCAACCCAAGATAAATTTATAAACAGCTGTTTAATATTCTTTTTGGCACATTTTATGTGACCCATGGTTCATCTGCAGCTTCTCAGAACTTAACCCACTACTCAAGGGTTTTGTGCTCAAGATAATACCAGCATGCTCTGTCAAGCACAAAAGCCTTTAAACACTTTCCAACTTCAAGCAGAGTTGTGGCTAATCAGTGTTTGACAGTCATTTTCTGGAATAGCTGACTTAAGAGAATATCTAAACACTGCCAGTGAAGTTCCAAACAGAAACTCATTTCAGCACAGATGAAACTGGAATTTATTAAAGCCATTTCAAAAACCCTTAGTAAGCTGTACTAGTCAAAATGGCATTATTGCACGTAGTTTGTACACTCTGACTATCATATTGGTCAGAAATCACACACAACCCATATATTTATGCTTTATAAAGAATCACTAGTGTAGAAATTCCTCAGGTATTCTTTTACTAGGATAGCCTACACTGAGCCCTTAAAGTTGTTAGACAATACTAGAAAAACATTTTCTAGCTGTAGCTGCTTCTACACAGCACTGCCAGTAGATGTACCAGCTACATGCCCAATGTGCCTTCCCTCCCATCCTCCCAGACTATCAAAATTACATTGCTGTAGTCAAATGCAAATCAAAAATATGCAGTAAAGCCCATCATAATGGATTTAAGAAGCTGCAAGAAAATTCACTAGTTTAGCCTTTGTAGTTATTTTGGCACAGCTCATGGGATTCCTATTCCAGTATTTCTCCCCAGGTGCTATGCTACTCTAGTAGCAAGATAGCAAGAGCAAGATTATTTTGGAGTCATATTGTGAAATGAGACAGCTGCAAGTGGAAGATGTACACAGATTAGGTGACAAGCATACTCAAGGAAGAATCTCTCTTTTTTTTTTTTGTTAACTGCATTTTTTTTACCCCCTTCTCTTGGAAAGTCATCCTAACACTTTGTACAAAGCAAGTCAAAACAATTAATTTTGCAACAGGCTGTTAAATGTACTTTTCTAGTATGGTTTTGCATTCCTCACTGAAGCAATCATTCTCTTGGTTAATGAGGTAAATACTTCTCCAACTCCATGTGACTTTTGTTCAGCCTCCTTGTTAGGATGAAGAATTTGGGTTTTTTCAAATGACCTACATATTACGACCCACCAATGTAGCATTAAGTGGTAAACAAGAATAAGCCTGTAAGGAAACTACAACTCTCAGCTAAGACATTTGCTTTACCTTTGACTTGCTTAGCAGCCAGCACTTAATCTGACAACTTGGGGGCATTACATAGCAATAAGCCTTTAAAGTAACCATTGCTTGCAAAAAGTGCAAATGATCTCTAGCACAGAGTTGATTGCACATTGACCATTACAAAAGTGTTAAATCTTATGAACACCCAAAGTTTTATTTTGTATCTTGGCAGCTTCCGAGAGATTTAGCATTTGCATATTTATTCCTACTTGGAATATGAGCTCTTGGGATGGAATAAATAGTTAAATATATTAATTACTGCAGCTAGAATTAGAGTTTATTAGGGCTCTCCTTCCAAGCTGAGCAATTTCAGCTGTCCAGATTACTAGAAAATTTAAAATAACTTTAAAAGTGCTTAATAAAACTTTTCACTGATAATTCTGCAGTCTCTCTCATAAGATGAACAATATTTGCTTAAGAATCCCTCAGAGGCAGTTTTACTTTTACCTTTTTGATTATTATCACTTTCAAGTATGATATTAAAAGATGCAATGCCACCTGCTGGTTGAGGAGTTTCATGTTTTTCTGATTTACAGTTTTCTGGTTTCAGTGTAAGCACCAAAACAACCCCCATTATTGCTACCCTCCACCCTGTACACTCTACTCATCTAATACAGAATGGTGCCACAGGTACCACCAGAAGTAATTTTCTAAATCTTATCAACCAAGACATGTGCTACATAAACTATCAGGTGTGTACCATTTAACACAAGATGTACCACTTAACACAAGACGTGAAATACAAGCTCTAAAATTCAATAACCAATATTGAAAACTCAAATACTTAACATGCAGAAGTTACCTATGAAAGGAAAGCCATTTGACTCCTTCACACAGTACAACTCCTGATGTCATAAGCAGTTCTGCAAAGTACTGTGTCTCAATTCCTTCTTCCTCATGCTTTTTAAACTGGATACCAGATGTTGTCAGCAGCTCAATAGAGTCCTGGGCATACATATCTTCTCTAGAAACAGAGACAGGAAAAGTAAATTTTCAAAATCTACAAGCCTCAGTGATTACAAACTTGGAAACAATTTTTTTTTGCTATTCATTCCACAGACTTCAATAGCATAGATCAAGAGCAACTCAGCTTTTTTAATTTAAAAAACAAATAATTTTTCATAGTTTTTTAAACCTTCACCAACATTTCATCATGACCAGCCCCTCCACTCTCATGTCCTTCATAAGAAAGTAGTTCATGGTACTTCTCTGGTTATCTAGAACTCCCCTTATTACAAATCTACAGAGGAAAGTAAATGTATGAATACAGATTCATGAATTCCAAGTAAGATCCATTACCTGAACTGTCACAAATTAAATACACCAGTTGAAACACTACTACCTTACATTATCAAATTAGGAACAGTACACTGGAGATGCCAGTGCTGTATTATTTTCTGTGGATATTATCTCCCAGGCACTTCTTGTGATTTAAGCTTATGTAAATGGTTAGAAACATGCTCATCAAAAACTTTCTTCTTGCTTCAACAGGAGACTGAATGTTTTCTTTATCTAGTCAGTCCTGAGAATTCAGGCAGATTGATGTTTTCTTTCTGAACAACCAATTCCAATGTCAATAGCCATCCTTTGGACCTAAAATTGAACAAGGTGGAAAAAAACTCCTCTATGCCTTGTCCAGTCCTCTCTTAACCCGTATTTGTTAAGTTTACCACTAACAAAGTCTTAAGGATTTTGTGATTTAATGGATGGCCTTTTTTTTCTTGAAGTTTAATTCATAACAAAGAGCTGGAACAGTTAATTAGGAAAAAAAAAGGCAAATATGGCTCTACTTAGAAGATTATACTCATATTACTGTTTACAGCATGCTATTCTACAAAGTCTCTTCAGTATATAGTTTTCAATTTTAATTAAAAAAAAACAAAACAAAATAAACAAAAAACCCAACAACCAAAATAAACAAAAAATAACATAGGCAAACCAGCCAATACCTCAAACTTTACTATTAGATTGATTCATAGAATTATATTGATTATTCCTAATAGCAAGCCAGCATTCATAGGAACATAAGATACTTTCTGAAGAGGTGTTGTATCTTTTTTCCTCTCTCCCAACACAGCTGCTCATTAGACCTCTAGATTTAAAGTATCAGCTTTCCAACACCTGTCCCTCCCTGTAACACACTAAAGAACCCATAGAAAACTAACAGCCCATTTTACAAAAAGATGTTCTAATTCTAGTTTGTTGCTCTGCACTAGTTAGGTGGATAGTTAGTTTAGAGGAATATTTATGCTCTTTAAAAGCACCCTGTAACAAGACCTGGCTGGAACCACACATACAAAAATGTAACTTCTAGGAACAACCAACAGCTGTTTTGCTTTAGAACACCTGGCTCAGTGCCACTTCCCAAAAGGAAGTTTAGGAATAGAGAAAAGTAAGTAATTTCTTATGTATAAAAAAAAATAATCAGAAAACAAATAAAAGACAATACAGGCTCTTCTTCTCAGATGACAGCTTGAGTGTTAGGAACTCATTCCTCCTCTTTCTCCCATACTTGGCAGGATTAGTATAGTCTATTCAGACAATAGATAACTTCCATCCAGCATTTATATGGCGAGGTAAACTTAGAAATACAAAACTATCAAAATTGCACTTCCTTTAAGGGATATTTCAAACAACCTAAAGAGAGCATATAATTCCTCAGACTAAACTGATTTGTGACAAGCCAGCCACAGCACTGCTGATCTCAAAAAGCAGGAAGATGGAGACAGCAACAGTTAAGGGTTTTTTTTTTGTTTGTAAGAGTCCTGATTACTTTGAAAACAGGTCACTTTTGTCTGCAGAAAAACAAAAGGTCTGTTTTTAAACCTCCTCCATAGGCTGCAGTTTTAACTCATGCATCAATCTGCCCAGAGATCACTTTATAACACAACTGGCAAAAAACCCCAAGCCCTCAAGATGCTTAAGTCTGAGAAGTATTTGCACAGATACCCAATTCAGGCCATATGAAAACTTATCAGAACAGTTATTTTTATTTTAGGAAAAAATTCAAGGTAGTAGTAACCTTGCTGAAAATCCAGTGAAGATATAACTAGAACTCCACAGAACTGTCTCATGCCACTGGAAAAGCTAGGTTTATACTTAAAAGTTCATCACTGATAGAAGCCACACTGTGCAATAAGTTTCATTATACTATGTAGCAGATAATAAAACCAGCTTGTTTTTTAACCAATACTCAATACAAAACAACTCAGAACAAAAATCTCCATAGTAGTTATGATGTAGAATCAACAACCCCTTTCAATCTATTAAAGACAAAAACACAGTAGCTTCATAGAGTAAGTTGATTTGAAAACACAAGAAAAGCAGCTGCTGTATTAAGAAGGTGACAGTATTGTACTGGAATACTATAAAGAATTTGGAAGTCTTTAAACAAGAATAGTATTATTTTCCAGAGGATGGAGCACACTTGCTTTAGAACTTGCTGGTAACATCTATAATACCTCTGATTTTAGTCACTTCTGTGATTCCACTTTTTTTTCTTCACATCAGTACTTTCCATTTTAAAACATACAAAGAAACAACTTGTGACTTCTATAACAACTAGAAAGAGTTAAAACTAAGGTACTAAAAGCACTCTGAAACGCTAAACATGAAAATGAAGAGTTAACTGTTGCACTATATATAAATGCCTCTTTTAAAAACTTCTATCAAAATTGCTTAGCCTTTTTTGACCAAATTACCTACAGTAAGACAGACTACACAGAAACCAGGGCAGAGAGCCTATCTGGCTGACAGTTTTCCTCACATAAGTATTTCAATCATATAGATAAAAACAGTACCTACAGCTTTCACAAGCTGTAATACATTTTTACTAAGTCAGAAACATAGGGTCAACAGCAGACATACAACACTTACGTTAAATTAAATTTAAAATTAAATTGCCAAGTTGAAGTTCCTGAGGGGTATTCTCCTTGCTCGTTCATAAATGTAAGTCCTAGTTGAATTATTTTTAGCAGGTCTACATTGCAGCGTAGTAATTGGTACTGATAGTCTGCGTTGCTTCTGAATTCTCCAATAGGTCTTGCAACTACTCCTGGAAATTCTGTATCCTGTAAGAACAAAATTAACACTTGAACATAAAACACCCATAAAAATGTACATTCCTCATTTTGAATAAAATGTATTTCAAGCATATAACAGCTTCATAGCTGAGAAGCAGTGTGCAAACTTAGCGTTTAAAGAAGTAATAGATTAGAATCCTAAAGTTTGTACAGCATTAACTCATCATCACAAATCCATTCTTCTTTCAGTGAAAATGGATGAACAGGTTTATAGCTTTGATTTACTAGCATCAAATGAAGTCATCATATAATGTTTTTTGTGGTAACCAGCTAGATAAATATCAAGTGCTCTCTTACCATAGCTACATAGTTATACTTCCGTATAACTTGACGAATTTTCTTCATCTCTTCATCCAGGTTACAAGCCCAGACTTCACAGATTCTTTGGCTATGGTCTACGGTAGCTGCTGGCATAGTGGGGGGCTTTAGAGACCGTACATCAAGAGTCACACTTGACTGAGGACCAGTTTTATAAAGAGGACCTTAACTATTAAATTTCTTTAACCTAAGAGACAAGGAGAGTAAAATACCAAAAGATAAATTTTTAATCTTCACTATCTGAAAAAAAAATAAAGTAAAATGACCAGGATCAAGCTTTATTCTTCTGACTTTTACAAGAAAGAGGCACAAAGTCGCCACGTTAATTTAGCTTACTATTCAACACGAAAACCTTACGATTGTGTTACCGAATTTCTTTCTCGCACAAAGCCAGGCAGACCGGCAAGGCGCTAGTTCAAACAGGTAAAAGCGATACCCAAGCCCACGACCGTTCTTCCCCCACAGGTTAGAGGCGAACACTCCTGTGGATCCTGCCGCCGTGTGACACGTGAAACGAAGCGGCAAGACGAGCATCAGAGTTACGCCGAACCCAGGGACACTGCCGAAAAAACCCGACAACCTCACGCCGGCGGCCTCCCGGTCAAGAGAGGCTCTCTCAGCACGTATGGGCCATCCCAAACGGGAGATCGGCACGAGAGAACAAGCACCGCCGTACAGGCCGGACCCACGCCCCGGCTGGGATCCCGGACGCCTGCTTACGCGTACGAGGCCTTCAGAGCTCCTGGAGCAGCCGCCAAGCCCGCCCTGCGCGGCGGGCAGCAACCCGCGGGGGACTGCGATGGGGAAGGGGCCGCCGCCGGGAGCGGCAGCCTGGCGGTGCGGAAAACCTGCGCATCAGCCCAGCGGGCCGGCACGGCTGCGGGGCCTCCGTGGGGCACGGCTATGCCGAGGGGAGAGGGATCCCTGCCCGCTCTCGGCGCCCTCCTCCCCCCGGCCCGTCTTCCCGCGGCCCCCGCCCCTCCCTCCCTCACACTCACGCTCACGCTCTCGGGTGGGTCGGGTCCGGTTGGATCGGGTCGGGCCGGGCCGGGCCGCGGCGGGTCTGGCGAGGCCCCGCGGCGGCCCCCGACGCCCCAGAGCCGCCAGTTGCCGCGCGCGACGCAGGAAGCGCTGCCCCCGCCGCCCCGCCACACAAAGCCATTACGTCATCGCCGCGCGACGCGGCCTTTCTCCCCTCACCTCTGACCGACGGCGGGGGCACCAATCAGCAGCTGCGCAAGCCCTTAGCCACGCCCTTAGCCCCGCCTCTCGCCCAGGGCGCGTGCCGCTCTTCGCTTCCCGCTGCGGCCGGGGCCCGAGGCGCGCGGCGGTGACGCAACCCGCGTGGCGCCGGGGGCGGGGCGGAGCGGAGCGGAGCAGGGCGGGGCGGGGCGGGGCGGGGCGGTCGGGGTGCCGCCGCCGCCGGTGGGCCCCGGGAGGCAGCCGGGGAGAGCGGGGGGAGGGGAGGGGAGGCGAGGCGGTGCCGCCGCTGCACGCATGCGCGAGCGGTCTTGCCCGGGACGCGGTGCCGCCGGTAGCGCCGCGCCCGCCGGGGGCTGCCGCGGGGAGGATGAACTGGTTGTTTCCCCTCGCTAAGGGCGGCGGCTCCTCCTCGTCCGCCGCGCCGCTGCCTGCCCTCACCAGCCTCCAGCAGCAGAAGCAGCGGCAGATCGAGTCCCTGCGCGGCGCCCACGCCTCGTGAGTGGCCGCGGCCGGGGGGAGTGGGGGGGGCAGCCTGTGTCACTCGACCCAGGACCGGGGCCGCTGGGGGCTCCTGTGGGGCCGCGCCTCGGGAGGGCCTCGTGTGTCCACTCCCTCAGGAGCGCGCCCCGTCCCCTCCCGGGGAGGCCCGGTTCGGTCCCGCCGGCCCGCGGATGTGCTTGTAAACAGGAAACCACGGCTGCAGTTCGGGTCGGCCCAACCCCGTCGTGTTTCGGGGCGGGAAAGGGGGTCCCGGGGGCTCTCGGGGCTCCCGCGAGCCCGCGGCGGGATGGGGGCTGCGCTGGGGAACCGAAAGCAGAATTCGGTGCCGGGCAGCGCGGGGTGTCGGGGCCGGTTCGTCCCCCCGGGCTGGAGGTGTGTCGGCCTGGCTTGGCCGGGTGATCGGGCTGAGGTCGTCGTGCCCGGTGACACCGGGCGCCTGGCCGGAAAGTGGGCTAAAGTATTTATTGGGTTTTAAGGTCTGTAAAGAGATGCAGGTTGCGTGTGTCGGAGTAAAGCCCTTTCTGGAAAACGGCTGTATGGTCGTAGTTCTTTAAAAGTTAAGGATACAGGAGCTGCTGTGCGTCGCAAAGGTCGTCAGCAGTGGCATGACAGCCTTGCTGGCTCTACAAGGTGTTTTTCTGATGTTTAGTCCTAACTTGCCCACAACAGACTAAGTTTCGTAGTAACTTGTTTTATTTCGATCCTCACCAGAGTCAGGTGTTTTTTTCCTGTTCAACAGCCACACTTTTTTACAGCAAAATGCCTTCCTTTATCCTGAGATAATCTAACCCATCAATATGTTGCTGTTTTCCCAGAATTTCTGTCATTTAAGAGTGTCAGCTTTTAAAAGCTTCATATATTCCAAGTTATATTTGCTTTTAACATGTGAGCATTCATCATGCTTCCCATGGTGTCTGTTGAAGTGCAATGATAGATGCCTTCAAAACAATACAGAAGAAGGAAGGAGAAATTTCTGTTATGTCAGACTGGAGCAAGGATTGTAAGAAATACTTCTTTCTGAGTTTAATAATTACAGGTCACTCATAACCCTAATGTTTTTAATTACTACATGGGAAACATAAGTATGACAGTATTGCAAAGCATGGTTGCTTGTTTAAACTTAAATGTGTTCAGAGCTAATTTTACACATATTTTTAAGAGGTGATTTGCTTTTCTAAGAATACACAGCAGCTTGCCTAACTAGAAGGTTTTTATGGACTGACCTTAGTCTTTCAGTTTTACCTTTTTTTCTCTGCCAGGGAGATGAGCTCACCCCAAGATAAGTCCTCAAAACAGGTGATCAGTTTTTGTCAAAGTTAGCTTGCTAAACTTGTCTAGTACCTGTTTGTGCAGGCACCAGTTCAAGCACAGGCAGAAAGGGAATGGACCCTGCAGTCAGAGACAAGGGGCTAGGGAGATGTTAGCTGCTCAGATGTAACTCTACAGCCATGTAAACTATCCCCCTGATCTCACTTAAAAGTAGGTGTAGAAACCCATAAGAGTAGGCAAGCAAAGGAGTAAATTCTGGCAGTGTACAGTTTTCATTAGAGATACCTATTACTGAGTAAATCTCAGTAACAGTGCCTCAAATTCTGTACTTTTAAAAGGGTATGTGTACTTGTGCAAGTTTTCAAAAGTACAAAGTTTTTTTTGACTGAGACCGATGTCTTAAACACTCCATAGCACCACAGATCTGTGGGATTGCACTATGGATTAAGCATTGTGACAGCTTTGTTTCCTAAGCAATGATTAATAAATGTCATTCTGGTGTTTGCCTGAGTAGTATATTTTGTCGTTCATTTATGTGTGTCCCACCTACTCCTTGCTCAAATGCTCAAAATAAAGTTCTTGTCATGGCATAGCTACCTAAGTTAGGTGAGCTTGGGTTGTGGTGTCTGTGGTGCCCAGGTCTATGTGACCTTGTTTTCATTAAAGTAGCTAGTCTTCCTTCTAGGATTCCTCATAGGCTAGAAGCTTGAAATCAAATTTTTGTGTTTAAAAAATAACTTTCATATGTTTGCTGTTGTTCTAGTCAAAGTTAAGAACGCATTGTTTTTCCAGTTTACTCATTCTTACTTGGGGAGGGGACAACTTAAGTTTATTGAGTCAAGGCTTTAGGAGGTTATAACAGTTTTGGCAGCTCAGTGAGATTCTGGATTTCTCCTTTTCCTCCTCCCTGTTCTCCTCTTCTTCCCCAGTTCCTGTAGGTTGTCTGTGTGAGGTGGGCATAATTATGTACCTTCTCAAAAGGATTTCATAGCAGGCAATTAAAATTGGAAGGAACATGCACGAGAGATTCTGGGAAGAGTCCTGTAGTTAAGAATGAAAGGGCTGTTATTTTGGTGTGTGTTAAATCACAGTAGAACCTTCCCTCGACTCTGAGATGAATTCTCCTGTGCTGAAGATAGCTGCCAGTTTATTCAGTGTGTGGTTTCACAGTGAAAGAGCAGATCCTGAGTGTCTGTGGGAGGAACAAGGTTGGGCCATGGAAAGCAAGGTGTATAGCTAGGTTTGTGTATTTTCAGAGCTCTGAAAACTAGAACTTTAATTTCTGAGTGCAGATAATGCTTTGGAGCGATAGGAAACATACCCACTGCTGTGCTTAACACTTACTTGCTGGTAGTATTTTGGGGGGGGTTTGCAAGGTGTTTTTGAAGTGGGGCACAAAGAGGCATTTTGGCAACACCTGGCTTCCATTGTTCCTGATTGGAGCTACATTCCCTCTCTTTATAAGGGAGCCTTATGTGAGGGAGAAAAGTTATTAACCAAGTGTAGGCAGGAAAAATACATGGAAGAAGAATTGCTCTGCTTTTGAAGTTTGATTGAAGTATTATAAGATGAAGCTAATTTTCTGCCTTCCTTGCTCTCTCAGTGCCAGCTTAGGTACGTTTGTATTGTACAGAAATTTTGCTTCTGAACTATGTGATGTACTCCTCCTGCTATGTATTCTTTGGGATGCCACCTTTCAAAACAGTCTTGCTGTGCGTACAAATTGTAGAGTGCTTTGAGTACTGAAATCAACTTCCTATTATTGTAACTGATGTAAAGATTTTTCTCAGTAACTTAGATGTAACAGGAGAAGCAAATTTCCATCTTAGCATATTTCATAAGATCCATGTCTCTTCACTCAGTGATTCTGGGGCTGTCTTCGTGCTTGAGTGTCACTGGATTACAGAGTTTTAAATTGTTGCAAGTAGCTTTTCTCCAGATAATTCCTGAAAATACCTGTGTAAGTGCTTGGAATTCGATGCACATGGAGAAATCTACTATTAAATAGTAAGCTAATCTATTAAGGAAGAAAGCCTAGTCTAATGTATGCTACAAATATTGATCTGTAGGCAGTTTTGCAGAGTTGGGAATACTGAGTTTGAAACCAAGTGCAATGCCTTGGCAAAGTAAATGTTTTACTGGATAAGATTCAGTATATTTCTGTTTTAAAAATCACTGATGTGATGTCTTAAGTTTGGCCAGTAAGTGGAAAAAAATAAGTTGAGTTTGTCGTCAGATCAGTGAATATCACAATTTCATTCCTTGTGCTCATGTATGAGGTTTAAAAGTTGAATCTACTTTTTTTTTTTTTTTTTTGCTTTAATCCTTACAGGCTTCAGAATACTGTATTTAATATCAACTTACTGCAGCATTTTCAATTCTATTCTTACAAGGCTTTTCAAAACTTTTTTTTTTTCCTTTTTTTTTTTTTTTTTTCCTTTTTTAGGCAGTTATATTGACCAGGAACTGGATGCTAACAATTTTTTTTCTTTGACAGGATTGCAGAAATTCAGAAAGATGTGGAATATCGACTTCCATTCACTGTAAACAACTTGACAATTAATATTAACATGTAAGTAGAGTGAGACGTCTCTGTGCACATCTTGAAAATTACAATTTTTCTTAAAAAGTAGTAATAGAACATAAATTGCACCCATTTCATAATTTATTTCAGGAACTGTAATCTGGATTTGCAATAGCAATTGTAATGTTCATAATGAAACTAGTTCTGTACAAGATGCAGAGATGCAGCTTTGAAAGCAGAACTACTTTGCTGTGCTCAGCTCTTAAGATACCTATATGGTTTTAGTTAAAGGTAAGTATGAGAGAACACTTGAGGGCTTTTGAATCCCCTACTGAAAAAACAAATTAGTCATTTGCTGTAACTCCTAAGTCTTAGCCCAGTGAAGCTTCCAGATCACAATACAAGTGATATATTGTAACAGTTACTGTGGATTTACTTTGGGAGGGAAAATATTGGTTCTATTCTGTTCACAAGTGTTTTATTACTTTATCCAAATAAGTTGCCTGATGTTCTTGCAGGTTTACACTCCATTGTTTTTGTGGTGATAATATTTGTATTAGAAAATATTGTCATTATGCTACTGTTTTTTCTTTGCAGACATAATTGCTGCATTGTTACACTATAATTTGCCCCTTCAGTTCGTGGAAGTCTGTTGTTCTAATCTGCCTGATGTCTAATTTTGTAACTGAATAATCCCTTTATGCACTTTATTCCCTCTAAATTTCTCTCTATCTTCTTAAAGAAAAATAAGTTTATGTAATCAATAATACTTTTTCTTGGCAAAAGAAGCCAAGAAAACTGTATCATGGGATGTAGCTGTAGTAATGATTATTCTTCTATTTGCAGCTTGCTTCCACCTCAGTTTCCTCAGGAAAAACCAGTCATCAGTGTTTTCCCACCTGTGAGACATCATTTAATGGACAAGCAGGGAGTATACGTGACCAGTCCATTAATAAGTAATGTATGTCTAATTTGTAGCTTCACACATATCTATGGCTAATAGCAATTCTAATACGTATCATACTAGATTATTCCTAGGATTTCTAGTATAAGAAAATTAGTACACAGCCTAATCCCTCTCAAACTGTATTTTGATGGGTCTGAGTAGTGTTGAGTATATGTCTATTACTGCTCCTGTTTCTGAGTTGAGTATTCCATATATGTAAAACTGTTCTAAGTTTTACAACTTTCTTGGAAAGTTCGTATCACTTGTCTTGTTAGTGTCAATAGCACAGTTCTTGTTTCTCCAAAGTGTATTCCAAATAAAAAACAAGGATGCTGTAAGGCTGTTTTGTAACATAGTTGTTTCTACCACAGATCTGCTAGAAAGATGTCAATGTTTTAGCTCTGATGTTCAGGATTTTAATATGCTGTTCCAACAGCATATTGCTTTGTTTGGTATTTTTTCTTTCCCTTTTCTCTGCCAACAAGGATGTGGTTGGGGTTTTTGGGTGAGGTTTATGGGGAGGTTATGACTTTCAGAGAGCAGTTAATGCTTTTTGTCTCAAATCTTTCTTATTTTTTTTTCTTTTTTTTCCCCTTTCATAATTTTCCCAAATGAACATCAGAAATGTTGTACTTGGTTGATCCTCCGTTGATAAAGAAATAGACAAAAGACTTCCAGTTTCTGTTCAGTTCTGGTGGCTTTATCACTTTGGATCTTTACATTAGCTGGTATCTCTGAAACAGTTTCCAGCACTGCCATGTGGGGATAGTAAATGGTCAAGTTCAGCACATTTGAAAATGTAGGATTCCAGGCATAATTTTTCTTTTGCATTGCGTTTTGTTTTTACCAGTTCACAATGCACTCAGATCTCGGAAAAATTGTTCAAAGTTTACTGGATGAGTTTTGGAAGAATCCCCCAGTTCTGGCTCCTAGCTCAACATCATTTCCATAGTAAGTATCAATACATATGATGAATGGAATTGTATTAATGTGTAGTATTTTAATTTTTTAAAAAGAGGTGAAACTATGTATTAGGAGGGAAGGAACAAGAATAATACAGTGGTTGTACTGGGAAACACAGGTTCCCTGACCTTGTACAATTTCTTGTGCATTTGTGATGGCATGGAGTTTTGTGAAAAAAAACCACTACCTTTCATAGGTATTACTTGATCAATGTGCTGACATAACTTTGTGTTTCAGTTTTCTTGGAAAAGAATAAAAGTTTACATTATCAGGTTACATCTTGGATTTGTTGTAGATCATGACCTGACCTGTTATGTTTCTTCATGTTCTGATCATAATCTTTCAGGCTTAGAGGCAGCTTCTCTTGCACAACTGTTCAGCAAAAGTTGTGCAATTTATATAATTGTATTAAATATGCAGAAGGAGTCTGAGACATTCCAGCTTTATCAGTGCAGCTCTGGTTCCTGTGGCTGACAATGATAGTGGGTTTAGACACAGCAGCAATTGTGAACTTAAAAAAAAAACAAAACAAAACATTCCTGTTATTATGTGTATTGCCCAAGGTGTTAAATGCTGTGCCCTAAATAAGAATGACTGTACAACACAGATACATTTCTCAGGACTTTTAGATTGAAATAATTTAAATTTGTGTACTCATAAATTTTTGAGAAGTTACTTTCTTACTATCAAGAGAGTAACTGTGTGTTTGGCTGCTCTATAGGAATATACTTTAATGTAGTTGTATTTTATGTCTCAGAATAGGATATAAAGTAGACTACTACATTGGAAGTAACTGAGACGAGAAAATGCTAAGTTCATGGTCATTAAAAATTCAATCTTAAGTCTTGTATGTAGTCTAGTAATTGTAATTCAATTGGTAAGAAATATGCTGTGAGTAGTTGTTTGCTCATGGTTGTGGTTTGTGTTTGTTTGTCTTTAGCCTTTACAACAAACCAGCTGGAATTCCTCCTTATGCTCCTCAGAGGTTTCCATTTCTTCCTCCATACCCAACTCAAGAAACAAACAGAGCAATGGCAGCCGTGCCAGTTGCTGAATCAGTTTCTTCAAGCTACACTCCAGACAAGCCTGCTGCTCCCTCTTATGGCTTGATTACTGATCTGCCACTACCTGTTCCAACAGCAGAAGCAGTGCTTCAGGTCTGTGCTGAGTTTTCATGCCTAAGCTGTCAGACAGTGGGTATAAGTTCCCTTGAGGGCTTTTGGGCCATTGCTGCAAAAATCAAAGGAACAGTCTGAGTGACTGCACTTCTTGTTTTGCTGGTGCTAGGAAAATGAAACTGTCATTCTGGCTTTGAAAAGTTTTTTAGAACAAACTTTAAATCCTTAGTTTCAGTGAAACCAGTGTTATGCTAAATATCTTTAAATAGATTTTGTTGTTGTTGTTATTGTTTTTGGTTTTTGTTTTAATTGGGGCTGCATTCACCCGTAGTGCAGCTATGACTGCTTCTCCAGCCACAGAATTATATCCTTTTCTCTATATGGGATATCCTACGCAGAACCTATCAGGCAAGAATGATGTGCAGTATCAAGCCTTTATGTATAGAGTAGTTATTTCTTGTTTTCATGCTTAAAATAGCTTTTCTTCACAGATCTTGCATGCATGTACTTTCAAACTCCTCACTGGTAACAGTCTGGAAGGATTTTTTTTTAATCTCCTCCAGAAACTTTAAATGTTTGGTCTTTCATCAAATCTTGTATTTAGGATCAAAAGCTTTCTTAATTTTGGAAGACACTTTCCTGGGTTTTTAGAATTTTAAATTTCTACGTTCTGTGAAGACAGACTTTTTTTCATTGTCTAAAAATATTTTTTCCCCATGGGGTTAAAAACCATGTGGAAGAGATAATGTCCACCTTTTTCTCTGTTTTCACTTCCCTAAGTTACACTTCTCCTGTCTGTTTTCTGGGTCATCCAACTGTTGTCAGATGGAGGACATAGCAAGACAGAATTATTTTCCTCTAAAATGGAGTCATATTTTATGACATGCCACACCAAACATCCTCAGGTATTTTGTTGCCATGGCTGAGTTGAGACATCTTTCTTTTGGAGACTAGTGCTGCTGCATCATACTGCTTTTCTCACTTTTAATACTGCTGGCAAAATATTCATCTTCAGTTTTAGATTACTCAAATTAAATATCAAGAAACTGCTCTTCAGAAATCTATTAAACACTTATCAACTTCTGTTTAGGTTGGTCAGAATGGATTTACTTACAAGATGCCTGATGTTCCTGATACGTTTCCAGAACTCTCAGAACTCAGGTAAATTTTCAGGAGGCAGTATACCTTTCTGTAGTCATTAAAAGGCTTTTGTTGCTGGGCTGCAGCTGATTTTTGTCAAAAGTCTGTGTACATCACTGAAAAAAAGGTTTTTGTAGAAATTAAAAATAGGACAGTTTCCACTTACCAAAATTTTAGATTTGGAAACCAAGCCATCCTTGTATTCAAATGAGCTGCTTGCTTAGGGTTTTCTCTGCAGGAACAGTTCATGATTCAGCACCAGAAAAAAGAGCATTTCTTTTTACTTTTCCTAGCTATCAGTGTTCTGCTGTCTTCTGGGGCCTTGCCAGGATCTTAATTTCTACTAATACAGTAAGTGTAGTGTTTGAAGGAGGAAATGGGATAAGGAAATGGACTTGAGACTGGTTCACAAATTACATTCTTTTAAATTCCGAAGGACTGTAGCGCAGGGTAAACAGCGGATTACCTGGAGAGCAGCTCAGCTTGTGAAAGGAATTTGAGTTAGATGAATCCAGGAGGTAAACATGCCAGCTGTCCCAATTTAAATTACTTCCACATCTAAATGCTTCATGCACATACTACATAACTATTTTCATCAAAAGTGTTATTGTTCCTAGCAATTTGCTCTGGTCTAATAAGACAGCCTGCTAGATCAGCCTGGGAATTAATATATTACAAATTACTTGTTAATTCTGAAAGGGTCTTAGGAGACTTTTTTTTTCTGACCACACATCTTGGTGGTGTCATAGCTAAGTGATTGAAAACTCTGTCCTTTCAAAAAGCAGACCTTTGGCAAGGACTTCCGAATTGTTTTTTTTTAATTTTTTTCCCTTGCCACCTTCATAAGAGCCTGTCTAATTTAGCTAAATCAGCTGTAAGTTCTAACACAATTCCCATTATGTTGTAGAAAGTCAGGTATTTTGGGGGGAAGTGTAATTTCTTTACTAAAACATTCTAATCAAGTCCCTTATTCTGGTGGTGCTGTAGTTAAATCACAAATATGTATTGCATCTGTTCTGAGCAGCTCTAGTGCCTGTAGATGGCAAGGTTTTGGTAGTTGGGGCTGCACTGGTGACTGTTGTGAGAAGGGAGCAAGGCACAGCCAGATTGGCAGCAGACCCAGTGCAGAAGAGCTGAGTTGATCAGTGAAGCAGGTGGTGCCTCTGGGAAAACACATTTTTGAAAGAGCGAATGCTGTAGAGGCAGTGCTTATTGAGAGGAGGGGGGGAAAGTGTGAGCATCCTGTGAACACTAAGGTCAGGGAAGAATGGTGTTTTGGAAAGACTAGAGTAGAGCCCTGTAACCCATGGAGAGGACTGTGCTGGAGCAGTCCCCACTGCAGTCCATGGAGGACCTCATATTGGAGCAAGCAGATACACCCTGAAGGAAACTGTAGCTGTGGAGAGCTCACACTAGAGCAGGCGCTCCTGCCAGGAACTGCAGACTGTGGAGACAGACCCATGCTGGAGCAGGGGGAAAGTGTGAGGAGGAATGAGCAGCAGAGTTGAACTATTACTGACTGAGTGTAACACCTGCAAGCCCCCTTCTCCCCCCAGTGCTTGGGGTGGGGAGAGGTAGAGGTGTTGGGAATAACAGTGAAGTTGAGGCTGAGGGAAGAAGGGGTGAGATGTTTTAGGTTTTGTCTTTCTCAGCATACAATCCATAATTTAATTGGCAATAAATTTATTTTTTCCCAAGTTGACTGTGTTTTGCTTGTGACTGACTTTGGTAAATGATCTTTCTCAACCCACAAGCTTTTTTCCTAGATCCTGTTGAGGGGAACTAAGCAGCTGGTGTGCAAGTTGGCCAAGGTCAACCCATTATAGTAGCATTAAAAATCACCCTATGGGAAGTAAGGCTTGAAATGAAAGGTGCTTCTTAACACATTGCTTGTTAAGCTCACTGCTGCAGATAGAGGAATCCACTATCCAGTAGAATAGGAAAAATATCAATTGGTGTGTATGTGTAAAGTCCAAATAAATGCCTCCTGTTTTGGCAGAAAAGTGTAACTCTAACATGCAGTGTTTGCTGCTAGCTTTAAATCTGCTTTTTTTCTGTTTGAATGTAGTATATCCCAGCTGACCAATATGAACGAGCAAGAGGAAGTGTTACTGGAAAAGTTTGTGACCCTACCACAACTGAAGCAAGTAATTTCTGATAGAGATGAGTTAGTGAAAAGCATTGAAGAGCTGGCAAGTAAGATGTCAAAACATACAGCATCTGTGGCTGTGTTCTGCAAACTGAATCCTTTAAAAAAGTAGTAATAGTGACTTTATTTTACAGAAAAAAATTTATTGCTGGAGCCTAGTCTCGAGGCAAAAAGACAGACGGTGTTAGATAAAGTAAGTGAACAGTAAAATCTTTTTCAGAAATACTAGTTGTAATAGTCTGTTTATTTCAGGGGGAAAACATTCTTTTTCTTCTTCCTTCCAGTATGAACAACTCACACAGATGAAAGCAGCCTTTGAAAAAAAGATGCAAAGACAGCATGAACTTAGTGAGGTATAATCTCAATATCCTATTATCCCGTGAGAATACTTAAACAAAACTGAAGTTTTTATTTGTATCTTTACCAAAAAAATTCTTCTGGATTTATATGATACAGATTCACATCAAGTATGGAATAAAATGGGATGGAGTGCCTAATACTTTGAAAGCAGAACAGTGTTATAATTGTTGGTTTTGAGTTGGTTGTTGCAGGTGTTTTTAACCCTAGAGTGGATGCACAGATGGACAAAGGGCATGTGATAAGCATTTAGAGCTGTTCTTAAGTACAATCCTGGGTCTTACCAGTTTTGAGAATAGAATGATTTTAAAAGATTTAATTAATAGTACCTGTTTAACATAATGGGCTGGTAAAACTGTACCCGGGGAAGCCATTGCTTTAGAAACTTAAATTCTGTCATTCACTGAGTATGGTTATTTTGGGTAACATTATATGCTCTGTCAAAAGTTGCACATTCTAAAGCACAAATAGGGTAAAGTCATTACTTTAAAAAACAATTTGGAGGAGGAGAATAATTTCTTAATATGTGTACCAGGATATGCATTAGAAGATTTATTTTTCATAAATCAATTTCTGCACTGAAATCTTCACTGTTTGTAAGATTTATCATCTGAGAATATTAGTCCATCAAAATACCATACATAATACCTGAATTTCAAAATGCCCAAAATACCCCAAAATAATAAGGAAAAAGTTACATGACAGCATACCAATCTTTTTTCATAGATAACCTAAATGATTTAATGTTTTCTCACTTGAGTATCAGAATAGTCTGGCTCTTTAGGCTTCTTTTCTGTGTGATGCAAGTTGGCTTTAAAGTTGAGAAATTTTGTATTTCTGTAAGAAACCACTCAGGAGCAGGACACAGTACCCCCCTGCCATATTACCTTTTCTTTCTTCTGAGCTAGATTTGGTTATTCAATTTAATGATGGTTAGGAGGCTGAGAGCTGGGGAGTTCCAGCTGGATTTTTGTGCTGGCTTTCCACATATGCTGTATCTTCCATGTAATGATGTTTGCTGTGCACCTGGTATCTCCTGTTATCTCTCCTTCAGTGTTCCAGACAAGTATTTTTACAATAATGTGAATTTTAGACATAGTTTAATTTTGCACAAGATACATTTAAGAGGAAATTTCTGATTAAATTACAGTTCTACAGAAGCATGTAAAATACTTTACATGGGGTAGATGAAGTATCTTTCCAAACATGTAAAATCTATAAATATCTTAATTTTGCAGTTCTGTCTCTGTACAAATTCCTACTGAAGACGTGACTCATTCTGATTTAATTTCCTCAAGATATTAAAAGAAAAATAAGTAAATTATATGCAATAAAGAGAAATAAGGTTTAATGTTTATAAGAACAGAAGAATGAGCTTACTGGTATAGATTAGCAACCCATCTGCTTCATGAGTAGGTGCTTTACACCTTTTTTTTTTTTTTTTTACAATTACAGTACACTACTGAGTTCCAAAGTAGACCCTATTTATTGAAGATACTTAAAATACTAGTTCTACTCAGAAATAGGGCACTAAGGAACTTGTCAGATTTCTAAGTTGGATGCTTTCTACAGTGTAGGGTAGAAGTTAGAAAGCTTTATACATCTGTGAGAATGACTGAATTAAGACCAAATCTAGCAATGCTTTCCTTACGTTATTCTTCCTAGTTAATAAGCTAGGCTGTTTAAGCTTCATCTGATAACTTAGGTTTTATGTAATAACTGCTCTACTCATATATGGTAGTTATGTAGTCATTTATCATCTTAGAAGTGTAGGTTTTGATCGACAGTTTAATGTTACATAGGAGGTTTTATTTTCTTAGAGTTGCAGTCCAAGTGCTCTGCAAGCTAGACTTAAAGTAGCTGCTCATGAAGCTGAAGAGGAATCTGACACTATTGCAGAAGACTTCTTGGAAGGCAAAACAGAAATAGATGACTTTCTTAGTAGTTTCATGGAAAAGAGAACGGTATGTAATATATAAATCATTCTCATCTGAGAGATATGCATAGTGAATACATTGTAAGCTTAGAATTTGAGCAGTCCTGTGCGACAGAACAGTGCTTTAGTAAGCTTCAACAAAAGAAGCTCTGGTTCACAGGGCTTTCCTCTTTTAAAAACCATGCGAAATAGCGAAATCATTAAAGACAAACTGCAGTATGTATTGTAAAATTCCTTTCAGAAATTCCTTTTCTGATGTCTGTGTCTTGTTTTGTAGCTCTGCCACTGTAGACGAGCCAAAGAAGAAAAACTTCAACAGGCAATAGCAATGCACAGCCAATTTCATGCTCCACTATAGGTAAACTGCTGTGTTACAGTTTGTGGTGAACTATAAATGGATTAGTGCTTAGTGTTCTAATAATGCTTTCTGTGGAAATCAAATATGTACTGCATCTATGGTTAGTTTTATTTAAAACGTAACTTCTGGAGTAGTTAAAATGTCTAATTCTGGAAATTTGTCTTTACAGACTTCCTGCAAAACTACACCTGTCAAGAGAACGAGTGAAAAACCCAATAAAGCACACTTTTTAGTAACTATTATTTGCAAATAAGCATTTCATCTTGTATGGTTGTATTTATAGAAGAGATTGTATACGGAGTTGGGATGGTTTTTGTACAAATTAGAATGTCCCTTTTCTATTCTCATTGTACTCAAGAATCCTTCTATTGCAATCTTTGCACTAATTGCTTGTATTTATTGTTGATAGTTCTTATTTACGTTCCTGCTGCTATACTCCATTACTCAGAGATCAAGTATCTAAACATGGAATTTTGACTAGCTTTTTACATTTTTATAAAAACATAATTCATATCTTTTGTATTTTGAACTTTAAACATAGATTTTGCTTGATCTGTGGAAAAGTTTGAGGTAAGTCATAATAGGACTTTGGAAACTTGGTAATTTGAGATTGTCAGTAGATTCAGAAGCTGACTTTTCTTGAAGCCAAAATGTTTAGGAGCAAGTTTTTTTACTTCAATAATGCAAAACTAAGTATAGCCTGTATTCTGTTTTGGTTAAGTAGATTTGGATTAAGCAAAAGATGTGTTGGAACAAGTTATATTGGAATCAAAATAGAATAAATGATCTCTGCTTAGATTTGGTATGTTGCTCGGTAGCATTGATGCACTTGCTTTCAGGAGTGGCTTGGTACCTACCACTGTATTTAATTAAACAGAATTTTTATCTAAGAATTTAACTCCCTTTTTTTTAAGTAAAAATAATCAGGTCAGCCCCCAGTTTCTGTTTTATTCAATATGAATATGTTTGTCATATGAGGAACTCAAAAGCGCTTTACAAAAATGAGTTCTGAAGCTTTTTGTGAAGTGTAGTGGTTATTACTTCCAAATTCTAAGGAAAAAAAAAACCTAATTTGGCTGAAATTGCATAGTGTGTTAAGGCCACTGATTTGATTTGGAAGTGAGACTTAATTCTGCCTTTTAATCACAACCTTGCCTCTAGTCAGCTGACTTTTTTTAGGATGGTGGTGTATCTGGTGATAATGGATAGGACAAAGTATTCTGTAGGAGAAAAATACAACCCCTTAGTACATACCTGAATTTTCTCTATTGCTCTTGCAAAAAGACACTTCCTTTTTCTTAACCTTGTCACTGCGTTAGGTTTTCATAGAGACAGTCACGGAATTGCATTGTACAGTTCTGAGAGATAAATAAGATAAAGCACTGATGAAGTAATGTATTGGGAATCCTACTTCTTTGTTTTCAGGAAGCTGTCTGGAGATAAACCTCTTAGCCAAGACACTGCCTCTTTGTCACCTAGATAGGGTCACAGAACATCACAGATCCAAGTCTCAAACTAAAGCATGTCAGTCTAAGTGGGTGCTTTTTTGTGTTGCTCATCTTCAGTCAGTCAGCCCTACACTTTGTGCTCTTTTGACAAAATGCAGTAAGGCATTTCTTCTGAATTAGAGTAAATTTGAAAATTATGTAAGTGCAATAAGTGTGTTGCACAGACTAGTGATTCTTCAGAGGGGGCTTTAGTATCAGCCCTGTCATACTTTACAGTACTGTAATTGTCTGTCTTCAGCTACTGACCTTCAGGATGACTAACCTATTCACTGGTTTTTGATGGGGATTTTCTTTGAAAAACTTACCCAAGATCTGAGATCAGCTGTCTCAAGAAAATAGAACTATGGTACAAATCAAAGAAGATACTTGGGTGCCTGGAAAAATAAACTGGTTGTAAGTGCTGTGATTAAGCAATAATTACTTAATGCAAGTTACCAATAGTGTCCTGTTCAGGGATATGAAAGTTTTAGGTTGTATCTTTCCTCCCTTTGTGTTCTCTCTAGTGTTCCTATTCTTAGGATTTCCACCTCTATATTTTAGCTCCCTTTGCAGTCACAAACTCATCCTATAGAAAAGAAGCATAGAGGTCTCTGTATTTAACAGTGGTGTAGTGGGTTAGCCACAGGTATGCTGCTCACCTGCAAGAATGGCCAGCCTGCTTCTGGCCCTTAAAGAACAAGGCAACCTGCTGCTCGTTTGTTATTTTATCTTTTAGTTGTGCCAATGGGAACATTTTTCCTTACAGGTAGTCACAATGCTTCCACCAGAAGACCTATGGGAACACTGATAATAGCCTGTCAAGGGCTAGGTTTTTGGCTTCTAGCATTCTAGTAGTTCCCAGTTAAGCACATTGCTTATTTTGTTTTGCTGAAATGTGGCATGTAGGTATAAATCCAGCTTTAAACACTTCCTTACAAAGTGTAAAAGAATGGCAGCTGGTGCTAAATGCGTATTTTAAAAACTTCTGAAATGTGTCAGGTGAAGCCTTTAAGCAATCTGGAATGATTGGCTACATACAGTGACTTGTTTCTGGAGAGAAACTTGCGCTATATCATGCTCCTGTTGAAGTGTTCTGCCAAGTGGAAAAGTGAAATAAACAAGCAAAAAATACAAGATTAAGGGTGAGGGTACATCCTGTATTGTAACTGCTAATTGAGTCTGGGTTTGCCTAATTTTAACATCTGATCTGTTAAATGTTTTCTATAGCTGAGTTTAGGCCTCTTGTTCCTCCATGAGTCAAGCAAGTACTTAAATCCAGAACTGAATTCTTCACATAGCAACTGTAACTGATGCTTTTGCAGACCAGAGAAATTATAAAATGTAAGTCTGAAATGAAGTAGGTCTCATTTTAGGGTGAACTTGTGTACAACTGGTGTTAATTATACATTCAGCTGAGTCTTTTAGAAGAAAGGTTTTTGTAGATTTCACAGTCTATTTGACATGCTAATCTTTATGAAAAATGAGTATTGCAGGTAGGTATAGCTATGCTAACCACCACAACAAGCAAGAGACTGTAAATAAGTTAGTTCTAAGTAGTATCTAATGAGCTACTATAGTTCTGTTTGCTCTGTACCTACTTCTGCAGCTTGGCCACTTTGGACTTTGACCCAACACAGAAGTTTGAAATCTCTTAAGACTTGTTTCTGTCCAAGTTCTTACTACTCCTTTCAAAGACTAGGATAATTTTTTTTTAGAAAAATTTAAGAGAATGTCAGGGAAAACAGAATTAAAACTCTGGCAACAAAGTTAAATCAGTTATCACAGCCTTACTGTGTATATCATTCTGCACAGTAACTACTGTAATTTGTTCAACCTAAAATAAAGTCTTTGGGATTTTTGAAAAATCTTGTAATTGTCTAAATTACAAATAGAGTTTGCAGGACTTGTTGGGTGGATACAGAATTATGCTGGAAATATGCAGTAAGCTACTCAAGGACAAAGTTTTAATCTTTGTGTGTGGTGATTTGAGCTTTTCCTGTTTAACCCTTTCAGCAGCAGTAATTGCTGGAGTCACCTTCACAAAAATGGGCTTTCAAAACCCATATTGCATCTGTGGCTATTGCTTTGGCAAATGTCTGGTCTGATACCTGTAGAGATCAAATTTTTATGTAATAATAAGCTACAAGGAAAGCTTGTACAGCAGTAATAATGGAATACCTTAACATGAAACTCAGTTTATATTAGTCTTTGGAAACAGAATAAATCAATATGAGTTATGCTGGCAACCAGAAAACTTAAAAATGCGTCCTTGTCTGAATTCTGTCACAGTGATTCCGTTGGACCCATAAGGTTTCGTTGGGTGTCTTTCCAGAATGATTTATCTCAGAAGACCACTAAATTTTATTTAAAGATTTAAGATTATCTGGTTTGCTGGCTCCAGGTGCTTTCCTGGCAATTTAAATAATATAAATAAAGCTGAATGCTTATTTTACCTTTCCTTCTCATAGTCCCGTTCTTTGGCATTTTTGGCCTCTTTGAACTCAAGGTTTGCTGCATGTTTGGCCCAGCTCTTTGGTAGATTATTCATGTGCCTTAGTACTGTGAGAAATTGACCTACTTTTAACTTGCCTGACAACATGCTCCTCCCTTCCCAAATGAACTCTCAGGGACTTACCTGTCCTCCTTGGATTTTTCAGACACTGAGGTGTTCATATGTCTGCACTACAGAGTGTAAGGGTGACCAGCCAAGCTAAAAACTGCACTGAGTCTTCAGCAGCCCATTGTCTCAGCTGTGATGTTTGTGACAGACCTGGGGACTCTGTACAGACTAGGGCCTTGTCCACATAAAAGCATCAAGTTAGCTTACCAACAGTGATTAAATGGTTATCTTCATTGCAAAGACTGCTTCCTTGTTGTTGATGGGTCTTAATTGTTATATGTTTGTATTATCAGACATCTTATGCTGTGTAAACTGGTGCTCTGGCATCTCGCTGTCTTCAAGGGAATGTGGTTCCCTGCCTAACTGCTAATTTTACAAAGAGCTTTTGCTCCCTGCTTCCCTCCTTTTACTTTTATTTTCCCCTTTTCTCTCTTCTTTTTATGTCCTTCATTCCTGAGTTGTGCCCTCCATCTTTTTAGTTTGTTTCTCAGCTTTCTAGAATCCAGCACCAGTTTACCACCTTTGTCTATGTCCTGTATAGAGCCACCAATAAAAGCAGCTAGTGAATACATTTTCTTTCTGTTCTTTAGAGGGTGATGTTTTGTAGAGAAAACTTGAGCTGTTTGATCCCCTTGCCTTCAGTGTCCTTTAGATAAACTTTGTCATGCTGAAGAGCATCCTGAACCCAATGAGGCTGAAATTACACCACAAGTCTATAACGTTTTTCTTTCTTTTCAGTAGTTTCTTGCATTCTGTGTGTGTCCTATTTTGAATTACAGTGGGCTCAGGCCCACCCAAGGATTTGCAGCAGAGGGAAGATCCCCGCAAGGCTGCAAGAAATCAGTGTAGTTTGTATTGTGGTTTTCTCATGCTTGTTTTGTTTCACATTGCATTAAAAAAAAAAAAAAAAAAAAAAAGAAAATAAAGGTAAGTGACACACTCCCATATAATTAGCTTGATTGACAGGAGCCTCAGTTTTCTTAGTTACCAGTTGTAGATTCCTCCACAGCTTCAAGTCTTGGATTTAAGTATCAAAGCAGGGAATGTACAAAAATCCCATTATCTCAGTGACAAAGAGCTCTTGACTTAAAGGACAACTGTAGTACAAAAACTAGGAAAGCAAACCTTTGTTTCATTCACTGGTGTTATAAACATAACACTAAATTACCTTAGTGTTTATTTGAAAGTGTTTCTCAGCAGGGTAATGCCACAAATACATGCATTACAATGATAAAGCAGTAGCAGCTAATGCAGTATTCCAAGGACTGAAAGAAAGATACATCACAGGGGGATGCTTAGTAAAGGCATAATATAAAATGTTGATATTTTAGTTGTAAAGCTAGTCACAAAGAGTTTCATAAGTGACATAAAGACAGTGCTCTGAATTTGCATATATTCCTGTTCTGCATTTATTTCTAGATGTAGCTAGGAGATTAGAATACCAGCATACACAATTTTACATTTTAAAGGCATACAATATTATTGCACTGCTTTTTTTTAAACTTTGTGTTTAGGCAGAATATTTGTGTGTTTAGTTTTCCTTGCCGATTTTGCAGCATGTTTCTTTAGTTTGAGAAAAAACCTTTAAAATGTCCTTTAATACCATAAATTTTAAAGGCTATGTTCAAAATACGAAACATTTTAAAAGTGCAATTGAAATGAGGGGGTTTGCTTACTAAAAACTCACTAAGATTAGAAAAGAGAGGGCTGGATTATCAACGGAGTATAAATTTTAGCTGTATTTATTTCAGTTGAGCAGTGATGTATCAGATTGAGAATCTGGCCTTTCCAGTGTAACATTAAGATCTATCTTGCTTGTAGGAACTGACGTGCTCATTCAAAGACAGCAGAGCAGCTCCCTTAAGAGGATATTAACAATACTGAAGCTCACCTACTCTTGTTTAATAACACAGGTTCATAGAACAGAATGAAAAGCCATGCCATAAAAGCAGATTGAATAATAAAATTTCCAGCTTCTAAATTGAGGTATATTTATATCATATAATTCTGCCTGTAAGTCTGTATTTGTAGTAGTATGAAATGCAATCAGTAAATGTACAGTACTGCTGCTTTGCTGTACTAGAGTTAAATACCAAATTGTTTCCAAGCAGGTAAGAGCAACCATATGAATTAAATTTCACTGCTTGCTTTAATTAAAAACAACCAAACAAAACCAACAGAAAAAACCCAACAAAACCCAAAACAAAACAAAACCCACAACAACTTTGATGAATTACATCCTGATATGGAAGCCTCTTTTAGTGAGTTTCAAAACATCCCAAATTTTAAACAATTTTCAGTGGTTTACTTCCATACATTAAATTATGAAAGCTGTTACTCCTATGCCTAAATGCCATGAAAATTCTCAAACCAAACAAGATTAAACTTTTTGTTGTGGTTATCAGTCTCCTTCTTAATTGAGCACTGCCATGCGCTGTTTGGGGTGGCAAGTACTAAAAGGGAGGATTTTGGGGGGGATTAAAAAAAAAATTGTGGTTGTGGTTAGTGTATTTTGAACAGTAACATTTGGAAGCATTTTTATGGGTTTCCTTTAATCCTGACTGGAGTGATGCTTCCAGAAGTGACTTTTATAAGTGATTTTGGATTCCCTGTTCTCTCTACTACGTGTTCCTCATTCCACTGCAACAAAACACTGACCAGTAGCAATCAAAATAGGCTGGAAAATTTGGGATTTTATATTATTTTTGAACTTTTCTATCTCATGTAGATGGTTTGGAAGAATGGTAAGATATAAACGATCAAACTTGAGAACAAAACATTAAAGAGGCTAAAGTGTGCTACCTAGCATACCTTTTATTATGGAAGGATGCTTTACCACAAGGGCTGTGTAAATATTAATATAGTCCTTGAAGTTTTGCTCACAGAAACTACTAAACTTCCAATACTGGTTGAGAGTTGGAGTACAGATAATATCCATTCATGTGCAGCACCAGCAGGAACTTTTTGCAAGATCAAATCTTCATTTGTGCCCTAAGCAAGCATGTCCATTTGTTAGTTTTGCTTTGCCCTAAAGGATTCTAGTAGAAGAATACACAATTGCTGGAATTAAAAATATAACACCTTCCGTGAGGAAAAAAAAAAAAAAAAGTGAAGCATACACACAGAGACTGAAGGCAAAAACACTCTACAAAAATAAGTTTTGATTGATTCACCAGTAAGGCTATTGCTAATGAATCTTTACCTTGTCCCTGTGTGTAAGAGAATACTTTGGAATTGCACATCTTTGGAGACAAACTTAATTTGTACAATAAATAAGTGTGGAAATGTACAAAGTAAAGAATAATTATGTACAGCATTGATAAAACAAACACCACATTGGCTTAACTAAATGTAACAGGAGATACTACCTTTCTTTAGCATTGTCTGAAAGCTAATAATGGCTTGTTCTGCTTAGATCTTGACTTACACAATTGCACAGTTCCCTTTCTTTGGATTATTTCTTTAGGCCACAGACCTCTCCCATTCTTCATCTGATGAAAAGATGCCATTCCAGACTGAAAGACTCAACTGGATCTGGATCCTTGCTGTTGTGAAGGTATTTCAGACTGCCAGAAACACAGCCTCATCTGAATCCTTGCCACTGTCTTCACTAGGCAAGCACCCACCTCCACTTGGGGACCTGCAGCTTAAGTCCTCCACACCAGACTCCTGATCACTGTTAGCTGAGAGGTCAAGATCAGAACTTTTCAGGTTGTCCTGTGTCAAAATCAGGGCTGAATCTTCTTCATCCCCTTGTGAAGGACTCCGGGATGGGAATGATTTCAGGTCGTTGCTATACTCCTGGGGAGTGTTGGCAATGCTGTTGTTGGAAGTAGTAAGCCCCAACTGTTTGCTTCGGTCTTGTTGCTTACTCTTGACTTTATTACCATTGAATTGTGATTTCTGGAGATTGGCCAGTCTCTGAAATAAAGGAAACAATGTATATTACATAGACATGTTTAGGGCTCAGTAAGCCTCTTGTATGCCTTTGCCTTTAAAAAAACAAAACAGAAAAACAAAAACAATCCTACAAAAAACCCCTGAAGTTCCAAGACCAACCCAGTTGACACCCTTTAAAAGTGCCTCTTTGTATTTCTGGAGTATGCAAAGTTCACAATTTTTTACTAACCAATGCTGAATTACAGCATCCTTCTGAGTCTCATAAGGATATACATTTTCTTTCAGGGATAGTACTTGTGCACCAACACAGGTAAAATTTTATACCTAAAGGGAAAAAGTCCATTGTTGTGTCTTAAATGCAAAACATTCATAGGAATTTACTTGAGAACAAAGGTGATGGCTGAACATCCTTATGCTGGAACAGGATGTAGCATGTAGGTGACCATAGAGTGTGAGGAACTGGGTTTCATTTACTGAATAAGTGGGGCATCAAGAATGTTTGTTACCTCTCCTAAGGCTTCCAGCTCTTCTTCCAGCTGCTGGGTTTCTTCCTTCACTGCCATCAGATAATCAGTAACTGACTGTCGAGGGTGCAGACCCTTTTCAAAGCGGTTGTACATACCACTCCAGAACCTGGAATTGATGGGAAAGTTGGCAATTTCCATGTGGCCTCAGAAGACTTAAATACACAGCTGTGGTTTTTTCCACACAATCCTAAATGACCCACAAATGGATTGTTCCTAATTGCAGTGCATACATATAAGCTCACTGAATATTTGGTAAAATTTGTGGTTCATTTGCATTGATTCAGTCCTGAAGATGCAAGTCTGTGGCCATACATGGCTTGAACCAATTCTGATACACAATAGAGAGGTGAATGTACCTTCAACTTAAATCACATGGCTGGCAGTGGGTCACTGGACACAAACTTTTGCTGTATTACTTTTTTATTCTAAGCTACAGGCTTTAGAGCCATGGTGTCTCTAAGACAGCCAACATTTCATATTCATAGTTCTGAACAACCACTTCCCATTAAATCACCTTTGAAATTCTGTATGTATGGTTTTGTCTGGGGCTGGGAGAGGGGTGAGGGGCAGCTAGTTAACAGGTTTTTTGCCCCTGTAAAGAAGCATCAACAGTAATGAGTAAAAATCAAGACTAAAAAGCAGTAAAATTTAAACTGCTGTTTTAAACCAGCCTATGGAAATTGCATGATGCACATACATTGCCAAGCTCCATTCTGCTACTATGGAATTACCTGACAAACCCTTAGTTAAACAGCTGAATTGGTTTTTCATTTTCAGGAGGAAAGGACTCGAACTGGAAATCTGTAGCTTACTCTGCTACTCCTGTATTGTCTTCCAGGCAATCCAAGGCCACAGCCAGGCTGAGTAGGTAACCAGTTCACCAGACAGGTTAAGTAATGCAGAGACTTGCACTCAGCTGCACTCGGATATTTTAGGAGCATGTGCATGCTCCTTGGTTGTTTAATATGCCTGCCCCAATAGTATACTATTTTAAGTCACATTATCTTGTAAGTTTATCACTGCTAATTCATGTGTGGAAATAGTTATGCAGCCAAGTAATTCCATTCAAATCAACAAGATTATTCATCTGATGAAGGCTCTGCAGTATCAGTTCTTCTCTTATAAACCCCCCCTATCCTAAAGAATATGATCATGACTATCTTAAAATTGGTTTAAAGTAGATGTGACTTGGAATAGTAGACATGAAAGGATTCAGTAAATGTCATTTAGGATATTTACTTGCAATCGGAAGCCAAACTGATCAGTTGTACTTAAATCACAATTTTCATTAATTTCTTATTGAGTTCTAAAGTTTCTTAAGATTAATGGCACAATTAATTACTCAAGTCAAAATGTCAATACTAGCTTTTCTAAAACTTATTTTTGTTTCATTTAAAAGAAAAAAATCAATCAAAACCTACTATGGATACTTCTGGTTATAACTCAGACATGGGGAATTCTGCTTTTTGTTTTACTAAACACTTGTTTTAGCAATGAAACCATATGATTTCTTGAAATCCCCTTTATTTTTGACACCAGTCACTCTAAACAATCACCACAAAATCTTGAATGGAAGGTGTTTAAACAACTTAAAATTTACAACCCACATATGAAAAGAGGACTGAAGGGGCCATTTCTCAGTGGAAGAAGTGAGTACCATGAAATTAGGGCACACAACTATCAACATAGCTTTAATCTTAATCTTCTTTTCAGACTAATACTCAGTTGTAGAATGGTGCAGAGGTGTTGGCCGACTTACTTACACACAAGGAAACACATCCCATATGAGACTGAATTTACTTTCAGTAAGCTACCTTATGGAATGACAAATACTTAAACACAAAGGCACTCTGTTCTGTACTAAAACATCCCACAGTTCTCAGTAGTAAGTAATATTACTTACTTGTACAAGAAGTTGCATGGGGCTGTCTGTAGGCTCAGGGTGCCTTGGGATTGACTGTGGTCTGATCTATACAAAGGATTCAGGTAATCAGCACGATTTTTCCACAGGTGAGCCCAGAGTGAATATGTTCGTTCTTGGATTCTGAAAATATATGAAAATACATTGAAGTGTATAAGTGTGAAGCTGTATACTACTGCTACAGATAAAGTTTAGATGTGACATTCTGTTGCTCTGTACTACTTCTTTACAGTCAGCTTTATACTTCCTTAACAAAATTAAAGTTATAAATACAGAAGAAGAGAGACACATATTCCCTTATTGGTCACTAAAGGCAAAATCCAACCCATCTTCCACAAAGCCAGAGCAGCTGGAGAGAACATGGAGAGATGGGTTTCTCTGTGAGATGGCAAGGATCTTCCATAAAATTCATTTTCAGACTGATCTGTACACCAAGGGAATTCCTGCATTTAAAAGCACTCCTACACCATCGAGCTGCACTTTCACGTGCCATGAGGTGTCAGGATGTGATGACCTCTGAAGGCTTTGATTTTAAAAGGACAGTGGCACTGAGGCTACTCTGGATTTGAGCAGTGAAAGGGATCAAATGACAGCAGCAAGCAGTAACTCCCACCTTCCTCTCATTACTATTGCTCAGTCTGGATGCATGAGAGAAGCAGCAGGCATCATATCTGAGGAGCCTGGGCCCCAGGAAGCAGATACAAATATCAGAACTGTGAGGGATGAGATTGTCTCTGGGCCTGAGGGCAGATATATTAATGAATAATTGCTTTGGGGCCAAAACAGCATGGGGACAGTTTGCTGACTCGGTGCTAGGGAGGGCTACCAGGCCAAAAGGCTGTTCACAGGAAAGTACCTGAGAAGTCAGAACTAAAGTGGTCTGACACGAGATCCAAAGGCAGGTTAGCACACAGAAGAGCTGTGACCCTTAAACTGAGGACCAGAGTCAGTATCCCCTTGTATTAGAGCTACAGGTTGCCTTGTTGTTAATGCTGCAGTAAAGGCAGTGCCATATGGCTGAGGAGCTAATGCTCCTCTCAGTTCTCCCTAATCCCTGTCACGCACACCATGGATTACACACCCAGAGGAGCCACATCGCAGAGGATCAACTTTTTTCCAGTATTAATCTGTGTTGCCAGAAGACAACAGCCAAGTGTGCACCAAAGCTTATGAAAGCACATGCACTGAGGCTGGCAGATGTCTGAATTCTCAATACACCCAGAGACCCCCAAAACTACCAGTAAAGAGCAGCCTTTCATACTTCAGCTCTCGTCTCTCCTTCTGGCTGTTACACAGGAAATTCCCAAACTGGCAAGAATAAACATGATGCTGTATGTGGATGAGGAATCTCTCATTGAATTCAAAGGCACAAGGAAATTGTTCCATTAATTGCCAAACACACTCAATGAACTGGTCAATAACAGGGGATATCTCCTTCGGATCTCCATCTAAAATGCCATACCTGAAACGAGACAAGATACTTTCAATTATAACCTCAAACTCTCTATAAAAACTGCATCAACACTAATGAAAACAAGCCCCTCACTTTTAGTGTGTGTGATCACAGACATTCATTCCTAACTAGGAATTCCTCAACTACTAGCATATTTTTTTTTTACTTACAAAAATGATGGAAGATTCATAGCATAGAATGAAGGCAGAATTTATCAAATACAAAGAAAAAACTTGTTACAGGCATCTTCTTGCCTTACAGCTACTAACAGCTGGCTGCTACACTGCTACATAGCCATGTTTTAATGCTTTTAATATAAAGTCATACCATAGTAGTATGTCATGATAAGAATGACTGCAATGACTTATGGCAAAAACTTGTCTTAGACAGGCATTCAATGGCAGACCATTCCCAAAACAAGAAAACTGAGCAGGAGAGTAACAGAACATCCTTCACAGAAACCAGTTTAAAGCTGCCCTCTCTTGGTGAGATTTTTAGGAAGAGGGAAATGTTTGCATGCTACTGTATCTGTCAGATTTTCTATGTCCAAAAATATCAGCTTGAACCACTTTCAATAGGTTACCTTGAAGAACAGGAGCCTGAAAATATAAAACAAGTTAAGTCTCCCTAATGGGAAGAAGTATTTTCAATTAATTATGCTGCATGTCTAGTGTGTACCTTGGATGTGTGTATGAATATATCTTGCATATGTGTATTCCAAAAGTGTACATATTTCTGTGTATTTTGCAAAGCTCCTGGTATTGAGCTGCACAGCCTTCTTGAAAGGGAGTCTTGGCACTGCTGAAAGATATGATAGAATCCAGAGGGATTTTGTAAGCCACATACACACTACTTTTCTCCCACATGAATCTCTCAGTGCTCATAGCAAGACCAGCGTTCTGAATCCCCAACAACAGTCATGGGGTGTGTATACAAGAAAATACTGATATTAAAATATTTCACTTTGATTTTTCAAGGCAACTAAATTATATAGTAGGAGAAAAGGGGATGGCTGTTTCCTGAGGGCATTCTGTCGATACACTTTGAAAGGCAACAAGGAAATAATACTGGAATGGCAGCAGGTGCTGACTATGTAAAAATAGAGAAAACCTTAGCACTGCCTTACCTGTGGTTAAATTTATGACCAAAGGAAACCCAGTCTTTTTCAATTAGCACCTAAAATGAGAATATTGCATTCAGTGTTGTGGAGCAGAGATGACACATGCTGAAGCAGGCAGAAAAGGGGTGTAAACAGGCAGTACTGGAATCCCAGTAATTTCTTAGAATAAACAGAAAAGTTACAAGCAAGAATGATGTAAGCAAGCAGTATCAGAATCCAGGATAATTTTAAAATAAGCAGAAAAAAACTAATGAAAGATGAACATCACTGCGAAATTGAGAGAAATCAGCACTCTCCATTGAGGCAGGTAGGATGCCAATATTTCAGTACAACTTCAATTAGCCTGATTCATCGTTTTCTAAAATAGAATCATAAAAAGGTTTCAAATTTCTTTTAAAGCATCACCAGGAACTTGATAAGCAGTCCTAGATGTTTTACAAGTGCTGGTTTGCTTGGAAAGAGAATGTATTTTCCACTGTGACTGTTTGTTGCAACCTAATGTCTAGGGAGCACACACTTCTAAAGCAAAACTTCAGTGATCCCTGAAAATGAATGCACAAAATGCTCCTTGGGCTCTGAGAAAGCCTCATGGTCAAGGTTAGGAAAAAAAACAAATGGGTTCTCAACTGACCTCCTCTGATAACATTTCATACAGAAACTCTAAGAGACTGTAACTCGGGCAGATAAAAACCTTCCTTCCTATATGAAAAAAGAGGAACTTTCAAGGAAAGTTTATTTTCCATTTAAACCAAAGATACTAATCTTAAATAATGCCATAAAATTTTTGTTCATTCTGTGAAAGAGAACCTGCTTACCATGAATCCCTTCATAGTCCTGTAATATGGATCCAATAGAAGGCTTGCTAGAGAGCAAACCTGGGCTGTCCTATCCCAGCCATCAGAGCAGTGAACAAGCACACTCACACCTTCCTCAGCCACAGCCTAAGGATACAGAAAAAGTCAGAAATTTCACAAGAGGAGGAGAAGGGCAATGGTAAGAGAGGAACAGCAAGAGAGTGCAATACAGGTAGTATTAATTTGGAAACTGGGAAACACTGTTTATTTCTTTATTCTGCCACAGAGTTCTTTAATTATGTTGGGTATTATTCCTCCCATTTGAAAAATCTTAATCTCATCCCATGCAATATGGTGGATGCAGCATCACCTGTTTATGCTCCATTACAGGAGGATGTGGGATCTATGTCAATTAAAATACATCAGTCTGCCAGAGCAGACATCTTCCTAGAGGAGATTCAGGTGCTGCTAAAGCTTGAAATCACACACCAGTAACAGAGCAGACATATCTGTTATACTGCTCTCAATTTCCCTCTTGATGGTAATGTCAATAAAGACAATGTCAGTTTCTGATGCCTGTGCTAGAATGGATATTATTCCACCACACTGCTTTGCACTGAGGACATCCTTGTGAAGGTTTGTGGGGAAGCCTGTGGTAGCAGTAAACTTCCATATCTAATACAGAAGATTGTCTCTTTAATATAACTGTGGAGGGAGGATCCCATTTTATAAATAAACATATAAAGAAGAGATCATACTAAGTTTTCCAAAGTATTGCATTATTTTTGGAATTTGAGGGTTTTTTAAAACTCTAAGGGGTTTGGTCGTTGTAATTTCTAAAGAGAACTGAATTTAGGAAGTAAAAAATTAAAATAAGCCAGGAAAGATCCTGCTTAGAAAAATAAACATTTAAGTTAAATTTGGGCTTAGTAGGGAGGGAGGAATAGTATAAATTATTTATGCTTATCTCAAGAGACAAGTAAATTCTACCAAAATAGAACTTCTGTGAGCAGGAGACCAATAACTGGGAACTACAGGTCAAAAGAACAGGTCAAAATGCATTTCTGAGGAGGCACAAGGCTAGCAAGCATACAGAAAAAGGATAAATTTATTTTGGACAGTATTTGAAGACCAGCCACTGGGAAAAGGTTCACAAGAGGTAATGTAAATGCCATGTTTTCTATAAGCTAATGACAGGTAGCTGGGCTGGGAGGCACTGTAACATGTGGTTATCTCCCAGCTGCTGTTCAGGTAAGAAACCAGTTGCCTGCTGAGCAGCAAGAAGCAAAGCAAGAGAACCCCCCAGTTACTGAGGTGGGAAATCCATGGAGCTGTAGCGACACAGTTGTATGTAGCAGGTAATGTGAGTTTAAATGGCCTAAAACAAATTGTTATGGTAATCTTAAAAGTAACAACTGAAACAGTAAAACCAGAGTGCAAGGAACAGGGTAATAAAATCAAAGGTATTGCTGGTAGATGACAAATATTTGCATTAGTTTGGATGGAATTAGGAGAAATACTATTCTTCTCAAAGCCAACAGCTTTTCTCAAGAGTAGAAGCTGCTTGAGAGTTTGGCAATGGTAAAACAAAGCAGCTGGTTTAGGAGGTGAATTTAGGTGGTGGCTGAACAACTCGGAGGGGACAAAGCAAGTTGCTAATGTTACTATATTACAGTGACCATGTGAAGAATTAGTTCCTGGAAAAAAACTTCAACAAAAAAACTGTCTAGAAACCAGTGGAGGAGGCAGGAGAAAGAGGGAGAGAAACAGTGGCAATCACTGCTGGTGAGTAAAATAAGGACATTCAGATATCTGACACATCCAGATACAGGATAGTAGAGGCTTTGGTACATTTTAATTCTTCAGTGAGAAGAACACAAACTTCTTTTACCATATTAGCAAAATATCCACATGACAGCAGCTAAGAATTGCCTGCCCTCAGAGATGAAGCATTGCAGTATTTTTTTTTCATATACAACCTCACTGAAGATAACAGAAGTTACCCACGAGCAGAGAATTTGGTCCTCACTTTCTGTATCTGGATAGTCCAAGTTTTGTTCTCATTATACACACTTTACCTTTGCAATAAAAATGCCAGCATCCATAATGGCTTTGATGTGCTTCAGCCAGCCAGAATTTTCTAAGCCCCACAGAAAGTCACTCATTGAAGGTGATTTGAGCTCACAAACTGCAAAATAAAAACCTTAAATGCACAGTAATTATGGACCCTCAAGCTTTCATTGCGTGTTCAACCTCAGAGTTACCTCTTCAGATCCCCCATGTAAAACACTAATTTTTTTACAAGAATGGCTATTTCACAGTCAAACTTTATCCCAGAAAAAAAGGATTTATTTAAAAAATGGGGTTAACTCAAATATCACCCAATATGTTGATTTAAGTTAAAAAGGGAAACTGTTACAAAGCCTATTAAAAGCAGCTTACCAAATACATACTTCTGTGCATCACACGTTTTCCAAAACTGTGTTGGGAGAAAAGTTTTCAACCCTCTGAGAGTGGATTGTGTGTTTAATAATGAGAAATTGAAAAGAGAAAGCATAAGCCTCCTGCTCCTGGACAAGCAGAAAGCCACATAAACAGTGCCACAGCCTCCTATTCCCATCCACATTTGTTGAAGAAGCCCTGTAAGAGCAGTCCCACCAAACCCAGCCTTCAGCATCTCCACAGATGATGGGGTTTGAGATAAAGCAATTCACTCAGTGGTTCCCCATTCCTGAATGAAACCTTAGTTAATCTTCACTTGTAGACAGAAAGTATTCTACTTGCAAGAAAAAAACATAATTCACCAAGAAAATTAGAATAATCCGCCAGGCTTTCCAACATTAACTTTCTATCCTGCTTTATCCAAGTGTCTATTTTTCAACGTTACAGAGTTTGAGACATCAGAAGAAAAAACAGGGCAATCAGAATCTAATTCAGATACCTCAATCCAGGAACAAACATTTTGTGTAATCTATTTGTAACTGTGAGACACTAAATTCACCTCACAATTTACATATTTATTTTGAATCATGTAGAGTTATACCATCTTTTACGGAAAAAGAAGCTCATTTAAGGAATATAGCAAAAATGCCAAGCTTTTTACTGAGTTAATGCGTGATGTGTGTATTAATGTTTTAGTAGGTATTTTGTCCTCTAGAAATCTTTTCAGAGGCTTGGTTAGTTATGGCTGTTACGACCAGTGGCAAAACTTAAATTCCAATTTAAGGTAACCAAATTTTACAAGCCAAAGTCAGAGTGAATACCACATCTGAATGTATCTGACTGTCTTAACTCCACTGAATTCAGAGGCAAAAAACAGCCTAACATGTCCATACAAAGTCCTGCAATCTCTGTACATAGGGCCTCTTCCAGATGGTTATTTTAAAAGTAATTTTTGAAGGATATTTATAAAAATGCTTAGATAGCAGCACTGAAAGCAAACAGCTTTTCAGATGATTAATGTTCCTGTGCAGATGGAAGCATGACCAATTAGTTACTGAATTCTGGCTGAAGCTGCTGTCTGTTTACAAAAGCCCAAGGTGAGGCTGAAATAGTACTTTGCTCATTCCCACTACCAAATTAAAGTCAATATTTACCTACCACTTCACTGGGCAAAGTTCAGACTGTGCTAAAGGCATACACTGTATATGTCTCATGATTCTGGCTACTGCTCTGGACCTTAATACTGAAATCAATTATGAGGATTATCCTAAGAGGAAAGGTGCCAAAATCTTGGAGAGACAAGACCTGCTCCACCTGCTGTGTGGGCAGAAGAAAATCAAGATGCCCTGGGCAGGGCTTATAACAATCCATCAGTGCTTCCTTCCCTAGGAAGGTAGGAAGAAGGAGGATACATGATGTAAACTGCCTCTTCCACCAGCAAAAGTACCAGAGGGGAATTCTGGACCAGTTCACCCATTTCTAGCAGGATGGCCATAGGCCATCTAAAGGAGAAAATGCTGCAGAGCAAACCCTCAAGCTCTTTTTCCGGTTGCTCTGTCACTGAAGTCCAAGGGTGAGAGGGATGCTCTTACATCAGCAGCTACTTCTCTGGGTATGAGGGGAGGAGAAGCTCACACTGGCTGTTTACAGACTGGCAGGGAGCATGTGGGGTCATTACTTCAACGCACAACAAACAGGGCTCCAGTCTTGGTTGGCCTCTGGACATATGGCAACACTCACCACATCACAAATACAAACAGCAGCCTCAGTCAGCCCCTGAATCTTTACCGAGAAAAGTCCTTGTGCAACATATCTTCCTAGTATTAGTAGTTACTTCAAGGAGGGTTGTATTGAACTTATCACAAGGACTTTTTACAAGGGAATGTAGTGATAGGGTGAGGGGCAGCAGTTTTAAGATCAAAGAGGGTAGATTTAGATTAGGTATTAGGGAAAATTTTTTTCCTGTGAGGGTGGAGAGACACTGGCACAGGTTGCCCAGGGAAGTTGTGGCTGCCCCCTCCCTGGAGGTGTTCAAGGCCAGGCTGGATGGGGCTTTGTGCAGCCTGATCTAGTGGGAGGTGCCCTGCCCATGCCAGCGGGTTGGAACTGGATGATCTTTAAGGTCCCTTCCAACCCAAACCATTCTATGTTTCTATGATATTTTGCAAAAAACTAACATTATAAAGAGCAAATACATGTTAATGGTAAGATAAATTAAATTACTATAATTAAAGGCAGAAAAATCACAAAGCCAAAACGCTTTTTTTCTTACCTACTCAGATAAATTATTGACATTATTATAAATTAATCTCTTCACCTTTTTCCTAAAAAAACATTGCTGAAATTTACACATTTCTAACATAAATGTATTTTCCAGTGGTTACCTGAGTAATCATTTTTTGTTCAAATTTCCTCAGTGAAAGTGCTAAGCAAGAATACAGCATGCACTAAACTGAAATCAATTTTCATCATCCTCATTTGTCTTTACAAAGGTTTTTATGTACCTTATAAATCTCACCTCAGATCATGACCAGTAGTTTGTAGTAGTTTGTAGTGTAATGTAATACTTTACCTTATAGATTCACCTAGGTATGTTAAAGTACTACCTGATAAAAATGTAAAACCATATTAAATGTATCTTATAATTTGTGACAACCTTTTGATTCTGGATCTCTTTGTATGTGGAAGTCAGATAATAAACACCTTCTTAAAGGCCACCAGAGAAACAGATAAATGGACATTGATACAAATGGAAAAAGAGAAACACTACACAGTGCCTTACATGAGAAAAGCCCTGCTTGTTAACAGAAGTCGTAAGACTGTAAAAAAACCCAAAAAAGTACTTGAAAGCCTCAAGCATCTGAAATCATTAATTTAACTTCTGTAGTCTCTTGTCTTATCAGCCAGGTAGCTAAATGTGAGATTTCAGCACAACAAATATAAAATTTATTTTAAAAGCATATGTTATGAGCATATGGCTCATTTAAAAATAGATACTACGAATTTATGTTCTCCAAGTAGCCTGAAGTGTTAAAAACATGAGAAATTACCTTGTCACATGTCAGTCTGGGCCACAGGTCTGTATTATTAGCTTTTGGCTCAAAAATAGTACACAGTACTGTCCCATGCAGCCAAGCTGGTTTTTTACTATTTTAAACTTTATGGTCTTAAGCTAAACAAATAAAAGGACAAGTTCATTCACCTGGGCTCCGAATAAAAATCCTACTCTTCTTTCCAGAGACCATTAGTCCAAGTTATTAAGTAAAAATATGTCATGAAGAGAGTATTTTACCTGCATCACACTGGTTTTCATAAGCTGTTCTTATTTGAAAACAGAGCACAGCTCTCCACCATGGAAAATGTAAGCCCTTCTTAGATCTAAAATTCACATATGCAAACAGATGATAGGAGACAGATGAAGAATAAAAGAGCATGGGCACAGTGTCAAAGACCAGCACAGTTCAACCAAACTGGTCCAGGAGGTGCCAGAAGATGCTCATGATACAGGTGCAGTAATAGTGAGACTCTGTGGAGTAGAGTGAGCACTACTGACTGACTGCCTACTTAGAATCAACAAGCCATTGAGGGTCAAGGATGGCTTATTTATTCTTACCCTTTTCCCAGAATGTAATGTAATCCAAATACTAAATGACTGTACAGATGTGCTTGTACACTGATAAGTATTTATAAAGCAATAGTTATTAATTTCAATGGGATTATGATGGTGCTGAATGGTTACATCCATTGACTACGTTTCATAAATACCCTGATGTGACTTACTCTATAGAGGGCATGAGTACATTTCTATTAAAATTCACAGCCTAACACACATGATTACCTTATCCACCACCCAGAAAAATCAACCCATACATTTTCTGAGCTTAATTTTTTTTCTGTACTTTCGACTAGCATGAAATTCAGTCATAAGTGATATTTTTCATTATACCAACAAACTGCAAAGCACAAAAGATGTAGTGCAATAAGGTGCATTTAAGCTAAACAATTTTTTTCATTAAAGAATGAATTTCATTAAAGAAATAATTTCACCCATGAAAAAAGATGTTTGCACAATTAGAAAATCCTCACTAGTTCTGGTGATGCTCCATTGCACAAGTTCCATTAGCAAGCAGGCAGGGGCATGGAGTTGCAAGAGTTCTCTTTTCACACCCATTTTCACTGCTGCTAATTTCAGAGCTGTTCTATTAACTCGTGTGACAGAAAAATTAAATCTTTCTCCTAATTTTCAATACAGAAGAGTATTACCTTCAAGCATTTTCTGTAGACTATTCCTCATGACATGGATGTTCTCAATGCCTATGAACTGAAACTTGATGTTGGAGTAATTGTCTTCATTTTCATATCCCTTCCCTGCTGCTCTGTTTGCCATTGCGTTGAGCTATAAAAAAAAATTGTGAAAATTGGAGGAAAAACAGGAGCAAACAGATTCTTCTCAAAACAAAGCCTGTGGTCTAGTGCAATAAATCAGAGTGATCTAAATCAGGCACAAATAGGAAGCATTTATCAGTGTCAACTGTTAGGAAACAGGGATCTCTTCAGAGCCTATTGCAGGGTCATTGAGGCTCTGACCCCTATTTCACACACTTTGCATGAAATTTCATTAGTGAGGTTGGATAAAAAAACCCAAAGATTACACAGGGCTCCTCTGAATGAGCTTTAATTTGTTTTTAAAAGGCTACTCTGATCTAGTTTTTGATCAGCATTATATTTACTAGCATAATACACCCAGGAGGTGGCAGTGTTTTAGGGGCCATGCCACTGTTCCATTGCAGAAGTACACTGTAATATTGCCAAAATTACTGTGTTTTACTGCTCAAATCATACAGAATTTGATACAGTTTCCTTCTCTGAAGCTTGGAATAGTGAACAGAGAGTTGCTGTAGTTTTTCCTAAGTTCATAGTATCTTGGTTTTAGTTCTGTGGGCCCACAAAAGATTCAAATTAACAAAATTACCACATATATTTTCATCTGTAATGCAGTGCTACCAAGTATTTTGCTGTGCTGCAACAAAAAACACATTCAGCTGGAAGGCAGAGTTTTAGTTTTGAACCCTACACTTGCTTCCTGGCATGGGAAAGTCATTAATTCCTTATTTAGTTCAGTTTTACCAAGCATAAAACAAAGGGGGTTTTAAATGCTATTTATTTTTTAATGCTAACTATCTTTCAAATCCCTTATGCTAAATTTTGATCTCTGGGTTGAAAACTGGAGTTGATAGAAATTAATGAAGTACTTTCAGTTTATTACTGTATCTATTTTCTTTTGTTTGTTTGTTTCCTATAGCAAAATCGTACTATCCACCAAAAAGAAATTTTGTTTTTGCATTAAGTCCCTGCTCTCCTATGAAATGCACACTGTAAATCTGGGGAGTCTTGGATCTTCCAAAGAAATATGAAAGCTCCAGGATTAACAAAGTGGCCCATGTGGCAGGATCTCCATGCCACCAAACACAACTAACAGCTTTTGCTCAGGAAAAATTTGAGAATTCAGTAATGATATTTTGCACATCTAGACTGAAAGGCACCAACAAAGCTTTTGGAGAGACCTTATGAGGTATCAATTGGACAAAAAGCGACTTGTCTGCATTGGAGTGAGAGCCAATGCTCATTAAATATCAAAAGTGTCTCTGGGGCATTGCCTAGGATTTAAAAAGCTGATAACTCGTTTCCAGTTGATTTCCCAGTATCACAGGCAGCACTATTGATTTGCTGCTTCTGTGACCACTTCTGAAGCTCACAGTAATATCCATAAGTGCTCAGGCAGTGGTACCATGAGATACATGAGAAGGTTTCTTCTTGATCTCTTCCACCCTGAGCACACAGACTCCTGATACGTAATTAGAATTTAGAGCTGAATGCATAAAGTTGAGTAAGGTTGATTTTCTGCTGCCAATTTACCTCCAGTTAAGATGAACAAGTCTAGCTTTTTATGTTTTAAGTTTAATGTCAAAATAGATATCCATGGACCAAATCCCTTGACTTTAAAAGGAAACAGCTAAAGATTAAAAACTTTTTATGCTGCTATCATTTCATTTTAGATGCATAAGAGTACAAATAGGTGAATCCCTTCCTTAATTCTTTTATCCTGTCCAATTTATTGTGTGAAGGTAGGAAATTTTTTCCCATCTTCATACTTCCTAGTGCATCCATTCCCATGAGCAGAACTTGACAATAGGAATACACAGTTATTGTGTATCACCATTAGGAATTGAAACACTGAATTAATGTTGTGGTACAACAGAAGGAACCATACTCCAAGATAGGAAGCCAGGAAAAATCCCATCATCTTTCATATACTCAAGTCTCCTGTAGAACTTCTTTTATCTTGTCTATCAACCATCACTCTGCTGATGTTTTGACTGCCCATGAACAATAAAAAAAATACACAGTCTGTGAACAGCATGTCCTTTAAGGACAGAGGCCTCAGTGTGACTTGCTTGAAAGATAAGAACTATCTGCTGAATCCTAATCTTTCTCTTTTGAAATGGATATCAGTGCCCTAATATAAACAAAATGAAGCAGTCTCTCACAGCTTCAGGAAGAAAGATCTGCATGCATGAGTCTAAGCCACTATAAACCCCTGGAACACAAATGGAAAACATCTAGCCCCTAACTGACCTAATCCTCAGTACAATAAATGCTGTCTCTGCCACAGAGCAATTTTATCACAGAAATCCTTTATTAAGACATTCTGCAAAAGCCCCCTTTAAAAAGCAAATAAACGCAAGGTTAAATTTGCAAGGCTTTCGGACACTCATTTATTTTAGATATTGTCAGTTGCCAAACTTTGCAGCTGCCACAATATTTACTAACAAGTTTTCCACATCATCTACCAACATTCCATCTGTTGCTCTTAATGTAGTTTTTGCAATTCTCTCTAGATTGTGCCTGTCCTTAGTCTCAGTGACTATGAGCAGACAGCCTCTAAAAGGAACAGACCCCATCTGCCACATTTCCTAGTGTCTTCTTTAATGTGGAGGTGACACAAGTCCTTGCTGGTTAGAAAGAGCTATAGAACAGATTGGTTTTTCTCATAAGCATAAAGTTTCTATTAGCTTCTTCTGTAAACAAATAGGGCAAGGAGAAAATTAAGAAGTACAGTAGCCTAAGGAAAGCTCTGAATCTGGTCACCTTAGTCTACTTAAATTAAGCAGAAGTAAAGCTTTCTTCCACAACCAAAGAACCAAAGCTTTTTTTTTTTTTTGGAGATAATTAAGCACAAGGAAGCAAAGCGTATGAAGAGCACTTGTAAACGTTGAATTCACTGGCCCATCAATATTCATCATCTTTGCAAGGAAAGATGACAGAAGAGGCAGGTAATTTTTTAGCTTTCTAGAACAATGGGAAACCTTGCACAAGACTGAATAACTTACCTTCATATTTGTTAGAGGTTCCCATAGGAATGCCAGGAACAGTGTGTATTTGTGTCTATCACTTTCTCTACGCTCTGGATTTACACACGCATTAGGAGCTGCAGAATTAACTGTGACAGCTGTAACAAGACTGTATTTGGCACCTGGGATCAAAGTAGCCTTAGAAAATCCGTCCATTCTTGCAGCACAAGAAGATAAGCAGGAATCAGTGCATACAAATTACAAAATTATTTTTTTTCCAAGAGAAACTCCATGAAAACAAACCGTTTTGACCTGATGACTGGCTCCTGAAGAAGGTATCATTGCTGGAAATATGTTGTCATCCATGACTGAGTGAGCCAATTTTACTCTCCCTCTCTCTTAAAGTACAGGCTTTTTCATGGGACACAGGAGTTGTCTCACCAAAGTCACGCACCGGGAAAGTTTAAAGGATGGCCCCTTTCTTATATTACCTTACAAAACATCATTAATAGCCAACTCAGTACTTGTTTAGTAGTAATTCCATAAATCAACAATCTCCTTCCTTAATTAGGGAAGAGTACCAATATCATAATCCAGGAAATGCTTCACTATAAATCTTAGCCAATACAGAAAAGTGTTAAACAAGCATTATTTAGGAAGCCAGGTGTGTGCCTCCTATCCAAAGTCTGCTCTGAAAACAGTTCTACAAATCCTTCCCTAGCACTCATCATGAGCCACTTTCTTCAGGACCAGAATTCAGATGGCACCTTCCTCTTCTTCCCAATAAAAGAAGGAATTGAAGGTCAAAATAGTCACTGGATTACAAAGAGCAATGAGATATCCCAAGGATCTGACTTTTTGGCTACTGCATCCCTTTACTACTCAGCACTTTCTTACCAGTCCCCAGGTCTCCAATCAATTTCAAACCAGAGAGGTTCCTTGTTTCTGCTCCAACTCTGCCATTTCCTCATTCCATTCCTAGAGCTTCTTGGCTTTAGCCACCTTCCTTTTCCAGGCTCCATCTCCTGATACCAGGATGCTGCAACACCTTCCTTGCTCCTTTTCCTCAAGCCTTTGCTCTCATTATTCCCCCACTAGAGCTCATCCTACATTGACTAGAGAATTTGTAGAGATTTGCCTCTTTGGTTTCTTTCTTCAGATGCTTTGACAACTTCAGCAGGGAAGCTATTTATAAGGTAGGAAAGAAAATACCCTTGCTCCCACCTCCAGACACTGAAGTTTATCTAGTCCTCATCACCTTGAGACATTTGCTAGCATGCCGAATTTGGACACAGGGATTTTTTAGTTTTCAACCTGTTACAGACCATCACTGAGTTTCTGTGCTTCTATGTAGGATATTTTTTCCAAAGCTTTTATCTTGGCCAAAGATTTTAGTCAATTATAGAGATATGGCACTTGAGATAAATAGTTACCATATTTCAGATTGTCTCTCAAAAAACACAGAAGTGATGGACGTATTTAAAGAAGGCCTCCTCAGTTCTTGTAACCTCAGGAAATGTTTTTTCTTTAGCCTTATGCAAAGGTTGACATTTTCCTACTTGCAGGAGAAATCTTGACTGGAAAATTTTACTACATGCAGAGATTTGCAACAACTTTACAATGGGAATAATGTTTTACTAGCCTCATCAGTAATACTGTTACTGATAGCTCCTCTGGGTGTGGAAACAGTTACTATTCTGACTCACTTACTTTACTGTAAATTAACATTCTGTCAAGAACAAAAAAGAGATTTTTTTTTTTCCTTTTAAGATAAAAAATGTGGGCAAGGTTCCTCGTTAAGATTCTCCTGATAAATCCTGGTTTATCTGAGGAGTTACACAGGTGCATGTCATGTATTTAGCCCAGGTTCAGTCTTGCTATGTGCAAGAAATTTAGTGCACTTACTTTGGGCCGGGTATCAACAACATATAGGAAATCACTTCCTGGATTTGCTTTTCTAATGGCCTGGAGCATCTGTTCATCCTCAAGGCATCGAGCACTAAAGCCAGATAAAGGCTGACTGCTTCTACATATGGATGCCTGCAGGAAAACAGACAAACAAAATTTAAAAAATCAACACAGTTATTAAGTAGAAATTATTTAGTATCCAGAAGCATATATAAACCCAGCTCATTAAATGTTTTTGTATGTGTACAGTTACATGGGAAGGGCAGAATAGTAAAACTCATTACATATTAATGATCAAATAATTTTTAATAACAAGGAAATGCTAAAACCATACAACCCCATTGGTCCGAGTCTAGTCTTGAATCCAAGTTTTAGAGCTGTTTAAAATACAGTGTTTCCCTAAAGCAGAATATCTCCTGAAAGGTGTTCTCTAGAGGATGGCATGAGTACAACATTGCAAGCACAAGAACACTGCTACAGCATGAAGAAGAGGCCCTTCTGCACTGGCACTCACACTTAGCAGATATGACACTGATTACAGCCAGCTTACACCCACTGTAGGCTGTATTAAGCAGCCTGAAATATCATAAATCCAGGAAACAAAAATGCATAAATTCCAGCTGGATCACTGCTGGTCGTGTATTTTTAGCACTGCCCCTGGAGAAAGACCCACTTCCCATGGAAGTGGGTCAGCCAGCCTGACTCCATGGACTTCAGTTATTAAACAGTACTATTGAAGAAGACAAGACAGTTTCTCCCCAAGCCCATCTGGATCAGACCTCCAAATAAAACCAGGAAAGGAACAGAATATGAAATGGATGTGCAGGGAGGGTTTTATTTCTGCTAGGCACAGGGCAGCTGGATTTTTAGAGGGCAATGGACTAACACATGCACTTTCTAAGCACTGAACAGAAGCATGAAGAGAATCTGCCTGCTGAAGGTCATGACCCATGCAGATTGCTCTACAAATTATTTATTACTGTGAGAAGGGACATGATCATTTTCAGCCAAATCTGAACTGCCAATAATTAGTCACTAAAATGTGGATCTTTGATACTGAAACCCTAAACTGTGTGAGAGCCTGTTCATGCTGTATTAATAGTTTTTGCAAAGAGATAGTGAGTTATCTGGGGTCTCACCTGCTGATCAGTGCACACTCCAGTGATTTAATATGTACTTATACCTCCCTGGCATGAAACAAAAGGTACACGTGAATTTGCCCACAACCTGTTATTTTAGTAGAAGAAAGACATTTCTCTCTCATCCATAGTGTACCACATAGAAGGCAGATATGGCTGTCAAGATTTAGGCTAAAGTTAGGGTTCTGGATAAAGGATTCAGGGAATTATGGGCTGGAGCCAATTGCCAATTACATTATATCATCCTGGGACCCCAAAGGCTCAGTAAGGTATGTGCTGGTACCAGTATGAAAGAATGGCTTAACTCTGTCAAGTTAGGCTTAGAGTTAAGATCATGTTTAGCCCCAGCCTAAGAAACAGCTGCACTGCCAGCACTGCAAATGTTGGAAGACAAGCTGATCTGCTGATCATTAGATATTGTATGTGTGAATCATGACCCACAATATCTATGAAAAGATCATCTCCTGCTAACCCTGGCCAATTGCTTAGAATGAGCAGACATGCCTATGAAATATATTGGGCTATGTTGATGAGTAGGGCAAGAGATGAGATCATGTTTTGCTATTGCACAAACTCAACAGACAGTTTCAGAGTTGGATCTCATCATATTCACACAGATCCTGTGAGATGCAGAGTAAGGTGTCACATCACCACTGAATCTGATGATGTCAAAGAGCTACAGGAAAGTTCTGAAAGTTTCTGAGTATGAAAGACTGAATGAATGGCATCTGTCTGCCATGCATGTAGCAGCCCTCCTCTCAACCTGCCTTCACCGTGGCTGTTCAGGGGCTACCATCACAACACTCACCCACTCCTGCCCATTACTATGTTAGCTGGGAACTCATGCCAGGCTCTAAGCTCACAAGAGGCATTTCCTCCAACAATCCCAACTCCTTTCCTAGCCCTTTGAACCTTGAAGGATTCAGGAGTAAACATAGCTGCATTAAATGCCTATTAATGAACTAACCATAATTCCAGTGTGTGCCATCTGTACATACCACACTAAGCAAACTACACCAACAACCTTTTAATTTTTTAAACAAACTAAAACTTCTTCTTGTTAAAGTTTACTAGAAAAATTATGAAAGCAAGGCAGAAATAAGCAAACACTTCGAAGCTACAAGCTCACACTTACATTGTTATCCTTGCAGTAGTAGGAAAGAGCAGGGAAACGCCTTCGACTCCGAAATTTAGAGCTCCCCACTATAATGTGTGCATTTGCAGACTTTGGTACATACACTTCTGTAGGATAGGAGTCACAGACCTGTGAAAAGACACTGCTTATTTGTTCTACCAAAACAAGTAATAATAGGCATGTCCAGAGGAAAAAAAAATTAAAAAAATACCAAACAACTATTCTCTGGGAATATTCCATAATTACTATATATACACAGCCTACATTTCTCAAAACAGTCTTTCTAAGCTGAAAATTTTAAATTCTAATTTACAGATGGTAAAACTGAAGAAGAACAGCTGAAGGGCTGTATTTCCAAATGTTACTTCATACCTCATTGAGAACAGAGAGATAAAACATATGTTCACACCAGAAAAGATTCATCAGTTCATACAGAAAGGCTGTATCTACAGCTGCAGTCTTCTCTGTAGCAGAATTTGAAAGTAAGAATGGAAGTGGGTGAAGGTCTCAAACCTTCTGTTAAAATGGGAGGGGTCTATGGAGCCATTTTTTCTGGCAAATCTGATAATTAAAAAATGACAAAATAAGGACTTGGAGAAAAGAAATTAGCCCATATGAAATGAGGATACCAAAAGACAAGCACCCCTGCCAATGCCTACCACTGCTGAAAGGAACCAAATGAGCTTGCAAAAAAAAAGTCCTGAAAATTTTTTGGAGACAAGTAGGACCACAAATTGGATCTCTGTCTAACTTCATTTTCCTGATCCTGCCTGTGGCATTCTGGCTGGGCTCAAAAGAATATCCTGTATCTCCCTGGGACTATCTGAGCTGAATAAAGGAAATAGGACACCCAAGAAGAAATTAGGTTCTGAGAGACAGAGATATGTAATGAAATGACAAAGAAAAGGAAGGGCTTTTGGTTACAAATGCTGCTGTGGTGAACTGGGTTGTATTCATTTGGCAATTTTTCCTGCTCTTTATCTTAAGAGAGGTCAAACATTTTTTCCACTTGCTTTAGCAAAAAGAAAACAAACCCTGACAGCACATTCAGGCTTCTCTGAGAACTTCATAAGCCTTCCTTAACATGGGCATGATCCAGCAACAGAGCTAATAGAGTGCCTGGGCAAACTTCCTTAAAAATACTTTGGTTATTATTTCTCACAATAAATTAATATTCTAGAGACTTCAGAATACAAGACTGAGTCATACAAGTCATACAAGACTGAACTAGGCAAGACAGCAATCAGCTAGGAAGACATATGACCTGTTAGATGCCTGTGAAAAACACTAACAGTCAATCACAAATGCTTCAAAAGGACTGTGAAGATAGCCAGTGAAGAAAAAATATTGCCAAATACACTATTTCTGGTAATTTTTTTCTTTAAAAGTGTAGTAATTTTATATAATACTACCCATCAGGAAACACTCATTTGGACACATAACATTAAGTATGATTTAAACTTGTCCCCAGGCAGTTAAGCACAAACATTTAAAGCTTACTGTGTACAAGTTTTCTGTGCTTAATTTCTACATGTATTAAACATTTATTAAATATCCTTTCTCAGTGCCTTTTTATGTGAAGGAGTGGAAGAACTGCACCTTACTACGTGTGTAGAGCACTGAGCTATAGCATTACCCCTGTTGCAGCAAGGACCCTCTAGAACAGCAACCTTGGGAGTCAGTCAGGCTGCTGATCCACTTAACACCCTCCGTAACACAGAAAATCAAAACTCACTCCATAGTCTCTGTTCACATCACTAATCTGCCAATAGTTGTTTGGAATACCCATCCTGTTGTATTCTTCATTGAGGTCCACAAGCTTCCAGCCTTGCTCTCGTTCCTCTTTATCTAATTTTGGATTGAATGAGAAACAATACAGCTCTTCATATTTCACTGGAAAACACCAAGCAAACAAACAAACAAAATTGGTAAAACACTTTTCATCCCCAAATCACACTTCAAAACAAAAATGTTGGTTTTGTCTTTTATGTAGTTTCTCCTTTAAAACAGCATGCTTTGCTAGACAAAAGCCCATATCCTGGCTTGGAACTATTTTCAAGTATACTTTGAAAGTACTGTGCTGTTTTGTAACTTGGATGAATTGCAGTGTATGTGCCTTATTAGTAATGCTACTTAAAATATAACCTTCCACTAGACTTCTCTACTGAACTGTGAAAGCCTCCCCCAGCACAAAGACAAAATGCCAGTGATAATGTGTTTCCATCCAAAGAAAAGTCAGTGCCAGCATAAGTACTTGTTCTGCCAAAGAATTTGCTGGCCAGAGGTAGCTTAGAAGTCCCTTTATTAAAGTAACATCTGTCCTGTTGCAAAGACAAAAGCCCTGAGCAATGGACTATACAGCACAACCTTCCAAAAATTATCTCTGAAGTCTTTGTCCCTAAATAGGGACATTTGGAATAGATTCAATAAAATTTTAGTTTTATGGATTGCAAAATTTTGTCCTTGAGTTACTGACAAAAGCAATTGTGATACAGATGTTAAAACAGCATAAAACCAGCATATGTTACATCAACCACTTCCTCATGAGCATGAACTCGTTTAAGTAGCTATGCCATCTGCCGGCCTTGGTTAAGGTCCATATAATAAACTTGTCTGGTGCTGGAGTTTTTAACTTTTATTAGGAGAATATCTGTATTTTTGTAATGAGTGTCTTTATCTTGGTGACCAATGGAAACCAGACACCATTGCCATTGAATGTCAAATATCACTGATATAAATTCAGCTTCAAATTAAAGTTCTCATTGATATTTAAGATGTTGCTATGTCACAAGGGGATTTTTCATGCTGTTCCTCTAACTTTCTTATCACTATCTGAGCAACAGTTTTTGTTTGTAGTTAAAACAGAACTGAAGTAAATTCCAAGATGAGTCCTCTTTGACTTCACAGCTCTATAATGATATACTTGCTCCACAATATAACTTTAACTAGATTAACAAGGTTAATTTAAATACTAGGCTCTTTTTTCTAAGAATATATACCAAATAAGCAGCATCTTAAAATACTACAGTAAGGAGCTTATAGCTATAAAAACAATAGCAACAAAACCAACCATAATATTAAGAATAAAACTTTATGCTACAGGCGAGAAATAAACCAGTCTTCCAGAGCTATGCCATGACAGAAGCTTGAATATATTAATTATTATTTTTAATAAAGTGCTTTTAGTTGCTATTTCAGCTCCTGGTTGTCAAACACACCTACCTTCTGTTTCAGACTGGATCTACTGCTCACAGGCACATAGAAAGCCTTTTAAAAAGGTCTATTGAAATATACGCAGGTTACTTATGACTGAAGTGTAGTCAACATTAAAATTATTATTACATGATGGTATCTATAGAAGGTAACAAAAGTGTTCAAGTATTAACAGACAGTGCCTTAAAGCTGAGTTATCACCTCTTCATGAGCACTTATAGAACCTTCCTTAACCTTTCACAATTATTTTGCTGTTAGTGTCTGCAAATGCTGCTAAAACACCTGTAATTACTATTACAGTCAGTGTGTTTCACAGATGAAGCAAAAATGTCAAGTTGAGTTGACAGCTTGACCTTACCAAACTGCTAGTAACAGCTGGTAAGAATAAAACTGAAGACAATTTTTCACTTCTAGTGTAACAAGGACATGAGATAACACAGGATATGTTATGGCTGTACTGGAGATAACTCTGCCTCGGGTTCAGCTATGTTGGAAGGAATGAACAGAAGAGGAAGAGAACAGAAAATGGAGCCTGAGAGCACCAAAATTTCTTCTCCCCATGAAGTAAAATAGAGTACCTTATGGAGAAAGCATAGCTTTGTCTCCACACAAAAAGACACAGCAAAGCACTGTCAGGGTATATTTGTTTCAACTTGCAATCAGAGCCTTTTAATTTTAATAAGCAAGATTCAAATCCTGCTTCACATGAAGACTGGATATTTTTCTAGAGAAGGAAAACCATTGTGAAACTGAACAAAGAGCCAATTTTTCAGTGCTCTTATTGCATCCTTTTGAACCTTCTTCTCTATTGCGGTCTGCCACTGAACTTGTTTTTTGGGGTCCACTGAAAACCTGAATAATAATAGGCCAAAACACAGTCAGCCCAATGGAATAAATAAACTGCTTCCTGAAAAACCTTTTACTGATTTCAAGAAACCTGCACACAGCAGAGAAAGGGAAAATTCAGACCTTGGCATGACAACTAAATATATTTTAAGCTTTCTGTCACAGCAGGAACATGAAATTTCCTTGGTTTTAGAGACTTGTCAGTATTTTCCTAATTACACAAGGCACCCGGTAAACAACAGTTACACATAAAATATCACTATATTTTATAATTAATGATCCTCTAGAGTATCATGTTCAACACAAGTTGATGACTTTATGGGACAAACTCCTTGTTATAATATGCTTTTTTCATTGCTCCATAAGAGATTATTTTAATATGCTTGCCTGCTCAGAGACCTTTTCTCTCATGGCAATCTCTTATGAAGTCTCTTTTCTTAAACAGCAAAGGACAAAGATGCACAGCTACATTTCTTCTATTATATTCCCCCTCTGCAAGATGAGGATTGACTTCTGTGCCATGTTTCCTTCCCATACCTGGTCGTGCCAGACGTATCAGAGAAATGTAAATGTCATGGCAGTCTCGTTCCTGAGGGATGACCAACTGGATGACCTGGAAGTTCTTGCAGCGGATCAGCAATGGGCAACCACTGGCAGTGGTGGCCTGCTTCTCAATGGAGGAAATCTGGCTGTGAAGAACCTGAGGGGGAATTGAAAATGGTTATGGCAAGTGATGCTGTATGAAGAAAAGTAATTCTTTGAAATGAGGTGCCAAGGCAGGCACAGTAGCTTCCACTACTGCTTCAGAAAATGCCCACACTCCTCCTCTTGTAGTTCTTTGTTCCTAACTCCAGTTTCAGGTTCAAGCAGTGCCTGATACATCACCTGCAGACAAAGAAGTGCTTTTGGAGTGTTTCAGCTGCTCAAACATTAGCCAGGTCATGCTATCCAAAGCTTTTTGTTTGTTCACTTAAGTGTAAAGTAGCAGTTGTCAGAAAAAGAGGTTTTGTCATCTATCTGCTCAGTGAAAAGATGAAACAGCACCAATTAAATAAGGCTAAAATGTTTGGTCTCCTCATTGGCAGAATGGTAGTCCTGATATAATTTTATATAGTGCATCAGATGAGACAGAACATTACAATATCAGCCAGGAGGGCAATATTTGATCCAAAAGAGGACGGAATTAATAATTAATACAAAACTGGACATATAATTATTTTATTACGTTATTATTATATTCTTACCATAACTGAGCTACATTGACTGACTCTCAAATGGTATGACACCAGAGCTAGCTCTTTACCTGTGTAAACTTCCAACATATGTTATCAATCCATCAAAACAGATAACTCAAAAACTATATTATGACCAAAAAAATCAAATTAAAGGAACTAAATCCCTGATCCAGCACAAGCAGTCAGGGAAAGAGGCAAGAGCTGACTGAGCCAAGGTAGCAATTCATATTCAAAGTATTTGTCTTCAGTTCTTCCTGGCTGGTAGGAGCAATGCTGTAGTTTACAGCAGGTGTTCCTCAAACAACCACATCTGGCATTCATACAGTGACAGTGCTGCTTCTCTCACTGTTTTGCAATATCCAGAAGCCATTGAAAATTTTCAAAAACTACCAGGCTGGAATTTTACACACTCTGAAGTTATAAAGCATCCATGTGAACTAATTTACTACTTTTAAACTGCTTTGCAAGTTAGTTTCAAATCACCATCGATAAAGTCTATACATCTAGAGCTATCTGAAAATAATAATAAATCATACCCAGGTTTCTTTACGAGTTTCAGAACCATTCTCCACAAATATGACATGGGTGGCTGTTAAATACAAGGTCCCCAGTGCAGCTTTTCTTGAAGATAAGCGATCAAGTAACCGAACATTTTCCACCTGTACAAAGAAATGGCAGGAAAAAATATTTAAGATACGGCATAACCTGCCATAGAGAGATCTTAACATATCCACATTTTGTCCATTAAAAAGTTCTTTTCAGTACCATAAGAAATTACTATCAGAAGAGTATAACCGTATGAGAAAAATGTTATTATACTATATGATCTGTCTCTGTTGATGTTAATCTTTCCCTCTCTTAGGGCATGTCTACATCCAAAAATCTGTTAGCAAAGAATTCCAAAGTCAGTTTCTCACTTGAGCTCTTTCCTGTTATCTCACTTTACCAAAAAACCTGGGATAGCATGCCAGAGCCTGGCCTACAGCTAAACTCTAGCTCCACGTTGCCCATTCAAGCCATTCCGGAATTATCTATGATACATGGGGAATTAAATTTAAAAAATAATAATAAGGAGGAGGTGATAGTGGTAGAGTGTCCTTCTTCAGTGGGCCTCACTCAGGCTCCCAAAGAAGCCTCTGTTGATAGTTAGAAAAAGTGTTTCCCTGTCCCTATCCTCCTATTAGGGCTGACAGCAGTGCTCACACCAGAAAAAAAAAATTGCCTTAAGTCACTTTTCAGTGGAAAGCAAGGACTTCACATCCACTTCTCTGCCTGACTGGACAGAAAATGGGCGCTCTATCTTTGCTATAAACCTGACAACAGGTGAGCCCATAATGTGCTATTGATTCTAAGATCACCAGCTTGTGGCTCGCATACCATTAATACTTTGTGTATGGCATGTGTCACAGGCATTTATCTAATACTATATGGCATTTCTGACTGAAGAACTAGAGCAATAAAAAAACCCAACAAGGTGGATATTAAATGGGATAAAAACTGCCTAAAATAGTTAACAATTTGCTACCATGCATTTAATGAGTTTCCCATTAACACAATTCTAAAACTAAAATAGACATATTCCTGGAAAAAAATACCTACTTCAAAAAAAGTGAAACCAAGCAATACTGATGGTTCATATCATATAGGTTGTAGTAAATTATCAAAGTAGTCTTTTCTGGCTTTATAATTTTGAAAATGTACCAGAGCACACGCTTGTCAGGCAAACAGCAGCACAGATCTATGAAGCCTGTCCACTACTGCAAAAATTTTTCAATACACTGGCTGATCTTCTCTATACCTTTATTTCAACTTTTCACTAAAGACATCATTACTTTCAGATACTTTTCAGGACTTGGAGCTGATAACTATTGAAGGCATCCCACTAAAAATCATGAGACTGGTCTTGTATTTGAATTGCAGAGGTTGACTTAAATGTTGCTCTAAGAAAATGTAAGGGGGTGTAAGAACAAAGTTAAAGAAAACTGTATCACTTCTGCATTGAAATAAATGTAATTTTGCATTCATCTCCTGATGAAAATTTCCTCTGAAAATCAGAGCTGGGTCTAACAAAGAAGAACCAGAGGATCAGCAAAATCAGTTTGGTTCATTAATCACAGATATTCCAGATTAGTTTGACAGAAGCATCCTAAAATGCTCTCAGAGATGGGATGTAGCCATGTATTGTCAAAATTCTGCAGAAATAATTCCACTGAAATCATACCAGAAATAGAATTATGCCAGCACCTAAGAATTACATGTTTACAATGTCTATTCCCAATACATTACGCTATTTAAAAAACAGGATTAAAGGACTAAAGAAACCAAAATAAGCCAGTTTGGTGGCAAAATGCTTAAAATCAAACAATTAGTAAAACCAAGTCTTCTCCCTCAAGGCCTGCTATAATCTACTTTAAACAAAAATAAAACATCTAGAAAGCATGGAAGAAGTCTTTTCCCAGGACCATCTACTTCAGAGGTCATATGTTGGGTGAGGAGGAATGGAAGAATGAAAGAAACACAGCATTAACCCAGCAAGCATTCTGTAGTGAGCAACAGAGGAGATATAAAAGAGCAGGAATGATGATAAAAATGAGGTTTGTTTGGACAAAACAAGGAATCTACACCTTAGTCCAGTGTGGATGAAGACTCTGCCCTGGCACAAGGCAGCCACCATCCTCACCCTGCAAACTGGGGTAGCTCAGGACATGAAATACAAGCAAGGCAGAGACCTGGGCAGGGGCTGACAGACAGATGAATTTCCAGCCCTCTTAGTCACATCCTCTCCCCGCTCCTTGATCAGAGACCCATGTCTGACTTATGCTGAAACAAACAAACAAAGGCTCCCCTTTGGTTGGGTATTTTTATTACAGTTACAAATAAATTAAAGGTTGGATCACCAAGCACAGTTCAGTAAGTCATATTTCATGATAACAAATACAATGGCTGCACTGGGTCAGACCAGAGGCTTGCCCAGCCCTGCAATTTGTCCCTCAGTGCAGGGAATTGCAGCTGCTTATGGCAGTGCTTCTGGCATTTGTATCACCCTAACTGCACTCTGATTCCCTGAATTCTGTCAAAAAACATTTTGAATCCCTGTAACTTACTGGTACCCACAACAAACACCCTCTGAGAGTGAACCCTCCCTCTCATTTCAGCTATACGTTGTACAACAAAAAAAAAGCCCTTCCTCTTGCGTGCTTTGGAACTGACACCAATAGCAGGTGCAGCCATGCATTCAGTGAGCAACTTTGCCAAGAGGGAATGTCATTCCTCATTCCCTTTCCCTGTGCCAGAGATGCTGTCACAGGCTCTCTCCTCCATTTTCTCCTCACAGACTGAAAAGCCCAACTTCATGTACTTGTCACCTTGGTGGAAGCTGTTCCAGATAAGCTCTTCCACACTTCCGATTATCATACAAGAGGTCTATTTCCTAAAAAAAAAGGCCAAAAGTGCAAAGAGAATTGAAGATATGGGTACAAACATGTTTGTGTACCAGAACGGTGAAGTTTACTGTTTTTTTCTCTATTTGGTTTTCAAAAATTTTCAAACATTCCTTTTCTGTTCTCTGCTGAACTCCAAGCCAAGTCTGCTTTAGTAAGAGCTAACCCCTGTGTGTATTATCATACATTTATCAGTGATTAATTTTATCATCAGCATCCTGGGATCTTGCTGCAAAGTGCTACAGCAATCTTTCATTTCTCCTGCCCTGAATCATGCTTCTACTATCAGTGGAGTTTGGCACCTCTGGCATCCCCTCCCTTCAGTATGTCTCAAAGCTTTTTTAAGTTGAACATCACAGACTCTTCCGGATTCCTTGGATCTGTAGCAATAAATTCCTTCTGCTGGAAAAATGGGCAATTTGTTCTTACTATTTATTTCTTATTTTTTAACTATCTATGACTGAGAGATGTCTATGATCTATGATGATGATCTATGACATGATCAAGTGAGTTTAGGAAGACCAGCTACCTTCTATCAAATGAATCACCTTCATCTGGATGTTCAGCTACTTTTACAAAGAAAATTCAGATATTCCAGATTCCTTTACCAAACCTATGCTGATTCTCCCCAGTTTTACCATACTTGTCCATAAATCTAATGATTAGAAGAAGGCCTAGGGTGTGTTGCAGCTCCTGCTGATTTTCTCAGATTAGGTGTCTTATTTATCACCTCCGTTTTTGTCAGACTGGGAAAATTTTAAGCATTACACCATTTTTACTGGCTTGACTGTTTTGTATTCTAGCTCTCTTATCTTGCATGGATACAATCTGCTCCAGGTAATTTTTCAGTGTTCATTGTTGCCATTTCTTCTGACATCTCTTATAATGATTTTATTGGTGAAATAAAATGTTTACAGAGAAATATGCCAGAATGGGGATATCCCTAAATACATTCCTTACTTTGATAATTTATTGGTCCTGCAGATTTTCTGCCAGGATTTCACCTATTTAAAAACAGTTTGAAAATTGTTTTTCTACTAGGTTTTGCCTAGTTATCCTCCAAAATATCTTTTGGCCTGACTTATTTTTTTATATATATTCAACTTTTTATGCTTTGTTTTCCTCATTTAGACATAACTTCAACTTGAAGAAAGCACTTTTACTTCAAGTAAAGGAAGTTCTTTTAATAAGAGGCATCCTCTTGCTTCTTCACCCTCCTGTTTATTTATGCAAATGGTTTCTTGGTCTTTCAAAGCCTTTTTCTAGAAAGTCAGCTTACAGTGAGCACCCATATTTAAACAATTTTCACAACTCCTATAAACATTTTAGGTTTTGGCTCTCTTCCCTTTAAAAGTTTTCACATTTTTATGTAGTTTCCCCTTTGAAGTTGCACATTGCCATGGGAGATTCATTCCCTGCTTTTTTTGGTATTTTAAGTATAGTGAATACAAGCACATTAGTTGCTGTCCCACAGAGGTTCTAGCTGTACTTTGAACCAGGTCTTCCTGTAATTCTCTAAGAAGAAGGTTCTAGAATTATTTAGAATGACTTCAAGCTACTCCTCTCCCTCTCCCCCCAGTAGACAAACAGCCTCCTAATAAGCAATCATACAAAAACCCTGAAGTTTTATGCAGGGTCACACAGTCCCCAGCCCACTTACCCAACCTCAGATTGGTGAAGGATGCCTCCCACTGTTACCACATTTCCCAGCTTCATGCCCCATTTGATCTTGTGTAAGTTGTCCTAGGCAATGCCATAATTCTGGGAAGATATTTGGAACTTCACTGCTAACACTGTATTGCAGCCCTGTGGTGCTACAGCTCTGCTTTCCCTAATGGATCTTGTAATTTCAAACTGTAGGGACTCTTTGCTTTTATGGTGCAGTAAATTTATGGGATTCTGCTCCGTTTTCTTCAAGACAGAAACATGCTCTTCGACAGGTATGATTTTACCTGTCTTTCATATATAATTTGTCACTGATATTAGTCTGACACATTGATTATTTTTCTTCTACTGTTTGTAAAATGCTATTATATCAACATTCTCTTTATAACATTAGTTCCAACATTTTTTCTTCTGGACTTCAAGATTTGTACAGAAACATTTATTTAGTCTAATTGCCTATATTTCTTTGCTCTGATTAAGTGGAACTCTTGACAAATCCTATTTATTTTAGAATGCAGACTTCTTCATACTTCCTTTCAAGCTTTCTTGTAGCACTGCAGACTATCCAAAATATCAGATGTTTTCTACATTCTAACAAGAGCTTCTCAGTTTTTGAGTACTTCAGTATGGGTAAGTACAACTCAAAATGAGCTCTCTCACCAGGCTCAACAAGGAAAAAGTAATGTTTGTGAGATGATGCAGCAGACTGAATTTTTAGCTAGCCCTTATTCCTGCTGACCTCATTAAGTACAGTAAATTTCAGTTGAAATTAAATGAGAATCTCAAAATTTGGCTCAGTAAAAATTAGCATGATTTATTGACTAACCTTGCTGAGTTCTCGTGTGATGTATGTCAATTTGTGATTGCAGTATGAAAAAAATAAAGAAGGTTTACTAATACTAAGAAGGTTTACTCATGAACCGCTTTATCTTCTCTAACATAATTTCCAAGGGAAAGTGAACTGCTTAAATCTAAAGTCTACCTGGATTTGAGTCCACAGTTCTGATTTATATCAAGTAAGTGGCATGAAGTACTTCCAGAAGAAGTACAGATATCTAACTTCTCAGGAGCTTGTTCTAAAAACTCTGCACAACCTCTAACATGAATTTACATGGTTTTCATCTGAGCTCCATCTGTGTTTTTTCTGCTGAGTTTCCAGCTAACCAGACTTTCTGAAAAAGCAATATGTTTCACCCATTGACAAGAAAAAAGTAGGTTCAGCCTCAATATTAAGATTTCATTCTGCTGATCAAAGGATCCTGAGAAGGAGCCTTCTTTCTTCTTTTTCACCCTTGCAATCAGTAAAAGAAAGCCAGGTCAAACAGTGTCTTTAAATGGTCTAGAGGGAACATGAATGCACTCATTCCACAAGAGAGGAAGACACATTCCAACAGTGCTTTAGAAGAACTTGAGTTTTTCTATCTAAACAGTAGCAGCATGTTGAGAAATCAGCATTATCACTGAAAATAAACAATGTTAAATTTAATATCAGAAAGAGAGACTGTGGTAATTAATCTCCTCCTTTTTCTCCAAAAAGTGCTTCATTTTTTCATCTAAACTGATTCATATTTATTGGAGAATCGTGTAGGCACTGACACACGAAGGAGAAGCATACATACCATACACACGTGCTTTGACTAAAAGGAACAGCTGGTAGGAGAAACCAGATCAGAAAATCCCAGGTAAAGAATAAGAAGGTGTAAAACTAGCCAAAAAAAAAAAAAAAAAAAAAAAAACAAAAATTAAAAAAATAAAAATAATAATAAAAAAAAAGCATTTGCCAAACCAGACTGGAGAGTGTTATCTGAGTAAAAACTTCCATCATGTATCTGAAGGTGTTGCCCCCATCATTTATTTTTGCCTGATGACTGTGATTGCCTAGGCTTAAAGAAAAGACTGCCAAGAGATTTATTTCAATTATTACAACCCCTTACACGGGGATAAATAAAGTTGGCCAGAAACTCATTTTCAACATAACACAGATGACAAAAAGAAGGAAACAAAAATAGAAATTTAAAAAAAATAGAAGGGAACACAGATTAAGAACAGATGGAAGGCTCTTTTTACTCAAGAGAATAAACATGACAAATGACTTATGAATACAGTTGCAAGGAGGTCATTCATGAAAAAGATGTCATATTAGGGAAAAGCATGGGACAAAGCTTTGTTCAGGCAGAAATCCCACCAGTTTCAATGGGACACCCACCTAACAAAGAATGGCAAAGAAATGACCCTGAAACTGTCCAGAAAAGTTTTAAAATGTATTAAAATGTTATTCCTAAAAATATCCATGTACCCTAATTTGTTTTCATTTTTACTATGGATTACTTCTTGAATAAGCTCTGACTGCATGGCCTATTTTCAGTGCTTCTTGAATATGCTACTTTCATTCTCACTTCTTTGAGCTGCATTGGTATCTCAGCACAGCAGAAGTTACACTACCTTCTCATGCAGTTTACAACTCCATATGGGACAGCTCCTTCCTATGCAGGATCAGTTTTGACTGTGAACTCAGACTGGAGTATGGAAAGGAGAGAAGCAAAGCCATAGAGCAAATTGGTCAGACTGGAAAAGGTCTCATGCCTGGGAGCAAAACTCAGTCCCACTCCTCTCCACATGGCTTTGCTTCCTGACACACCACCACTCATGTGCAGCAGGAGATGCTATTTGACACAGAACAGTCTCTACTTCAGGATTTTCAAATAAAACCAACTCCTTAATCAGAAAGAACCATCTCAGAGTTTTATTCTGACTGGGCACACTTTGGTCTGCATGCTTGCTTCCCATCTGTTAGCTAAACCTGATGTAGCAGAGACTTGAACTGCCAGTTCTGCCATGGTAAGGGTGAAGCTGCACATCACAATTATCCCTCTGCATCTGGAAGGAGAACTTCCTTCCTGGAAGGAAGTGAGAAAACCTATCTGGCAGCCAAGAACAAAATAACTCTGCTCCCATGTATCACCAAGTGCTTCTGGCTCCTTTAGGAGGAACCATTGCTAATTCCTCTAATTCCTTATCACAAAAGGGAAGAAAAGACAAAAGGAAAACCTTTCCAGCTAGGACAAAGTTGCTCACTAAGGTTAAGCAAGGAATGTCCTAGCTCAGGCCACATCCTCAGGAGCTGCTCTGTTGTTTAGCCAGTTAAAATTATTTGGTCTACAACAAAAGCCTGCAAAGCATTTGCCACGTTTCAAGTACCTTGACATTTGACTGTACAAAGGAGCTTCAGTGATTCCTCAAGGGTAAAGAAAGACCACTTTCACAATGTTCTATGCTGCTAAAAAGGTTGACCCAAAGCCAAAGAAGAGAGGTGGCCTCTGGTAGATTAGTGGAACACATGCAGCCCAAAGAGTGCTGCTTCTTGTCCATCCAGGACTTCATCTTCTCTTACATTCCTAAGCTGCATGGGGATTTCAGTCACCATCCCTACTCACCTTGTGATGTTACACACCCAAATAAAAGCAAGAAGAAACTGAATCCTGGGAAATAATGGCAGGAGTCTGACTGGCTTCAGCACTGCAGACATGCAAAAGCTAAGGAAAGAGCATGCGCAAGCCAAAAGCCTGAGCCTAATGAGAAAAAAGGAGCACAGCTGGTATGGTTTGAGGCCAAGTGGAACATTCGAGCTTTCCTCACCCGAGCTGACCTCAGCTATCCATGTGTTCAGTATAATTCCTGGGAGTGAAAAAATACAACATGCAAAAGACCAAATGCAATTACAATTTTTTTCATATAAAAATAGTACAGTGTTGTACTCGGTAAACTAAATATACAGTAAGTGATCTTTCTTTATAGCCTTGGAACAAGAATAAAGGAAAACCAAAGTGCCAATTAATCCTGCCATTTAATATGGTTTCTATTCTATTTCATAAGAGTCATGAAAACTGTAGTTGATCCATGTAATTCTTTTTACATTTCCATCTCTGAAAATACTTTCCAAGTGCAGTTAAATAATGCACAATCAATCTGCAACATGGAGCTGGATGGTTGCACATGTCGAAAGAACCAACCAAAGCCAAAAATACCAAAACAATTAAATTTAACTAAAGACACCTTAAGCTTGCAAGGGTTCCTCAGGGGAAATCTGACATGATGGGAGAACTTTATTTTTTTTTAAAATCTAAGCAAGTCGAATTTACTGAAGGGCTAAAGTGAAGTTGAAATACTGGAAAAGAGATGGAAAAATTAGGACAAGCAAAACAGTGAACTAATTACCTAACAATGTGGATAAAATAACCATATTGTATGCAAAGATCTTTAAAAAGTGGGAGGTCAGTGCCATATTATCAGATGCAGCTGAGCAGCACTTGCATTATGTATGCAGTGAACTGTAACCTATTACAAGTGTATATAGCATTGCAATATGGTTTCAAGATTGCAACAAATCTCTTCCACAATGTGTTTTTTTCTCTCAGTCCATAATAGATCCCATTTGTCCAGAAAAGAAGGGTGCAACTGAGGAATTTCCTAAGTTTTCTGCGTGTTCTATTAAAAACCCTGTCAAACAGCTTTAATTTAGGGGAAAAAAGTTTTTCCTCAAGTTGGTAAATCTTACTACATTTGCAAGAATTGTTTAGATTTAGTTCTGAGAAATATGCACATAATTATTGTACTGCTCACCGCATTTACCTGGAGTAGGGAGAAAGAATTCTACATGCAGCCAAGGGAAACTGAAAAGATATGTACATTTAAATTTCTTTGTTTGGTACAGGCTGCTCCATTGGATGTTCAGAATCACACTCTGTTCAGCAGTCAGCTTTAGAGCAGCAGTACCAGCCCATCCAAGCTGTGCAGGACTCAAAAGGTCTGCATTTAAGATGGATTTCTAGGACTCCCTTTTTTCATGGTAGAGATCTTACTTTCCCAGCAGAATACACCTGCACATCAGGAAATGTTGTGTATTTTCTGTTGCACATGGACCATTCCTTGAGCTTACAGACATTGATGGATCAAATACCACCCACTCGAGTCCATTAACAGCAGGCTTAGAGATTCCAGCCCTGACCACTCCAAAGCTAAACTTCCCAAATCCCCTGTTCCAACCTCAGCCTCCTACTATGCATAAGCAGAAATGAAAGAGTCCCCAGCAGACATGCTCTCTTAATGACTTTCAGTACTACTTTTTAAGTGCAGTTAAGTGTTAGAGTTACTGGTTTAGACACGGACACCAAGACAGTAAATTAAAGTATGTGGCTATCCATGTTTTTAGAGCTTGTTTTATGACTTTATCCAGCTGTCTTTTTATTGAGGTTCATATTAACTGAAAATATGAAAGTCTGGCATAGAAAATCCAAAAGTCTGCCAGCTCTGGGATTAGGAAAATATTTATATTATTATGGACTTAACAGAGCTGTCTAAACTAAAAGGAATAGACACAAAACTAGAAATTGAAGGACAAACTACCTTTCCAATTAATAGAATGAGTCAGAATACAGATCCCAGAAGGGAGGTGTCTTTCCATTCCCAGTGTGGAAAAAACAAGGTACTTAGAGAAAGACCTGATTTATAAAAATACAAACCAGAAATTAAGTGCATATTGGAAAAAGGCTTATGTATGAAAATCAAGTTTCAAAAGTGAAAGAGCATTCAGAATAGAAGGGCCCTAATGTTAAGGGGAATGCAAAATAAAGAAAACCAATTGAAAACTGAACCAAAACCATAAAAGACAAAATGCTAGGTACTGAGCCTTTTCAAGCTAGAGGAATTCTTTCCTTGCCTTAAAAGACTTTTGGATTAGGATAACTGGCTCCATGAGTGTTCATGCTTCAGGACATAAATATGGAAGCATCTGTCTGGATGGATCATACTTTCCCTCACTTCCCTTTCCAGTGTCTGTTAGTTGGTATTCTGAATCAGATGTTCTGGTTCCAAATTAGAAGGACCATCAATCTATCTAGGAAACCAGCTCACTCTGCTCACTTGGGAAGTCATTCACCTCACAAAGGTCAGTAAGCTCCTGGGCTTGCCGTAGATTAAATAGAATGAGTAAACATTGAATTAACTATTAATTCCATGATCAGCTCTCCTAGGCTCTTACTGCTACACAGGTGCAGAGTTTTGAGATGATGAATATAGGATGTGTTTTAACAGCTTTAACTGTCTCACATGTCACTTCCAATGGGATGACCAAATAAGAACAGAGACAGATGAAACAGAGATAGAGCAATTTTCCTTTTTTTCAAGACAATGTATATTAATATATCAGTATGAGAAATATGACTTCCATTAGAGAACTGAGAAAACATATCTAAGAATAAGGAACAGAAGAAGTTGCTGATAATATCAGAAAATTAAGAAGGTATTAATGCCATCGAAGTTTCAGTACCTTATTTGAGGAACTAAGAGATTTCTGCACATGACAATATATGGTGAATGAAGACTGTGAATCTAGAATAATGGGATTCTGTAAGTTCCTTTGACTGTGTCCAGGGAGCCTCTGGTGTTACATTATATATCTAATGTTAAACATTAAAAATGTCATCCCATAAGTAGTGACGCCCAAAAAAAAGAAACAGAAGGGAAAAAAGCATGGGATAAAACAAAAGAAAACAAAACCAAACCAAAACAAGGCAAAATTTTTCAAATGAACAGAAAAGTGAAAATTCAGATGAATCTGCACCCCAAATATTTAGTTCTAGTCTTCTGTAACAAACAAGTAACTTGAAAAATCACAGTGACATGCAATTATTTAGGTAACATAACATTTTGTTGCCAATAGAAAAACTGCAACCTATTTTAACAAAACAGGATTTTTTATGGATCATGTTGCAGTTTTACCTGTGCCACCTACTCCAAGCTCAAAGAAAAGGGAGAAAAGTGTGATAATTGTGTGGTATTTTAAAATTTCATCAACAGGATGGCAGGGGGATGTCAACTGCCTCACCAGACTAACACTGCTGGACAAAACACATCTGTAATAGAAATAAATCTTGTATAGATAACAAAATTAGGGAAAGAGAATGGCACAGAAGACTTTATGGCTGTGATGTGCTCCTGAAATGAATCTTTTGGCTCCATGCCCTAAGCAAGTGCTTGTGTGGTAAGCAGAAATACACAGTGCTTTGGATCACTCTACCTTAGTTTTTTCTTACCCCTCCAGGATAGCCCTGGTAGTGCAAGATGAGGTTCAACCTGGTACATTAAATCTAAAGTCTATCTATGTGAGAGCCATTTCCATGGCCTATCACAATGCATGAAATATTTTATTTATTCACACTGAAATCCTAATGAAGTTCAAGATAGGCACAACTAATGAAGTAACCACTGATGAAAATGCTTTCTGCTTCAGTATGAAAAATTATGCTGTCTGAAGCTTTTTACTTGGAATGAAGATTTTTTGACTGTTTAAAAATAGCAATACTTCATTTTGAAAGCTTCAGCGTAATCCTTAGCATTTTGAGAGTTCATCTGCTCACCCCTACTTTGATAGACTTCCATCCCTTTGACAGCTGTGCCAGAGCACCAGCACCCTGAAAACCTCAAGCACTCTGAAGCTCAGAAGTGAGGGCTTCCAACTCTAAGCTCTAGAAAGAGGATGGGTTTTTGGGCGGAGGAAAGCTTCAGTTTGGTTCAGTTCTACCACATGGAGACCAAATTAGTGTCCTAACAATGAACAAGCCTGAATTACCTGAGTTTTCAGGTTCCTCCTTGTTTCATGGAGTGAACCAAAGCTTCTAAGTCCACAGCCAAATGCAAGTCTCCCAGACCTCTGGTATGTGATGGCTCAGTGTGGACTGTGAGAGCTGGCTGTGGACACAGGAACAAAGATCTAGCTATGGTTAGACTAGACTGGTTAGCTATGGTTAGCTAGACTGAAGAACTGACCTAGGACCATGGAGCTGAGAAATCCCAAAGTCTCCCATTTCACTGCTGAAGTTTTAAGTTTAAGGAAGTTCTCAGATCCCCAGTAATCTTCTGGGTGGGGATTCTGCCCAGGAAAGCAGGCAAACTTGCATCAGAAGCTTGCTGATGCTTTCACAGAACTTCAGCAACAATAGCTTTCTGTGACTCTTTTTGGCGTGGTAAATAATAACATGTCAATTTAAAAATATGGAATTGAAAAGTTCCTGGTAAGGAAAAAATAAAATCGCAAGAACTGAACAATGGAAAGAAGGTGGAGTCCAATATAAACACTCCAAAAGACAGAAAATAATAGGCACACAACAAGACAAGCCCAGGAGAAAGAAGTAAAGCGTCCAAATCAGTGAACTAGAACAGGGAGATACTGCTCAGGGAATAAAACAGTGACCAAAATCTTCCAAAATAACAAGACAAAGTCTACTATTCACATATACACAGAGGGAATGAGCCAAACTAAACCCATAATGAGGGGGAGGAGGAAATCCAAGGCCCAGAGAGCAATTCCAGCTATATGATTCACTGAAATCACACTGCCATTTTTCTTTTTAGTAGAAGTTGTTTTAATTTCATAAATAATTAAATTATATTGAAAACCACCCAAAGCAAAGACAGCTCTGGGTCTCCTCAAGTCCCAAAAGGACATAATAAGTGCCTTAAATATTATGAGAAAAATGAGGTTGAGATGGGCAATCCCCAGCTGGACTGTAGGACAGTCAGATCAGCTATGACAATATGATCTAGGGGTGAGGTAAACTGTAAACATAGTTTGGATCAAGTTTGTGGTCCATACAGTAATCAGACAGTGGTTCTGACATCCAGGCAAATATATCTGTAGTTTAAAGACCACAGTTCTCTGAGGTGAATTAGAAAAAGAATAAAAACCAAAACAAAACCCCACAACCTTTGAGATGGAAGTTAATTAAGCAGGTATCATGAATGCATAATAACCATGATTTTCATGACCTTTTGACCATTTTCTGACAAAATCTTTTGAGAATAATGGCTACAGGATTTCGCTTAACTCTAAACTGACACTGGGTCAAGCAGGTGTCTTGATGAATCCAATTTAAAACCAATATTTTAGGAGCAAATTGCAAACAGAGATTTTAAATCCAGTCCCACATCACCTACACAGCTCCTATTTTCATTTTATCCACCTCCAGTCCCAAATGTTAGACCATAAAATGCTTTTCAATGTAGTATATTACAAAGCTCATGAGCACTAAATTTATAATTTGTTCTCAAAGTTCCACAGTACAAATATGGAATAAAGGGAATCCAAAGAAAATAAACTGCATTATAGATAGGGGAGATTTATTAACATAAAGAAAAATATATGATACACAAAATCATATTTTAAAGTGTCCAGAATTAGCATAGATGTTTCAATGTGTCACTTTGAGTATAAGCAGTGAAGTAAAATTACATGTTTGAAGTTATTAAATTGACCTAGCCCCAGAGCATGTTAAATATTTTCTAACTATGATGGTAAAGTGAGAGAACAGTTATGGAATCAGAAAGCATCAGCTGAGCTGTAAGGTGCACTGCTCTCAGCTGTACCTTTAGAAGAAAGAACAGAAAAGTTCATACTGTCCATCTTTACACAACGCTTAAACAGAAAACTCATTTGACACTTAAAAGAGGTAAAGTCTCTCCTGTAAGCTGAGGACCCAGAACACCAATAAAAGGCAACGTCATGCCAGACTCATATCATTTACCTTACATTTAGTAGGAAACTAAAGAAAGAAATGTTTAGCCAAGAGCTAAGGGCACTATGGCAAAGTGCCCATGGCACCCCATTCCTTGGCTTGGAGCATAACCAACCAGCCCACAGCCCCAGATGGTTCCTGGCAGTGTCAGGACTGCTGCCTCCTTCCTGCAACACTAAAGTGAAACCAGATTTCTCCAAAAAGAACGGTAGCCTGGATATGGTTATCTGTAATATTGCCTCCTATCTCAAAGGAAGGCACACAGAGAGCAATGGCAGAAATGCCAGTTTAGCTTAAAAAAACAGAGTTCCAGCAACCCAGAATATGTTGTTGGAGTGTAAAGATTGGGCATTCTGATTTCAGTTTTCCCATTCACTTAGATAAGCATCTGAACAAATATCTTGCCATTTACATGTGCAATATAAAAAGAGGATGTAAATTATATGGGTTTCCTTATGGAGACTTCAGAAAAACTGACATACACTATAAAACTTTTTCAATGAAAAGCAAGAACTATGGAAAAGAAAATTGATTAAAAAGAAAAGGAGACCCACTCACTTATACATGATGGAAATTTGTTTTGGGAGGTAATATATCTGGTAGAAAGATTTTTCTTTAACATGAGAAATGGCAGCATATCTTAAATTCTTCCAGAGTCATTGAAAGGAAACACCTTACCATCACATCACCAAAATGAAAGCACTTAAACAACTCAAGGCATCCCAAGTATTGTGTTAACATGAGATACTGAGCCAAATTGATTTCTGGGCTATCTCCACTGAAGACAGCTGTTACACCAGGGATAAATCTGATGTATCCTTTATTATAAGACTAGTCAGCAGGCCTCCTGCCAATGAACACAAATTATATGGAACAGTGGCAAATAAAAACAAGTCACAGCAGCAACAGTGCAAGAACTTCCCTTATGAAGTCAACATATCGTCAGAGATCTTCATCTATCAATCTGTCCATGGCCAGACATATCTCTACATGTTAAAAAGATGCTGTTAATAGGTATTGCTTATTAATTTTTTATAACTGAGCATTTTTTTCATATTTTAGGTTTTGAGAGTAATCATAAATGTGCTGCTCAATCCAGACTCATGGAGGGCAGCAGTTCTAGTAATTTTTTATTTTTAGAAGACTATTTGCATAATATATAATTCTATTTAGTAATAAGCAACTGCTAGAAATTTTAAAATGTACTCAAATTACAACCTTCACACACAGGATGATACTAAGTTTTGAAAATACCATTGCAAGGATGTTTGTACTTGCTAAGGAGATACAGTGGTTAAATTCTGCAGAACTAGACTTAAGGTGTCATGGCCTCTGGTGAAAGACCAGACAATGTATCATTAATCAAATTACATATATATGGCAACAGCAGGTGAAAGAAGAGGATTGTTGACCCAGTGGACACAGGCTGCTGTAAAGAACCAGAATGGCTTTTGCAGCAGGAAATCCTGCTGAAGCCCTGTGATGCTGCCATGAAGCACATGGGTATGACCAGGAGGATATAATATATCCAGCATTCCAAAAAAGCTGTTGGCAGTTGAAAGTTATTAGAGAAACTGAGTTGCCATGGTACTGAAGGAAAGATTCGTTTACAGACAAAGCTGGTGTAAGGACAGGAAACAAAGACAAGGGATTAATGGTCTGGAGAAGAGTCATCAGTGAAGTCCTAAAACATCCCAGTCTGGTGCTGATTTTTTTAGCTTTCTCAGTGACTGGAAGAAAAGAATAAACATTAAAATCTTGAAGTCTGTGCATGATCAAAAGCTGTTTTAGCTGTATCTAAATGCTCTATCTTTTGCACAACAGCTCCAGAAGATTCTTGCAAAACACAGTGTGTGGGCAAAAGAGACACTGAAGAGCTTCTGAACAGAGTCATACAGTAGTGTTACTGGGAAAGCCAACCTAAGCTATATCCATACAACCACAGCCTCAGAACTGATAGAAACCACACAGGGAAGAGGTCTTGGGGACATTGTTGACATTTCTCTGAAATCACTAAAATCCAGTTGGCTGTGATCAAGATTTGTGGTGAAGTCATGAATAAGGTGAACATGGAACTGTTATTCACCAGATCCTTGAAACGAGAGCACTGACTGAAACTATTAAGAAGTTTTTAACAAACAAAAGAAAGTATTTTGTCTGGCCATAATCTTCTAGAACCTGCTTCCATGCAGGCTGTAGAGGCAGAGGGTATTGGTATGTGCAGAAGGGGTTTTGGCAAACTCATACAGGGGTCCATAAGTGGACACTAATCGAAATAAAAGGGTTGAACCTTACTACAACAACTGTGAATGCTGAGAGGTGCAGATAATTAATAGGTTCACACATTCTCCATCTCCCACTGTCAGACAGAGTAGTGACCTAAATGAACTACTGGTCCAACTGGTATGAAATCTCTGGGTTTTTTAATGCCAGTTATGTTATATCAGATTTATTTTAATATCTGTGAACCACCAGTCACTACAGTTATATTTCAATTAAAATAGAAAAAAATTGACATCTCCTTATGGACATCATGTGATCACGTGATACAGACCTTTTTACTGTCTTTTGAGGAAAGGCTTTTACTTGGGGCAGGACTTTTTTTTTCAGATATTATTAAGTTTATTAATTTTCTGAGCATGGGATTTATCTTAATTTTCAACTTGGCTGGGTCTGGGAATCTCAGAAAGTGTCATTATTCTGAAATTAATACCTTTACAGAGTAGGACAGTTGCTTGTCAAATTTCTCTTGGGATGGAGTCAGGAAATGTGATACTCCCTACTACTACTTGATACAGTGAGAATATCCCTACTATATGCACGTAGCTTTCTCCTACCTCTTTTTAAATGCTGGCACTGGAATTAATTTAATGTTAAATCCCAAAATATCAGAGACAAATTAATTAAAAAAAAATAACCCAATTTTAAGCTGAAGTTTTCTGGGTAAACACATGAAAAACATAAATTCTGGTAGGTAAGTGTAGGTACACTGTAAGTGTACTTAAAAGTAACCGAAGAGATTAGGTACTTCAGTACTGACTCATGTTGAATGTCTTGGGTTTTATTCATTTATATGCGGATTTTAAAAGGATTTTTGTGTCATTTGTAGCTTTCAATCATGCCTCCTAAAGCCCTTTATTATATTAAAGAGAAACCTCTTAGAATAGCTTTAATCTAAGGTAATGCCAGGAATCAAGACTGCAGAATCACCTTACACTGCGTAAGATTTTCAGTGTCTTGAGTCATCAGTACAGAGCCTTCTCAGTTGACAGATACAGAAATGGGTTTTACATATGCACGGTAACATTTTACGGACTTGCTTGTAGACAAGCTAAAAGATAAGCTTCCTCTGCTCACAACAGGGACTTGCTAGGGTCTCCTATTCACAACAAATATTTATTCACATTTCTTTTTAGGATTTTTTTCTACCTCTATTAAATTGTTTTCACAATTTTCCTCATTCATGCTTTCAGCATTCTTCAGCTGATGGTCAGAAACTGTGCAGACAACTTTCACTGATTGTTTCCTGCCTGCAGTAGGATACCTTTTACTATTCTGATATTCTTAATTTCCACAAAGGCAGATAATAGGTCATAAAGTTAAATGAGAAAAAAGGCAGTTATTACCAATGCCTATCTTGAAACTTAATGCCTATTTGAAGCTTAACACCTAGCAGCCCAGAAATCCAGATGAAGTAGGAAGATAGTCTAATCTAAAATTCATATCATCATACTAGATGATGCTAATAAATAGTAAAAAATCAAACACAAACTTATTAAATTGCAGGGGATTTAGCACATAAATAAACGAATAAGTAAATAATGTGAAAACATATCCCATCTGCCACTTATAATTAAAATATTGCTCAGGTTCTTTTTTGTTATTACTTTTCGCCTAAAACCTTTGTATGCCAAAACCCTATCTTCTTTTTTAGAGCAAGATGGCAATTTTGTCAACAAATACAGGCCTCACGCAGAGAGAGCTATTTGAAAAGCATCATTACACTGACCAAATGCCGGTATGCAAATGCTAAATAAATTCATCACCAGCTCCGACATACTGGGGTGAACTAAAGGCACCTGAGGAGCCAATACGGCACCTCTGATTTCGGATGCCTGCAGCTGAGGGCAGTGTCCCCCTCAGGCAGGATGCATCGCCTGGGCAGCCCGTCACCTCTCGGCTCCTCGGAGCGGATTTCACAGCAACCTGACCCAAAGCCCCGGCCTAGCGGCTCGCAGCCCCGCAGGGGATGGGTGTCCCGGCCTCAGGCCCGCAGGGGATGGGTGTCCCGGCCTCAGGCCCGCAGGGCTTCTGCCACCCGAGCCTCCCCGTAGCCCCGGCAGAAGCGGGCAGGGCAGGCGGCTGTGTCGCTGGGGCGGACGTGTCCGGGCCGCGTCTCCCCGCCAGCCCAGCCCGACCCAGCCCGAGCCCGGTGCCCGCCCGTCGGGACCTACCTTGGGCATCCGGATGTGCTCCATGGCGGCAGCGCCCGCCGGCCCAGCTCCTCATGCACCTCCCGCAGCCGGCAGAGAGGCAGCCGTACGCACCTGGGCCCTCTCCTGCTTTCTCCTGCCAGCTCTGCTTTTAAATATATATATATACATATATATAATTTTAAAAATTTTATTTTATTTTCCCCCGCATTTTCCGGCGCAGGTAGCAAGGAAAAGGGACTATTTATTCAACGCAGAGAATGTCCCCGTCGCTGGATGCTGGCAGGTCACCGCCTGGCTCCACCTCCCCAGCAGCTGCCATGCTGCCTGTCCGCAGAGATGCTCCGCGCCGGCCCGCCCAGACCCGGACCCGGCCTGCGGGGTCTCTGTGTCGGCTCGCTCCCCCCGCGTACCGAAAGGCGCTCTTCAGCCTTTTTCTGCCTTACCTAAAACAGAATCGCTCTGTCCTTTCTTTCGGGAAAGATCAGATCAGATAGAAGGGAGCTCTGTCTGAGAACGCCTCCCCCTCCCCCCATTTTCTTTTTCGTTCCTGAGCCCAGTGTGTACAATACCTCAAAGACAAAAGCGGCACTTAGCAAAACTGAAGCACTGAACTTTGCTTATCTCAAGTTTTGTGCATCTGTTTTTCTGTAATTCACGATTTTGCTGCATCCTCAGATTTAGATGGGGAGATTTTTTGTGTTTAGTCTTACACTTGAAAATTCTTGTCCTGTCTTTTTCCTTGGCTGGTCCAAAAAATGTGCTACCTCTTGGAGCAAAAAGAAATTCTGGAGAGCTGGTTTCCTCAGCCTACCTGTGTGAAGAGTAAGAACAGGTATCTCTTACGGCCTTTGAATCACTATCATATTCTGAGCAAAAAGACAAACTTTCCATTGTACATGCCTATGTGCAAGTGACTAGTGGTGATAACATTTTCTGATAAATAATAGCCTTTGAGGCTTGCAGGGTGCCCAGGTATTCTGTATTGATCAGTGAGTTCCAGCAATTTTTTAGAAATAGGGCCTAGCCTCATCAAGGGATAGAAACAAATTTGAAGGCCTGTGAAACCACAGAAAGGCCATGATAAGAGCAGCAGAAGCTCCCTGCAGACCCTTCTCTTACCTGCAGAGAACAGAGCATGCTCAATCTATTTTTTATTGATTTTAATATAAAGTACGATCAGAAAAAAACATGAAGCTACCAAAAAACCCAAAGTGAATGCATTTAACCTATGGGAAAGGAAACAACGTGTAGCTGCATTGCCTCCAGTCCTGCCAATGTTTATTTAGTTCTGCCACTTTCTTGCTAAGGCATGGCTTTATGGTTCAGCATCACAAGGTTTTTTTATGCCATCTCTGGCTAGAGGAGACAAAAGATCTACTACCATGAGTTGTACCTAAGCCATCTCTGTATCTGACCATTTTGCTTCCTTCCAACCTTTTTTTAACTCATTTCTGCCTTCCTTTCTCTCATATTTCATTTGCGAGTACTAGGTAGGAGTGGTTGGTTTGACCATAATCTGAGGCACCATCAGTTGGATGAAAACTCTTCTCTTCATGGAGTTTTTAATTGTGCTATTTAGATCTATTCACACAGATCTGAAATGAGGGCTGGAAATAGCTTTTTATGAAAATTTACTGGATGGCATCCATAAAAAGTGCATGAATTGTGTAAAGTGTGGACTTCACAAGACTCTTCGTCAGTGTCATATTTTGCACTCTACTTTAGGCCAGAACTATCAGAATTAATTATGAATTAACCAACCACGAAATATGTTTCCTTTGTAGTTATGGCTGATATGATTCACTGCATACATTACCACATTTTGGCATTTGTGAGTAAGTAAAGTTGGAAGGAAGCAGAGTTATCTTTTCAGTCTCCAGAGATACTTATTCTCTGGTACATCTTGTGATTCATTACAGCCAAGTTCAAGCCCTACTGTTGATGGCAAGAAGACTTTTAGACTTGGGCCAAGAATGCATTTTGTTTCTGCTTCACATTCATCAATAGCTGCAAAATGAAGACATTGCTCGGAGGAGACTGTGTGAGCAATTGGTTGCTCAACATCCTGAGACAGTTTTTGACCTCTCTTGGACTGGTAAAATAATTAATGGGTGAGTGAAGCTTTAGCAGAACTTGGGTTTAGATAATATTTACACCCACTGTAATTATCATGGAAAGCTGAAGTAACCACAACCTTTAAAAAAATTCTCTAACATTTGTTTGCATTTTATGCTCATGGAAACTGCTGTCTTAACAACACTGGAAATGAAATCCTCTGTTCACAGTTGAGTAACAACAAAAAGTTATACTCCACAGTCTTCTCCTTTGCTGGAAAATTTGCCATGCCAACATGACCTATCTGTTGCAACTTCCAACAAAGTTCTTGATTAATGTCACGTGAAAAAGGCCAGCCACTGAAGGCTGGAATGATACCATTTAGTTTTTATATCCAACAACAGTAGAGTCAGCTTTCAGCCTCATCCAGTAAAACTCAAAGCCCATGTTTCACTTCCAATACATAAAAATTACTGTTATATTCAATTGAGTCTCCTGACTGCTCAAACATTTTGCATTTATTACTACCTACCTGGATTGGATTTGAATCATTATGTTAGACCTGGAAGGCTTTATAGATTTATTTGTTCTTTACAATTACTTTTTACTAGTTTAAAGGTGGTTTTGTGTAGACTGCATTTTTATAGAACACAAATTCAAAGCATAGATTTATGTACTTGTATTCTCAGTTTCAAGTGTAGCCTACAGTTGGTCATTTAGCTTTATAGACATAATAAATACTGTCTTGTAGGGAAGAAATCAACTTGAAATTGGTGGTATAAGAGCTTTGCTGCTGGGACAACTATACCCAATGTGACAGAATCCTCCACATAAAGTCTGATATGCGAGACAAAGACCTGGAGGTTTGGGTCAGTCCATGCTACTTTGGACCAAAGGCAGACAGTATTGGTTTGAGTAGATTTGTGGATAAAGAATGGAGAGGAAAAAAAACCTGCTTGGAATCTCACCAAGGAAATGCTTCCAGGCTCAGTGCTGGGAAGAACTGGTTTGTGGACAACAACACTTACTCTTGCAATTCAGCATACAGGTCTTCTTCATACACTATTTGTTGAAAACAAAACAGGTGGGTTTTTTTGCAACAAATACATAAAAACTTTGCTTAAAGGCTGCTTTGTATTTTGGTTTTTTTTTTAATAAGGTCCTAAAGTAAAACTGAATTCTTTGAATGTCCATCAGAATGGCTGAAACTGATGTGATTCCTGCCATCTTACTGACAAGCAGCCATCACAGTAAGTGGCCAGAATCAGTTTTGGCTGACTCGTGCCTCTTGAAATCCTTCTGTATATCAAGTGACTCCTGCAGCCCTTTATCTGTGCTAGCATTAAGGAGATAAGCTGACACTGTGAAAGCTGTCTGTGAAGCCTTGCTTACTAACCTTCTGTGAAATGAACGTTCAGATTACATGATAAGCTTTAAGCTACTGACAAGCAATTTGAGAAATAGCTGATTAAGCAAGGGTCATAGAAATCTGTGAATAGAAAGGGTCATAGTGTATGTCTGAAAGGGTATTATGGTTGGATTCACATGTTCTTTTCTAAAATTTGTCCAGTTTTATACCTGAATCCACATTGTTTCACTTTCACAGTATCAGTATATTTCAGGTTCCATTACTGCTTCTTGGGGTTGAGGAAAAAAATTATTATTTTGATGTGGGTTCTGAAGAAAGTTTGAACTGATTCTGGCATTCCTGGGATGAAATCTCTGAGGATCAGGCAATGTCTTTTCTCTAAATCCTGAAAGTTTCTCACCCTGTGTAGTATTAGATTTGTGTTCTTGATCTCTGTTAATTGTTTTTGTGAGTTGTGCGTGAAAAGACAGTGTTTGATATAATATGTTTCCAGTGTGGAATGTCCGGGGTATTGTTCCAACACTTTTGCTCACTGGTCACAGTCAGGGTGCATGAATTATCATGTTTGAAAATTGTCATCTGAGTGGAAAGAATGCAGTTTCCAGAAAAACATACGTGTTGTATGTGAAGTTTCATTAACTGCAGGTAGCTACAGACATGGTTGTACATAGCTGTTCCCTCTAAGGTTAACAATTAACTAACTTAATTATTATAATCAACACATAAAGCATATGCAGCTACTGTATTTTTGCTGCATGCCACAACATGAACCAACTGAGTTGTTACTCACCAGCTAACATATCTAATGCTGATCTCTGTGCAAGCCTCAAGAGAGCCATTCACATCCTGCTGGCTCAAGAGATATTCCATGGTCTTGGTACCCACACAGGGCTGACCACTCTCTGTCTATACTTGCCAGCCATCTGCCTCACGCACATTATACATTACTGGGTTTGGGAGAGCAATGCTTGAGATTCTCATCCTTTCTAGCCCTTCCCTCTGCCTTGAAGATGCCACTGCTCACTGCATCTGTTTTGCAAGCTGGTCTATGGCAATTGGACCTGATGCTGTTGGACCAAAGGGCACTCCAACACATATCCAGATTTGACCATCATGCAGAAACTGCTGCTTGTGCAGCTAGACAAATTTGCTAAGGGAATACTGTGTCCTGATCTGGGCTTTGGTTGGAGTCCTCTGTGGCATCCTCAGAGTTAGAAAAGATTTTACTTCTATAAAGCTAGGAAAGGGACGGTATCACCATAGCCCAAGCTGACTATAAGAGGCAGAGTAGATATGAAGTTCACAGATATGAAGTTTTAGTTACTGCCCACCATTCAGCATCAATGGACTCCCTTCTTATCATTTGTCACTGTGGAGAAGTAGGTGAACATCATGATGTTTGCAGACCTTTGCTGCTACTCAGTCATTCTTGTTGCTGGCCATCCAGTTTCCACAATAGTGAGATCATTGTCAGTGTAATCATTGTGGACAGCTCCTGCTATCGTGTGATCCATACTGACAGCATCCTCAAGAAACTGGCAACTTTCAGTCATTGTCAAATTCACAGTGAGGAAATTGTAAGTATTTATATTCTCACCCTCTCACTCTCATTTTGTCCACACTCAGCTGATGAATTTATAGGTTTGTGAGGGCAAGTCTTTTGAAATTTTTAATTTTTCAGAGACAAAATGGCTGGTGCCTTCTTCCCTCTGGGGTACCTCAACACTCTACTGAACTGAACTTGCAGTATGGGTCTCCCTGTGTATTCAGGCAGCCTGCAAGCTTATGGCCAAATCACTCTACAACTAAAAAGGAGCATTTATTCCAGCACATTATGCCAGAGGACTCTGAAGGATAAATTAGGTGCTGATAGTTCAATGCCAGCAAAATTAGATCTGCCTGCTGTGCTTTATTTATTGCTGCTTGTCAAGCTCAGACATCCCTTCCCAAGGGGCAGCCACAGTTGAATCTTAAGGTAGGAGCAGGCCTAAGCAGAGTGAATGTCCTTATATCCTCTGTAATATAAGACAGTACTGCAGAACTTAGTTATAAAATAAAACTTTATGATGTTTGGTACTTGTGTAGCAATACCTTTGCCAACATGGTCAGTAAGCTGTGTCAGGAATGTAATACCATATTTAACATTAGTGCAGTCAGCAGAATTAAAGAAAGATGGAACCAAATTTGCCAAGTAAAATAAACAAAGGCCTATGTGTCCAATGAACAGAAAAAGGAAAGCAGAAATCCTTTTTCTTGAAAGGATTTAACTAAGAGTCACGTACTATGTGGCTTGCAGACAGCTGTTCTTCACCCAGCTTGGGCTGTGCAATGCATGCTCTGGCATTGCCTCCTCCCCAACTGGTGTGGAGTTAAGAGCTTGTAGTAAAGCTGTCTCTAGAATCTTGAGGTCCTGAAGGATCTAGTGGTTGCCCCTAGAGAATGGTTAAAATGTCCACATAGACATATGTAAACCATACTGTCCAAGACCAAACCTTAATCCAAAAATTTGTGTAGAAAATCAACCCTGTTGTTCACAGGCTTGAGAAAAGCGAGCAAGGAGACAGACAGCTTTTCTGCTTGATGGTATAACAAGGTTATAGCAGAGAGTGCTTCTCATAATTTTATCCATAGTTCTCTTGCAAGCACACTAACTTTTTACATTACTTTGGTAATTGTTGATTTTGGAGCAGGTATTTTAAATGGAAATACACTCTCTCCCTACAAAACTTCCACTGAGTTGAAAGGTCTGGGATTCCACCCAAGAAGCTGATTTCACAGCACTGAATTACATCCTGATTTTGTCTTACAGGTTTTTCAACAGATTTCAATGCCAGATATTTTTTGGAGCATGGTACACATTACAATTGATTATTTCCTTGAGAATTTACAGCTGTCAAATCACTCCAAGAATGGAGAATGCAGTAGTCAGAGATAACCAGTCAGAATATCAAAAGAATAACAAGACTGTATTTTGTTTCCCCATTTCGCATAATGCATTTTCTAGTACTCTGAATGATACGAGAGCTTTTTTAAAATTTGCATTTAACGAGGCAGCTTAAGGCACAGGATTTTTCACTGGTTTGTTCTCACTGGCAGTGGTGTGTGAAGTAGCTACTTTTTCTCTGACTTTTCTCATCTGTACAACTTCAAACAATCCTAGTTTTTAAAAAGGGAAAACTGGTAAAAACCCAACTATTTTTCAGATGTTTTCTGCCACCTTTTCCTCTCTTGAATGTAATGTCTGGCATAGAATTAAATAGCATCAAGTCTGAGACCTCTTTGAAAACATCTTGCTAAAAGCAGCCTTATTTAGAGGGTGCAAATAAGAACAGTATGAAAGCTCCTATTCAGCTGCAGGAGTCATAACAAATGCATCACAGCATTGTTGGGAAGGAGTACACTAAGTTTCTTCCAAGATGCATTAAAAAAAAAAAAAATAAAAGAATGAAAAAGAATGATATATGTTAAGTAGTGTTAAGAATAGCAAATATGTTTCTGTTATTGTTTCTGGATGACACGTTGGGCAAGACAGCTGCAAGTCTTCACTTCTCTTCTCTGAACAATCCCACACTCTCCTTCACCCTAAATTACTTTTCCCTTTTAATGGAAGATCCTATTTCTTGATTAGGAATTTAATTCTGCAATACACAATACTCACCCAGGAACAAGGGGTTTTAAATGGGAGGATTGAAGTGCATCAGCACTATCCAGGGGCTGTGCAGCCCTTATGAAATTGAAACCTGAATAAAATGCACTTTTACTTCTCTTTGGATGACTTTGCAGTTAGTATGTCTAATCAAGTAATGAAAATATCTGAGTTGGCAGCTTCAGTATTATGATATGTACAATCTTTGACACCTTTTTAGAAGCAGATTTTACCTAATACCTCTTACAGCAAGTACTTAGTGACCAAACCTCATTCTTTGGTCTTTGCATGTTATGAGTCAGAACAAAGTGAACTTTTTGTTTCCTTGTGACATGGAGACAGAGGGATCAGCAGTCTGAACTTTTTTGCCACTGCTTTCAGTCCAACACTCTCCTTCCCAAAGAGAAATTAAAACCCAACTAACTTGCAATGCATTGTTCCATGCCACACTTCACACAACCCCACCTCAGGCCCAGGACTTCAGGGGCTGAGTTGGAAAGCTCCACAAGTACTCATTGCAGGCTGGAAGAGTCCATTCACTGCCTCTAAATAATGGTGCTGCTCTGAGTGATGCTCTGGAGGAGCCAAGAGAGGAAGAGCTGTTAGAAGTCTGTAGATCTATATTATGTCCTGGCCCCTGTGGCTTAAAAGAGGAGTAACATCCATCCACCTTTTGTGGTACTCCTAAATCATACTCCTCTGAAAGTATTCTGATAACAAGCTAAGCAAAACTTGGCATCAAATTCTTGCATCAGCTCTTGCAAGCTGGAGTGACAGTGACAGTCTGAGCCACTTTTGGATGACCTTCAACACTTTCAGCTTTCTCTGAGAGGAGCTGGCTCCCACATTGCACTGCCAGATCCACCCCCACCCCCGTACGTGAGCATCAGTCCCTGCGGACAAGAAGGGTGACACAGCCTGGAGAGGCTAACTATTAATGTGCAGTGACACTTCTGCCTTCTATACTAGGCATGGGAAAGTCCTCACTGAATAGATTGATGTGTTGGAAGTGTGCCTAGCAATACAGAAAGTCTTGAATTTTTTGTAGGCTTTTTTCTTCTATTCTATTTTTTATCTTTTTTTTTTTTTGGCAAATTTCTATGTACTCTGATGGTAGATTTTTTTCCCACAAAACCAGAGGTCTAAAGAGTGTTATAGGCAGGAACTGTACCTGGTCTGATTTTCAAAGGCAGTCATCTTTCCTCACTAGCATCTCAAGGCAGTGTAAGTGCTAAAGGGATTTACAATGCATGTGTGTGTGTCTGTGTGAGAGAGAGACTAAAGGAAAGAGGTCTGAAAGATAATTTAGTTCCCAGAAGCTTTGGTCACTGGGTAGAGTAAGTGAGAGCTTCACCTGGACAACATATGAGCGCAACTTCTCCTGGAGACCAGAGAATCTGAACACAAGATGTGCTGTAAATGTTTTCAAAGTAGAAAAAACCTCAGTTCTTATTCACAGAGCAGAAACTTCTTACAGAAATACAACTATACTTAATCAGCTACTGTGAACTTAAAGGCTTACTGCAAATTTACACCCAGAGATTTGGCTGCTGTCCAGCTGTCATAAGAGAAGAAAGTGCTGATCTAGTGATGTGAGTAAACAGCTGGCACTTGACAAGGAAATTTTGCCAAATTCTTGGATGCAAATATTTTTGGTGCTGACATAATACCTCCTTCTCACTGCCAGAGAATGGTGAAATTCAATTTTATGTATTTCATATGTTAGAAGTTATAGATAGTTTGGTATGGGACAGCTCGGAATTCACATGTTTAGTATATTCCCGAACCTGAGACAGTTCAAAATCTAGCTTCATGATATTTGGTAAGAAGTTACTAGAAGAAACATGGCCACAAAATGTCTCCTCTACCACTGAAACCCTGTCACCATGGAATGACAGCAGAAATACTGTCTGACATGACACTGGATGACCAAGATAATATATGTCCATTCTGAAGTGTAATTATTTTTTGTGCTCTGAGAGGACCATGAGGAAATCCCTTTTATGCCTTTTTAATACATGGCTATCAACATTACTCTCCTGCAAAACAGCACATTAGAGGCAATTCTGATGAATGCTAATAAACCTCTCTATCATCTTAGCTTATTTCTTAAACATTACTGTCATACAACCCTGAGGACATTTGGCTGCATAATCATCATGTTTCTGCATCCATGTCCCACTGACATTCACAAAATTCCACTGGCTTGGTCAGAAGTCATCTAATATTCTTTTTTGTTTTCATTAGTTCCCTCCTCTCTACACCCTCCCACAGATTTCCTGGGTGTGGGCTCTTTTTCTTAAAATCCACTTCTGACTGGTCCCTATAGGACCAGTGACTTTTCAGATTCTCCAGTGCCTGAGGTACAACTTTTCACAAACTTGCAATCCTGGAAGTTTCAGGATTTATGATTAAACTACTTAGTGCACTTAACAGTTAAAGCAGATAAACATAACCTTAGGGATTCCAAAACTAGCCAGTGTTTCAGGTAGTATCAGGGAACTGTAGATACAGATCACATTGCTGTCTGTATTTCCTCCTCTCCTTCCTCACCATGGCTGAGCACTCTCAGCTCCAGTAACAGTCCTTGGAGCAATCCAGGATCTCTACTCCTGAACATAGTTAATTTTTTAAACCACACTGCATACTTTTTCTTTTTCTCTCTACTTCAGCAAGCTTCCTGTTCACTTGGGGGTGCCAGCATTAAAATTTAGCACCACTATGAAATCTTGTTTCTTTTTCATTTGCCACTACTCAGGTTTTCTGTAATTTTTTCCAACCAAATTTCTGAAGTTCTGTGGTAGGGTTCAGTAGTAAATGTTTCAAGTCTTCTATTTAACATGGATTCACATTTTCTTCCTTCAAACAATCTTGTCTGAATTTAGGCTTTAATTATCTCCTTGTCTTACAAGGTCCTCCTGCTTGAATGAAAGACACAAAGATTTAACTACTCTCCATTTCTCATACTCCCATGAGCCAGCAGTTTATAATATGAGATAAATTTTCTGCAAATTTGAAATTGCATGTAAAATCATTAAATCAACTTACTGAAACTGTAGTTCACACACACACAAAAGCCAATGCAATCCTGTTTGATTTCCTGTAAAAATATAGGCAGTATTAGTGTCCTGCACAAGGTCCTGGTGACCTGCTGTATGTGTATGAAACTCTCTATGGTTTTGTTCATCCATGTTCAAGAAATAGGGACTAACTTTAAAGTATATATAAGAAAAGGTCACTATTTTGATCAGGTATGAAGAACCTGCAGCTCAAGAGAAGACCGAAAGCTTTGGGCTTACTGTTACAGGTAACATGAAAGTGGAGAGGGGATATGTTTACTTCCTGCAAACATATTTAAGGAGGAAAGGGATGGGGAAAGTTACTAAAACTAAAGGATAATATTTGAACAAACAAACAAACAAAAAAGTATAAAGTGTCTGTGAATTCATGTGAGGATGAAACAGACCTATGTCCCAAACATCAGGGCAGTGAGGTTCAGAAATACCCTTCCAGAGAGATAACTCAGAGCTGAGGTTCTCCAATGACTGAAAAGTTGCTCATAGGAATATGATAGTGGGGAGTTTTGTGTTGCTTCATGTAGCTTGAAGTGTCTATCTTGAACATAGTTTCTCAGTTTTATGAACACTGCATGAATTCAGGATTTCTTAGGGAAAGTCATATGTTATGGGAAGATGGTTGCACCTTTTTCTGGCCTGACATCTGCAGACATCTAGTTGTGGCACTACAGTAGCTGCATGACTACAAATTGCACCTTACCTATTGCCATTAGCATTAGCTTTAAAAATCTGTTATATTTGAGCAAACTGGATACCACAAAGCTTGGGACTGAAAGGCCTTCACTACCAAGATTAATAGGTCATTTATGTGACAGTGAATGGGGTAGCATCAGGCTGGTGACCAGTCACTGGTGGGGTCCTGAAGGGCTCCATCCTTGGCTCAGTCCTCTTCAACATCTTCATCAATGACTTGAACACAGAACTGGAAGAAATTTTAAGGAAGTTTGTGGATGATACAAAATTGGGAGGAGTAGTCAACTCCCTCAAGGGCAGGTAGTCCCTCGACAGGTTAGAGAGATGGGCAATCACCATCCACATGAAGTTTAACAAGGGCAAGTGCCCAGTTCTGCACCTAGGCCAGGCCAACCCTGGTGGCAAGTACAGATGGGAAAATGAGTAACTGGAGAGCAACATGATGGAGAGGGACCTGGGGGTGCTGGTTGATGGTAAACTGAATATGAGCCAGCAGTGTGCCCTGGCAGCCAGGAGGGCCAACTATGTCCTGAGGTGCATGAAGCACAGAGTTGTCAGCCAGTCCAGGGAGGTGACTGTCCTACTCTACTCTACTCTACTCTACTCTACTCTACTCTACTCTACTCTACTCTACTCTAATCTGCACTGGTACAGCCTCAGCTTGCAGTTTTGGGCACTGCAGTATAGAAAAGACATCAACTTGTTGGAGAGTGTCCAAAGGAGAACACCAAGGATGGTGATGGGTCTGGAAGGGATGACTTATGAGGAGTGGCTGGGGTCACTTGGGTTGTTCAGTTTGGAGAAAAGGAGGCTGAGGGGTGACCTCACAGCAGTATAGGGTTTCCTCACAAGGGGAAGAGATGGGACTTGTGCTGATTTCTTCACTTGTGTGACCAAAAACAGGACTCAGGGAAATGGTAGGAAGCTGAATCAGGGGAGATAACCTCATCAGGTTAGGTATCAGGAAGAGGTTTTTCACCCAGAGGGCAGTTGAGTAATGGAACAAGCTCCCCAGGGATGTGGTCACAGCACCAAGCCCGCCTGAGTTCAAGAAGCATTTGGATGATGCTCTTGTGTACATGGTGTTTTCCTGGGGGTGCCCTACAGAGGGACAGGAGCTGGACTTGATGATCCTGATGGGTCCCTTCCAACTTGGTGTATTCTATGATTCTATATTAGTTCTAAACAGTGAGAAGTGGTGAATCAAATTACACTACAATGAATTGCTTTTAGATCAGTACAGCCAGAGTCCAGCAGTCACTCACAAGGGTGATTCTATGTCTTAAAGAGCATTTAGAGCCAAACTGCTTATTTCAATAGTTACAGTGTTGTTATAACTAGTTATAACTAGTTCTGTTCTGTGTTGGATGGCTTGCTTCTTTGGGTAGCACAATCCCTTTTCTTTGGAAATAAATCCAGTCCATGTGTGCTCATTCTTATAAAAAGCATACATAAAAAATAAAAATATGAACTGCCTCCAGATCCTTGTACTGAGCCCTAATATTTCCCAGGCAATGTTATAAACATAGACAGTGCTCTCCAAAACTATTTGAATAATTAAAATATATTCATCCTTCCAGAAAAACAAAGGACTGAAGGGGATCTTCTGAATCATCATGTTTAGCCCTCAGCTATTGTGAACTGCTCCATTATATGATCTTCTTCATAAATTCAGCTAGCTCCATTTTAAGACAAGTTACTTTATTTCTTCTCTCCACATCACCCCTACAAAGAATTAGACACTGACTCACACATCCCAGCCAAAATGTATTCATGGACTTCTTATTCCAGCAGCTTCTCTTGCCAATCTAAACAGTTCCTCTCTTTCTCCAAATCTTACCCTTTGAAATATATGCTGCAATCTTATCTCCTATCAGCCTTGAGTTTGCCAGGATAAAAACTCTCTTTTGGGTGTATTTAGACTGCAGATTGCAGCACAGTATATATATATCACAAGGTAGCATTTGATGAGGGTGATCTTCCCGTGGCAGCTGGCAGTGCTCAGCAGTCTCTTTCACTAAATTTCTCTTTGCAGTTTCCATATATTTGTGGAAATATAATTACTACATTGTATCTTTACATCAGCATTTTAACAAATGTAGTGATCAGCCAAAGAATTAGAAATTATAATGCAAACTTTAGATACACTGATATATATAATGTAAATATACAAATATTTTTGCATTTCTGGGCAAATATAGTCCAAATAACCAACTAAGGACATTAAAACAGTGTTTTGTTTACTATGTGTAAGAAGATTCATGTAAAATATTGCAACTAACTTATATACGAAAGCAAGCAGACATAATTTGGAAGATTAGAAAGTCAGTGTTGAGAAAGTTACCAATCTCAGCCTTTGTGACCACAGTGCTGAGAAGGCTTTTTCATATTCTCATTTAAAGCCAAGATTCAATGCCTTCTTGCCTGTAGATTTTTCATTCCTCCTACATAAGTGGCTATAGTCATGAATAAGCTCTAAGGGACACATTCTTCCCCTTAGTTCTGCAGAGGTCCTTATGAATCTGAAAACACATCATTAAAGAATGTGCATCTGTTTGTACTGCTGTCAATAGGAAATGTTCCAAATTAAGCCCGTCCCTCTGATATTTGAATCACTGCACATGTTACCTTTAACATTAATATAACACAAATGACAAAACAAAATACATCTTCTACCTTTTCAGTGCTTTCAGCGCTGAACTCAGATGACCTTATTCCACTCCCAATTAAAGTTTGCATCCAACAAAACCTTTTACTCAAATAAACTTATTTTGTTTAATAAAGCACTCAGAGTTCTCCCTAGAGTCTCAGGTCTTTTATTTGTTTCAGAGGCCAGTAGAAACTCAGAAGTTAATCAGTTACCAGATGTAAGCCTAGGATAAGATGCAGCTCCTCCAGTTTCTCAGCAGTCTCTCATATTGATGAATTAATTTAGAAGTACAGGTAAAAGACAGATTTCCTTCAGCATAAAGGATGATATTGGCTCCCCTCATCTTGAGTTATACCCATGGATGATTAAAGTGAATAAAGTATGAGTATTGATGCTATGCAAAAAATAGTCTTCCATCACTTGTTCTCAGCTAAGCTCACCACATTTTAGGTATCAAAAGAGTAACGATGTATGAATCATACTTGTTATGTGTGAATATTGAATAGCAGTTTGAAGAAAGGTGGTACATACAAGTCCATCATATGAATAATACTTCAGACTTACTACCAGCTTTCCTCTGATGAGTCAAAGTATTTTTCATGATACATTTTCAATGACCATGTAATTTTTTATGGATGAATAGTAACCAGAGAAGTGGAACAATTCAACCATTTTGTTCATGCCTGCAGCCACGTTGTTTAGAAAAGAGGTCAAAAGCAAAATCCAGTGGCAGTTGTAGGAAATTATCTAGGAAATATTTTTCTTTGAAGAAAGAACTTCAAAGGAGCAAATGTGAAGTGAAATTATGTGCAATATCCAAAACACGCTGTATTCTTTGCCATTTAAAATCTAGCTTTGTCTCATGAAAAAGCTTCTGCAAACGTGTTCATCAGCTGGAGTACACGTATGTATAAAGTATACTTATATATAAAGTATACATCTGCAAACACAGATGAGCAAAGACATACACAATGCACCTAGTCAGAGAATCTGTGGCATCTCTATAGTCAATTACAAGCCCCAGTTGTAAACATTATTTACCCCAAGGAATATGTCAGTAATTAATGAATGCTGTTGTGTGGAGATGGAGCAGAGCGTGTATAACTGGGTCTGAATAATTCAGACAACTTCCTTCCCATCACGCTAGGCAAAGCTGGATTTAAAAACGTGTCAGTATATATTTATACTCCTTCATTTCTAAGGGCAGAAGGGCTGCTTAAATCTTTCACATCTGGCTGCTCTCTCCCACCCTTTTCCTGTGGGAAGTTCTTCTCTCACATCTGCAGCCACAGAGAAAGGGAAGAATAGCTGTGTGTGGGACTAAACAGCAACCCAAAGGTCAGTAGAATCTTCCTGGGAAAGCTGATTAAATGTATTGCTTTACTCTGCAAAGTGGTTTTGTAAAATTCTTCATCAGTTCCTGAGTGACAGAGACATGCTGAATCACAGGAGCTGATTTGGGAAAGCTGGAGGTTCTGGTATGTAGGAGCTCTTGACTACAGTATAAAACTGTGCAGAACTAAAACGAGCATGTCCGGTGAAAGTCAGAGTAATAGACTTAGTTAAGACCAATGCCATTGATGTAGAATTGCTTTTGGGACTGAAACTCATTAACTGAAACTTCCTGACTGAAACATGTCGAGCAGCTCACATGTCTCACATTGTGTTAACACTGCACACTTAGCATGTAGTGCAGAAAGGCCTGAGCAGACTTTTAGAGATCCATGTTTCCATGTCAGGAAAAATCTAAAAGCACTGACACAAAGCTCTACATGAATACTTAGAAACAAGACTGAAAGACTTGTTAAAAGATTGTCTGAGTATCTTTACACTGAGGCTCATTCTCAAGTGTGAACTTTTTTTCAGGAGTCCTGGGAACTCAGTGAGATAGCATCTGATCTAGTTATCTGATCTTTCTTTATAAATTTCAGACAACATACTTTGTTACCCTCTAAACTGAAATTTTGGACTCTTCAGGATAGCTAAGTGATAGCTAAGTGTCTGGGGACATTAAGTCATACAGTCCATGGACTCTGTTCAGGCTGGGAAAGAGAAGTTTATGTTTCAGAAGCTATTCTGAGCTTAAAGAACTGATAAAAATAATGGTACCCCACAGCATCACTTGCAGGGCTGTACTGAGAAAGAAGTTTCAGTCTAAGCCTTTTCATTTCACTTCTGCTGGGATATGTTATTGGGTTTATTTTGCACTCCCCTTATCAGACATCTCCATTGGCATGTGGAGATGCATTGGCACATGCTTCTTTTGTGCAAAACTCCATTGAGTGATGCATATACTGAATATATACACATAAAAATGCATATATTTTCTGAATTCAGCAAGTTCAGCTGCAAAACTAGCACCTATTTATTGTTTTAGAAACACTCAAAAAACAAAATCACAACCCCATCCTAGTTTAAGAGATTACATTCTCCACTTCTTTCTTTCAGACAAATTAAGGTGTCACTGATGTACAGCTCATGTTGAAAAGCTGAAGAGATTAAAAGAAGCCAGCACTCACAGTCCCATAAGGCAGATTTCATTCTTTAAATGTGACAAAACTAATGTTGTCAGCTTCAGCTTTATATATCCTACTGAGGCAACTCATGATTCACTATGGCTCATCAAACTTTAAGTACTTGGGCAAATTCTGAATCCACAGAAGAGAATATGTTGAGCTTGTGAACAGCATCTGTGTACTGGAGACTAAAACCAGTGGTTAATATATAAGCAACCTGCTGATAACTGTAAAAAGAAGTATGTTTTCTTTGCTGATGAGGCTGGGCAAGTTTCTTGGCATGTGTGCCCTGTATTTTAGAAGTTTCATTGACATGGCCTCAGTTGCTCAACAGCAGAGACTTGTGATAGGTTGCTAGAAGTACTTGTTGGTTACCTCAGTGTTCACCAGAAAGCAGATGATGATTGCAGCTCTCCTGCCACTCCCCCTCACACTCCCCTTGGTACACTCCCTTGAAGGCTCAAATGGCAGGCCTGCCTTATACAACTGGAGATCAAGTCCTGCCAGAACATTTTTCCTACTGCTATGGAAAAGCAATAATTCATTTCTGACCCTGCATAGCTAAGATCTCTAAAGAAAATAAACCCCAAACTGCTGGAAAGAAAAATTGTCATCCAGTGTTCATGTAAATACACTTTTAAATCTTCATAACTTTTAAAAATAATTATTTACAGAGATGTGGTTCACCACTTTTCTGTGATTTGATTTTTTTTGTTGTTGTTCAGTCTAATGAAATGCAATGGTTTTTTATTTATTAACACAGATTAAAAATACATCTTAGCTTTTATTTTTTTCCTTAGCAAACTTTTTCCCCTCTCTGTTTGTATTTGAAAAGATTAAAGAACAATCTGTCCCACATAATAAAAGCCCTTATTTATCTAGTGGCTAAATCTATTCCAGGCAGCCAAAACGTGAAGCTTCTGTTCTGCTAGTAACTCTGTCATGACCTGATGGGTATTAACCTGTTTGCAAGGAAGAATGCCTTCATTTTTATGGTATCTGCATTCCTCACAGAATCACTATGAATAACATTGCCAGGAACTAGGTAGAGAATATAACCAGCCAGCAGAGCTCACAAGGACATTAAAGGCACCACTAAGAACTTTTCTTCTGATATAATTTTCATGAAAACGTTATTAATGGAATTAATGCATCTACCACCTTAACTAGGTATTCATGACCTAAATTTTCTTTTATAAGGTGTGATACATTTGTTAGGAATATTGTGTGGATTACAGGAATTTTTGTTTTCCTCTCTATTTTTCCTCTTTGCCACCCTGCCTCTCTGCTTTTTTTTTTTTTTTTTTTTTTTTTTTTTTTTTTGCCTTCTAGCATAATATATTAATGACCTATACCTCTGGGCTAATAGCTTATATTCTCCTATACACATTACTGACAATCAGTATCACAGACTGGATTTAAAGACATGTCACACTCCAAAAATAGGGATAGTTGTTTAAAAGTCATCAGGTCTTGCAATTCTATGCTATTTATCTTCAAAGCCTTCTTTTCAGAGCCTCACTTAGATCAAGATACATGTTTTGCAGGTTTTTCTTCACAATGCAAGAGGAGATTTTCTACCAAACCTATACTCAAAATGCTTAAGAAAGCATTTTGATTTATTATGGGATTGTAGAATTGCTAGTACTGATGTCTGTTAACATGGTACAAATCTCAAATTCACACAAATATCAGTGAAGCAGCTTGAAATTCAGAGAAAAAGAGAATCATAGAATGGCTTATGTTGGAAGGGACCTTAGAGATCATCTACTTCTCTGCCATGGGCAGGAACACCTCTCACCTTGACAAGGTTGCTCAAAGCCTCATCCAACCTGGCCTTGAACACATCCAGGGAGGGGGCATCCACAGCTTTTCTGGGCAATCTGTTCCAGAGTCTCACCACCCTCATACTGGAGAACTTCTTCCTAAGATGCAGTTTCAACCTATTCTTCACTTTAAAACCATTTACCCTTGTCCTATTGCTCAACACTCCTGCAAAAAGTCCCTTTCCAGCCTTCCTGTGGGCTCCCTTCAGGTATTGGAAGGCAGCTATAAGTTCTCCCTGGAGTCTTATCTTCTCCAGGCTGAACAAACCCAGTGCCTTCAGCCTATCCTAGTAGCCAAGGTGCTTCAGTCCCCGGATCATCTTTTTGGCCCACCTCTAGACTCATTCCAACAGATCTGTGTCCTTCTTATGGTGAGAACACCAGAACTAGATGCAGTATTTGAGGTGGGGTCTCACAAGAGCAGAGTAGAGGAGGAGAATCACCTCTCTCGTTCTGCTGGCCACGCTCCTCTTGATGCACCCTAGGGTATGGTTGGCCGCCAGAGCTGCGTGAGTGCACTACCAGCTCATGTTGGGCTTCTCACCAATCAACACCCACAAGTCCTCTTCAGGCCTTCTTTCAGCCCACTCTGTACCCAGCTTGTCACTGGGGCTGGGATTGGCCCAACCTAGATGCAGGACTTTGCACTTTGACTTGTTGAACCTCATGCAGTTTGCACTGGCCCATTTCTCAAGCCTGCTAAGGTCCCTCTGGATGGCATCCCTTTCCTCACTGCACCACACAGCTTGGTGTCATTGGCAAACTTGTTGAGTGTGCACTCAGTGCCACTGTCCATGTTGCTGACAGATACTAAACAGCACTGGACCCAAAACAGAGCCCTGAGGAACTTCATTTGTCACTGGTCTCCACCTGGACATGGAGCCTTTGATCACAGCTCTTTGATTGCAACCTTCTAGCCAGCTCCTTGTCAACACAAGATCCATTAAGACCGTATTTCTCCATTTTAGAGATGAGGATGCAATGTGTGACAGTGTCAAATGCCTTGGACAAGTCCACGTAGATGTCAGTTGCTCTTCCTGTATCTACCAGAGCTGTAACTGTCACAGAAGGCCACCAAATTCATCAGGCATGATTTGCCCTCAGTGAAGCCAGGTTAAAGATGGAATTTGATCTACTTTTTAAAGGAGCTTTACAATGTCCTGGTGTCCACAAAGACAACAGAAGTATTTTTGAGTATTTTCATACAGCAGCCCAGGCAGTCTCTAACAGTGTAGTGATGGCAGCAGGGATCTCATTCACCTGGACTATTTCTTGTCTGGTTACCTGTTGCCTTGGAGATATGGAGCTTGTTGCTGACTCCAAACATGCCCAGGAAGCTTTGGTAAATAAACAAAAAATTCTCAGGCAGGTTTGTAGTCAGCACTGGACTTCATGACTCTGTTAGCTCCTGATTTAGCTGGTTTAAAGCTGGGCTGTGATCACATTTGAAAGCTGCAGTTGTAAGCTGCAGGTGCACAACTGACTGTAGGTTACATGTATTTCCTGTACCATACAGTAGTATGTACTAAACATTTGAATCAAAACTGATGCACTTACAAGTGGCTAGAGATAAACTGAAGGTTGACAGTCTGAGTTTGAGCCTCCCAAAATGTTCCAAAAGCAGGCACTTTACCTTGGCTGCACTGTCAGCAGGAAAGGAATTCTCACTGAAGAAAAGGAAAGATGTGGCCATCCAGGAGTACCAAACTTCCCAGAAATGCTTCCTGAGGTTTGTGACACTGCTGCTTTTTATAAAAGCACTTTTGGATCTGTAAACATTTCAAAGCCATCACAGTGACTGACAGAGCAGGGAAAGACATTTCTGCTGTTAACAGAGCAACATGGTATAATTAGGGCTGAGATGGTATATGGCTATTTCTCCTGTTTTAAGTGGTGGCATTTCAAAACCCCATTAATACTAGATGTAAATATATTCACATTTTGCAGGCAGGAAGGAAATGTCTTCCTTGCAGAGGAAGACATGCAAATACACACAGCAGCTTCAGGTGGAAATTTCACAGAAGAAAAGCTATTTAGTCTAATAGCTGAAACCTACATTATTAAGTATTAATTTTTTAACTGTAAGGAACATTGGCTTATTCTGTGGGAAGAACTACATTTAAGGGATAGAAGATGACACTTAAATTAAAAAAATAAAACAGAAGGGAATATATTAATTCTATAAGTCTTCCACAAAAAAAGAGGTAGAGATCTATAGGTTCTGAAAATGACCCAGACCTTCATAGGGTTTGCCTGCATCCTTGACAGAACATGGCATTTGTTTCTCTAGGAAATTATGTGGGTTGATTTGAAACACTGTAAGGCTGATCTAAGATCTTTATGGAAACATGGTAGCTTTATTTTTTGTGAAATGTAAGCTAAGCTATCTTGAACTGAGGATAGTTGGTAATGACATGTGATCTCCGGTCATTTTCAAATATTGTGAAGCAAATTTGAGGATCTGTTCATAGAAATTTACATAAGACTTTACCCCAGAAGTGAAATTTTGGTTGTATGTGATACACTGATAGCATGAAGTTTGTGAATCATGACTAATAAAATGTTGGAAAGTTGTGATGTAAGCAGAAGACTTAGGTTTAAAGATGTCACATAAAAGCTCAAAGACAATGAAGATGTTTTTTCACAAGTCAGTTGCATCATTAGTTCTGATGTTCCTGGAACAACCTCTGTTTTCTTAAAGCATATAGTAGGGATGTTTATATATGTATTTCTATATACACATGAGCCCCATGTATGGTGATAAGTTATCACAGAGAAGAGATGAGCAGATCCTCAGCAAACATTTTTAAAAGTATTCCCAATGATTTGATATATACAGATTACAATGTTGAAAGGAGGGAGAAAGTGATGATGATTGTAAAATTTATTCTGGTTATTCTTAACATTAGTTATTCTTAGCATTAGCTATTCTTAGATTAAGACTATTCTTAACCCTAAAATGAGGTTTTTTTAAGATATCTGGCTCAGGCGAATGTTTTGAATTAGGCTGAAGGAGAGGGAGACACAAAAACTCTCCAACCTGTGAGCAGATGGAGCTCCAGGTCCCAGGCATCTCAAACAAACATGACAAGGCTTGTAGGAAGAGGTAATTTATTAAGCTGATTGCCAGCACCAGCATGGAAAGAAGCAGCATCATACGTGTGACAGTCTGGTGCTATATCCTAGCCTGTGGCTCTTTTTGCTGATCTCTGACAGTCTCGCTTATGATGCATCCCCAAATCAGCTTCCGAAGTGCTCTCCACTAGTAAAGCAGCAGCAGCTCCTTCCCCTTCCTTCCCACTGTTCCCTGGAGCTTAGCCATGAAATCCCACATGGAGCTGCACGTGATGACCCACCCCGGCACACGCTCCTGGAAGATGCCCTGGAAAATACATCCGGCAGGCAGTCCCCTCCTGCCTCCTAACCCAAGGCCGGGGAAGGCATCCACCCACACGCTCACCCCTCTAAAACCCTGTGGAAAGTTCTTTCTGAGAGCAGGACATGAACCCCCCCTCCCGCAGGTGCTGTTCACACGCAGATTTTCAAAGCACTCGGGGGCAAACCTAGGTTACAAAACCCCGTAAGGATGGTTTGGGTTGGAAGGGACCTTAAAATCACCTATTTCCAACACCCCTGCATCAGAAATGGGAGAGAGTCGCGGGTGGGACTTCCACGGTAGCTCCTCGGCCGTCAGGAGGAGCAGGGGATTCCGGAACTGCGGGGGGAGTCTGTGACGCCCCTGAGGTGGGCACGGCCGCAGCTTCCCTTTCCCGAGCACACGGCGGGAAACACGGGTGGAACCCTCAAGCAGACCCTCACCTCCCCATTGTGCCACTGTGCGGATCAGCTGAGGGGGGGCGGCCTGGCTCCTGAGGAGGGCGGGAAGGGCCGAGGCGGGGCGGGGTGAAGTGATCCGGCCCCGCACGTGTGGGGAGGGCGGGCATGGGGGTTGCTGGGGGCAGCGGAGCCTCGGATTTCGCGTCCGGGAGGGACCCGCAGCTGCCTCCACACCTCTGTGCAGCCCGGTCCGCCGCGGGGAGTCGTGTCCCAACCCCGTAAGTGAGGCCCTTCTCCCCCCTTTCCCTTCCTCGGGGCCGGGTGGGCGAAGGGCTGAGGGAAGAGCCGCTAGCGGGGACTCCCGCCTGGCTCGGACGTGGGGACGAGGGATCCCACGTCCTCCTCCCCAGATGGGAGGACCAAGTGTGCTGCAGGGGCTCTGACTCCCGGCCCGAGGGGGGCTCTGAGGAGATACAGGCGACTTGCGCGGGGAGGGAGGAGGACGAGGGCTGTTCTGCTGCCTTTTTAAGTCCGCCGTGGGAGAATCGGCGTTGCCTTTTCCCCGCTGTTCCTCCCTGCTTGCCGTCCCCGGCAGCGCTCGGCGGCGGCGGGCAGGGGCACGAGTGGGTGCCGGGCAGAAGGGGAGAGGTGCACCTGTGGGTGTGGGGCCTTATTTGCTGCTAGTCCTGGGGTAGCATCTGCTGCTGCTGTGAAAGTTGGGACGTGTGGAAGGGTGAAAGTGTTTTCCCTCGGTTTCCAACGAGGTCGGTGAAGCGCTGAGTTTCCCTTCAGGTGCTGCTGCCCGTGAGGGTTTTTCCCGGGTCACAGCGCGAAGCCCCCTCCGATCTTCAGTGCGTTTTGGGAAGCTGGGGAAAGTCACTCTTCAGTGCAGAGCACGATGTGAGGGCGAGTCCCTAAATGTTGTAAAGCAAGTTTAGGGAATGTAAGATTCTTCCCTTCTGCCAACTTTGCGTGTTTAAATATAGAAATGTGTTTGAAGTAATGTCATCCAACGTGTAATACTACTAGTAGCTGGAGAAAGCTACTTCAATAAAGTAATACTTGAAATTTAACATATCTAGAGCAGCATTCTTGCTGCAAATTTCTTGATTTTAAAATCAAAATTCTTGATTTTAAAGTAGTGGTTATCACTTGTAATTTGTGATCCCTTTGGATCTGATCCATGTCTTGCATCTGGGTCAACTTCATTTAGAAGGCTGAACTAAATAGTTCTGGGGGAGGAGAGGGTTATACGCTCACTGACAGTGAGTGTAGTTTCTGCTGATCGCCTTGCTGGTGCTTAGCACATCATTCCAGGAAAAAGTAACTTACCTGTGAAAGGGATAGAAGTTTCCTGAAGTTTGCCCAAGCTGTGAAAGGAACTCCTTCAAGCCCATTCTTTGCTTAAAGTATACTAATATTTACCATGTTTTTGTGTCAAAAGCTTTAAAACACATTTATCTTTGTATTCTTCCTAATTAAAACAAACAAAAATACATCTGGAGGCATTAATGTTTCAGAGGTGAGGAATGTAAGGTAAGGGATCATGGCATACAGAGCTTGTATATATTGAAACAAACTGATGGTAGTTTATTTATGCCAGAAAGACAAAATAAATTCTCTGAAAAGTTCATGTAGACACTGTGCAGATTCAGTACAGAGTGGATCTTGGGTTAGAATTTGGATTACACAGTGCAGAAAATGGAGTTCTGGTTTGTGTTACCTAATAACATTAAAACATTCACAGCAAAAATAGGCATAAGGCCTTTAAAATAACTAACTTGTTGTCATTGACATCTTTAGTGTACTATGTAGTCAGACAGAAAAGGACATGGTGCCTGCCCAACTCCTGTAAGTGATGTCCCTTGCTACTGTTGACTCTGAAGCTTCCCCTGATCACAGTGTTCTTCTAAACACCACAGGGCTCTGATACAAATTGGGATGGAAATTAAACAACTCCACAGAGACATCAGTAATCGTAAGGATACCTTTCCAAATGTATGAATGCCATACATTTTTAGTCATTTGCTATGTGATAGAGAGTATCCATTTTTATCATAAACATATATCCATGGACTAGAGCATTCTTCTGTTTAACTGATGTTACTAAAATAGAACTTTTGATTCTTCAGATTTGGATCAAGATTGGCACTTTGTGGAGTTTTAATGCAACTAAGTTTTGATCCCAGATCTCAGTAGGTGTGCATGCATAAATGGTCTCACCAAGATTCTTGACATAAAAATACTTGATAAGAGGCATGAATATGTAGCTACCTTTTACACTCTCACGGATTAAATTAAAAGCAGTTTCAACTTTGTTAATAAATAAATGTATTTAGCTTATTTTCAACCTATCTGCATATAAATCTATTTTCCTTTTAAGCTTGAGGTTCTAGCTAGTGAGGTATTTGAGAATGATAATCAATTTGTAGTCAGTATGTTATTGATGCCATTTATTAGCTTCTTTTTGGGGATATGTGCTATATCAATATATTAGCATATAGTGAGTATAGGAAGACAAGTACGATAAAAGAATAATAATATAAAGCTTTTTAAAAACTTATTTTCATTTTCTAAATGTGTTTGACAACAATGTATTTTGAAGAAGGAGACTTCTGTTTATAAATCAGTGGTTGCAGATGGCTGTTATAGTGACTAAAACCAGGCAGAACTCCTGGGTAAGTATGTTGGATACAAGGATTAAGCAAGGTAGAATTCCTCTAAGTGGAGTAAATTGCAAAAAAACTATGTATCTTAAGTGAAAAGATGTGAAACTTAATTTCATGAGAGTAAGGACCAAAAATGGGTCAGAGATTAATTCTGCATCTGTAGGAAAAGAAGACACGTGAGCTTAAGTCAATGTGATATTTAGCTTGTGTGAAAATGCACATTGCTTCTACCTTTCAGCTTCATGCACTGCAGAGTAACTGAAAAAAATTGTGACATGTTCATTGCAAAATGAAATGTATTGAGATGTGCTGTGAAGATTTAGTTCCTTCTTTTGTGCCTTAGCAGTTTTTCTTAATTTTGCAATGGGCTTTATCTTTAAGACAGAGATGAACGAAAGAGAAAGCCTGCAAATGATCAAAAAAGAGCTTAAGCTAGATCTCATTCCCATGTTGTTATAGAGATTGTAAGATCTCTCTGTAAAGTTTTCTCAGCTTTACAATCCAGCTTTTGATCATCTTTGCCTGTATTGGCCCTCTAGGTAATTTGACTTCTGTATATCATGATACAGGTATCACATGGCAAAGAAAAAACCCACAACAGAACAAGGCATGTCTTCCTGGTTTGCTTGCTGTCCTGTTTTTAATTAGAATTCTCCCCAGTTCTTAGGATGATGTACTTCAGGGTGGAATCCTTTAGGGGAACTTTTTTAACACAGGCAATATCAGTTCGGTTGTTAAAATATAGCATGCACTGTATGCTCTCAGTCCTGCCTTTCATGTATGGATCTTTGTTGGTCCTGGAACAAGCAATAATGGAATATAGCCAAAGATGCAGAAAACAGTTAGCAATGCCATTTGTATGCATATTTGTGATTTTAATGGAGAACTTAATGTATTCACCTTAGCTTTTTTAGGTAGTAAGACATTAAAAATTACTTTGCATTCTCCTGAAACTATTAAAAAGTTTCTACAAATACTTGGGATCATGTTTCTGAATCTAAAAGTTTTCATGTATCTGCAAGTGCCTGGCTTCATTATGTCTTTTCTTTTTTTCACATTGCCTTTGATCCTTCAGTGTCACCATACAATTCTGATCCTTCATCTCATTTGCATTGCCTGTTTGGGGTAAGAATTATCCTCATTCCACTGGTTTAGTACGTAAAGAATTTAATATTGATAAGCCAAGTGACTTATTGATAAGTCATTTTGATAAGTTTAATATTGATAAGTCAAGGTTTTTTGGAACCAAACAGTTGAGTTTGCAGGAAATGATGACGTGTTGTCCGCTCTGCTGGGAAAAGCATTTGTGTAAGAGATCTGCCCCTACAACTCCAGTGAGAGTTATTTAGGTTACTAGTAAATCGGCTTCTGGGATTCCTGAGTTTAGTCATTGCTGACACTCATCCAAGATCTGGAATGATGTCTTGCCTGATCTCAAAGTTGTATTTTATGTGAGTGAACATACTCCAAGGGGAAGATCATTTCGAAATGCACTGAATGTTGTGTCTTCACAGATCCCTGCATAGGATTGCATTTGTTGTGGAATGAGAGATTTCTGAATGTATGTAGGATACTGATGGGGAAATATATTGCATATGCTTGACCATAGAATTAACAGTTAGCTCAGGACATCTTGTTTTATACAGCTGGAGAAGAAATTCACCATTACCTTTAATAAACATTCTACTTGCAAGATAATTCCTGAAGATCTCTTAATGTCAAGATATGAGCTGCAGCATATACATATTTACATATTAATATCTGTTAGTTTCATCAGTCTCACTTGACCATGAACCGCTGCAGAAATGAAGGTGGGCAAGGTTGTGACAGCCTAAAAATCTGATAGCCTAATGGCTGGTGTTGGATCTGTGCTTATTGAGTGTAACTAGAGGAGAGTTGCTATTAAAATAGCATACATAGACAATTGTCATATTTGTGCTTTATTTACTGTGGCCACTAAGATTCTGTCTGAGACTGCATTAAATCCCATAAAAGAGTGGTGGTTGTGTATGTGCACACACACATATGCACCCTCAACATATATTACAAAGAACCAAGTATTGAACTAGAGTAGGATATTAGTTTGGTTAAACATAATGACAGAGACCCTCACAAAGCAAGCATACTTCCATGCACATACTGTAAAGTTAATAGAATCCTGAAGGAAGACCAACCCTCCCAAAATGTAGCCTGAACAGCAGTCTGGAGTTTGATGGCACCCTGAGAAGATGGCAAAAGCAATTGTGCTTATTTGACTTTGTTTGTGCTGTAGCATGTGCATTGTGGTTATGGAAGAAATAATAATTGAAATGGAATTTGGAAGTGATTATTTATTGTCCCTGGTTTCCTTAGATTGAAAAAACATATCCATATTAGTTAAGGAAAATGTAACATTTGGATATCATGAAATTATCTGATTACTCCCATGAGGACCTGAATTTATTCCTCTGCACTGTTTTGAGTGATTTGGTGCACTATGAATTTTATTCTGCTCTTGAATGTTTTCGGACCATCATGCAGCTGAGAGAAAGCAATGTGATGTGACTTGCCATGAAATACTTCCAGCACTGTGAATTAGATTAAAAAGCTTGTGGATATGTAGAATTACCAGGAGTGTGTGATTCTTTTCAAAGTAACTAGTTCAGTGTGCCTCTTAGAAGCAATAGTTTAGATGAATAGGCAGTATTTTTGATCCTTGTAATGGCAGTCTTACTTAGTTTAGTGTTTGAAGTTTAAAGTAAGCATCTGAGTGCAGTCACTAGCAGAATTTAATTACACTGTTCTACTGTAAGGATTCAAAGAAAGTGAGAATTTTTAAGGGCAGTACTGCAGAACTGTGTGAAACATCAGTTTGGTTGTGTGGATATGGAAGGTCAGCAAAAATTCTTACCCATTTTACAGTTTTGGTGTTGGTTTTCCACAACAATATGTTAAAAAAAACTTTGTACGAGTTACATGTATGAATTGCTTGCTAAGCTGTGCCTACCACCTTTCTTTACACATACTCAGGAAGGGGCCTTGAGGTTAGTGATAAAGAGGATCCTTCTGCAGATGTAATGATGTTTCCTTCTATGTGAAGAGGGAAGTCTTCAACTGGGGGTGTCCCTCAGGTGTCCTGTTTGTAGACAGAAAGTGTAGAAAGATTCATTACAACTGTGAATACTTTGTGCAAAAAAATATTATTCAGTAAGGCATCAGTATGTACTAAATAAATTACTATGTTAACAAACTAATAAGAGAAGAATGGCACTTACCTAGAACTAGATGAATAAAAAGATCCAGTATAAAATTAATTTATATGAATTACCAAGAAGTACACAGGGCTTGATTAGAAATACTGTGAAATGTTCTACTATAGTATTCACTACCAGATGGAAAATTCTAGAGACGTTAAAAATATTACTACTTAAAATATCTATGAGGAAACTTCACTATTGTATCTAATATCCCTGCTTTGGGTTTTCACTGTTTTAAGGTGATGTGTTAGCTTAAGTCTGTGCCCCATCCTGAATTTGACCACATATGCATAAAGATTAAAATATCCTTTCAGGTTACTTCATAAAGTACTTTGACTCCTAAGGAAGCCAAATGGGTGACTTGCTCTTCCTTGTATCCTCACAGTGCTGTCTTTCCCATTTCCCAGCTTATTTTTGAGTGCAGTAGAGACTGCTATGCTTCATGTTTACATCATTTTGTGTGGCATAACTTGATGTCCTGCAGAGATTTGTGCTGATGTAGATAAACAGTGCCTACAGCCTCATACCCTTATCATTATGGAGCTAAAAACATCTTCAGACTTGAGGATCTGAAGTATTTTTGCCAAGGTCCATACTGCCTTCTCCCAGTATTTGTATTTTCTGCCTTCTTGTCCGGAGCCAAATGGATTGTTGTTGTTTTCCATTTATGTAAAAGATCTAAATACCTGGAAGGAAAAAAAAGAATCAATATTTTTATTGTTTTCCAATACCCAAATGCTTGGAACCAAATCTAGCAAATCTAATCAGACTTTTCTCATGGTCTAAAAAAACATGTGGGATCTCAGCACATTAATCTTATTATTTACCACTTACATGGCAAAAAGGGATATTCTGAGTTTCTCTGTGGTAGTTCTTCTGCAGCAGCAGTGCCTGAAGGTGAGAACTGGAAGCAATGGAGATTCACGTGGTGTTTGTTCCTGAGAGCTGGAACTGGAGCAAGTGAATATGAATACCTTGTTTAAGGCTTGTGATAGTACTTGGATCACCTGAGAACTTCAGGTTTTCAGTCGTATTTTGCATGAATTTGTATTTTTGCATAAAACTTGAATTATGAACCGTATCAGATCTGCATTGTTCTCTGGCTTGCATCAAAACTAAACACGAGATGAAAGTAAAACATTCAGTGCTGTCTTGCTTACATATTCTCAGAACATTAAGAAGAACACCACATATTGTGGTGTTAAGTTTTACTCTTGCTGACTTGCTAGAAGAAATTTTCTTGATATTTAACCAAGTAAGTTACAACAGTCCCACAGTGGACACTAGATTTTTTAGCTATTCATAAATATTTTTTTCCATATGGGAAGTGTGTGACATCACCATCAATGTGTTCTCTGCTTCTTCCTTTGGCAAGTATATTTTATTATCTTTTTCAATTAAAAGTAGTACGGTGTTAGAGTGAGATACTGATTGTCTGTTGAACACCAACAATAACAGTAATGATAATTTTATTTTTCTGAAGTGTGTGACAGTCACATCAGAGCTTGAGTTCATGGGTGTTTTAGGCCAAGAGCACCATGAAGACTAATTTGTGATGTTCCACTGCCCTCCCTAAACACACACGTACCCCGCAAAAACATGCATTTGGATTTTAGAACTTAGTTTTATTGTTGTGCTGCCAACTGCAATATGATTTTCATATGCAACTTGCCTATAAAGTTTGCTTTTATTGGTTTCTGCACCTCTGTTTAGTTTCCCCTTCTCTATTCTGAATGTCCAACCTCTGAAATGATATAATCTCTCAGTGGGAATTATATCAACCAGCTATTACTGATACTGCTTTAGATTTATAAACCAATGAGAAGTTTTCAGGAGTTAAAAAATAGATGTTCATATGTGATTTGGAGAAACCTTTATTATTCAATGACAAATTTTATCCTGGTGCTAGAGTCTACAACAAAACCATCACCTGGTAACAAGTTATCATTTGCTAAGACCTGTTCTGGTAGCATTTCTATCTTAAAGAGCAGGGTATTCACCATCTGATTTTTGCATGGTAGAGAGAGAAAAAACTGAGAGGGGAAAAAATAGTCCTCTAACATACTTTCCCTAAGTGAAGGAAATCTGTTCTAATTGTTTCAACATTTATTCCTTAGTGAGACAGTGCTTCTTGGTATCCAGTCCAGAATAGTTTGCAGTCTCCCATGCAATGTCCAGCTATTAGAAATACTTTATTAGACCATCTTAATTTATTACATGCTTGTGCCTTATTCTGAGGCAACTAGTTTCAACATCAGACTTAATAATCCCCTTTTGTATTTCTATTTTTCCTAGATAACAACTTTTATGAACTGTCCTGCAATTTTGTAGTACTCGTAAGGCCTTCCGAGGTGTTTAATTGCCTATATAGTCCACTTCATTAGTGGTCTAAGCAAATAATTTTGGATTTGTATTAAGTAAGAGGGTTGGGGTTTTTCATTTCATTTATTTTGTTTGTTTTGGGGGTTTGTTTTCCCATTTGACTGTTTTTCTGTCCTGTGTGGTAACAGATGGGTTGCACTTAGTTCAATGAACCAGATGCAAAAAGAGCAGAATTTGCAGTAAAATACTGTTGATGTTGCATTTTTATCCACACACAATGAATCAAGTCAGCTTTCGGATTATGTGAATGTTTGCACCATTTCATTGTAACTAATTAAAATGTACCCACTACACTGTGCAGCACGCAGCTTTCCTCGGCTGGGTGGGCTCATAGGGGTGGTTCATGCCTTTCCTTCTGAAGCTGTGTCAGCAGAAGCAGCTCCTGAGTTGTGCTTCAGGATGTTATCTCCTGTTCCTGCTTCAGTAACCATGTGCACAGCTGTTTGTGCTACTGTGCAATGAACTGGATTGGGAAACCAGCTCTTTTTTTCCTTAGGATACTTCTGATTAAGGATCAGTTGCTTGTTCCAGTCTATCACATGGCCACACACATGGATGTTTATAGATGGCAAAAAGGCAGAAGAAATAGAGAATGATGTGAATGTTGCTCATACTGTTCCCTGGAGGGACAGCATGGGGTTGGAAGTGGTGTCTGGAAAGAAGCCTGGAAGTGTAAGCAAAGAAGCTCACTTTTTGTACTTAGTTTTCTGCCATATTCAGGGAAATAGGACTGGAAACACAGAGCATGGCATCTGGGATACATGACACTGAACTTCTCCACCTCACTGGATGAGACTGTAAATCCTTTAAAACAGATCATCAGATTCAAAAGGAAAATCAGTAGTTGGTTGAGCATCTGCTTTCTAGGGATACAAGCTTGTGGCTGCTGTGCATAGAATCTTCTTTGACGACAAACAAATCCCTCGAAAAATTCACCTGAAGATTGGAGGAAGACCTGAAATAGTGGTATATAGCAATTCACAGGTTTATTCACAGCCCTACTTCTGTGAAGTATCAGTTTCATAAATAACTAGCATGGCTGCTGGCCTGAAAGTGGCGAATGTTTCATTTCTCTTAGGAAATTTAGCAGACAGGATTTCAGGAACAACAAAAAAAATCTACAAAATTCCGCATGGGAAATAAATCTCTGAATTAGATAGCCTTTAGAAATGGTCTCCTGGATAAAGAACGGGGTCATCCAGGGAGCTTGCATAGGGCTGAATATTTTACCAGAGATTTCTACTCTGTCCAGGAGGGGAAAGGTTGGATTGCCCCATCAGAAATACTGCAGTCCTTGACATTAGCATTGTTTTGTGACTGATAGAATTCTGATGAGATATATTTGGCTTAGTTCAATATTGCTGGTAAATTGTGTAAATTACTGTTCAGAACTGAAAGATAACTTATTTAGCACTGAGGTAAAAGCCATTACATAAAAGTCCCATGATTTTCTTGCCCAAAGAGGCAAAGCTTTATATTAGATCACCCTTTAGGAAAGAGAGAAAGAAACAGGAAGAGTGAAGCTTTAATGTTAAAATGCCATCCACCACCCAAGGTTGCAAAATGTGTTCATGAGTTCAAATTGATCTTTCAGAATATGATGCCACATGATGCCATGGTGAGGAGCAGCTGACTATCCTAAGCAGTGAAGAATGAACATCACAAAAATGATGTTTCCTTCCTGGGGGGTTTGTTTTGCTGGCCTTTGGTATTGATTTGACCATTTAGAGAGTTTCTTTTCAATTTTTGTGTGTATCATTGAAGACCTGTATCGAAAGTATGCCTGAACCTTCAGTAATTTCTGTGATCTGGCTAGTTAAGATAATGTGGCAGCACTGCATTGTGTTATAGACTGTGGGAAATTAGCAGTATAATGCTGGAGAATTTCACAAATGAAAGATTACCTGGCTGATAAAGAGCAAGGTTTTTCTTGTATTTCTGTAGCGAATCTTAGCCCAGCAAGATGCTGGGTTGCATTAATAATGACACCACCATTAAATATGAAGAAGTCATCATCCCACTATACTCTGCCCTTTTCAGTCCACACCTGGAATACTGTGTTCAGTTCTGGTCCCCTCTATACAAAAAAGATGTGGACAGGCTGGAGAGGGTCCAGAGAATTGGCCACAAGGATGATGAAAGGACTGGACAGCCTGCTGTACAAGGAAAGGTTGACAGAACTGGGCTTGTTCAGCCTGGAGAAAAGAAGGTTCAGAGGACACCTTGTTACCATGTTCCAGTACTTAACATGTGGGTACCAAAAAGATGGAGGCTCCATTTTTGCAAGGATTCAAATGGAAAAGATAAAGGGTAATGGGTACAAGTTACTTTTGGGGAGATCTCGATTAGATATCAGAAGGAAGTTTCTCACTGTGAGAACAGAAGGACATTGGAATCATCTCCCTAGGGGAGTCACAGATTCTCCAATACTGGACAATTCAAGACTCAGCTTGACAAGATGCTGGGCCATTTCATTTAAGCTGTGTTCCTACCTGAAAAGGTCAGACCAGATCATCCTTGAGGTCTCTTCAAACCTGGTGTTCTATGATTCTGTATGTATTCAATCTGAACAAAAATGCCAGTGTAAACATACCAAGGGTGGCTCACCTCTGCCTATACATCCTGCACTCAGATCCTAGCCCTTGCTGTGCTGTGGATGGGGTTTCACTTGTATGACTGTCATTCTTTCAGGTTGCATTTCAAAAATCATTCTGGAGACAGTTCTGCAGCAAGTTCTGAACGAAGCACATCCCGCTGTTCAAGTTCTGAGACTGATGCGTTCACTCTGTGTTGATGGTAACAGCTAGAAAGAGAAATAAGATTCTAGCACCATCTAGCACATTTCATTAACTATCTCTACCTTGGCAGTAGTCTATGAAAACTGAGCTAAGTATGGCATCTTGACACCTCAGTCACATAAAACCTCCTTTTGCTGGACTGTTCTTGGTGTGCACATATGCTCTGATGGAATTCAGTGCTCAGAGAAATTTCTAATCCCTGAAAGACTGGATCTTCAGCTGGTGGAGCTTTGCCAGAAAGAAGGAAATATAAAGACAATTTTTGAAAAGGTTGTATTTGATGTGTAGTGGGAAATACTGGGTCTGCATAACCTAAGAGGCACCAAAGAAGGAAATCTAGATGTAGGAATTTAGGCAGGAAACAATCCTACTGGATTCTACTTGGGCAAACAGTTGATTGTTGAAAAAGTAATCCTGCAGGAAGCAGTCAGACAAGCTGTAATTGTGAGCTGAAAAAACCCAATTTCTGGCCTGAACTGTGTTTGGAAGATAAACTTTACTATTTTCCTTCTTGTTTGAAGGTATTAGCAGCAATGGCTGCAGCTGGAGCCTCTTACTGTTTTGACAGTCAGGAAAATTGATTGCACAGCAGTAGGAAGATAGATGAAACCACAACCCCACGTACTTGTATTTGGTTGCTTTACCTCTACTTTTCTCACAGTATTGAATATTTTTAGATTCAGCTCTTTGACAGGCCTGGATTCTGAGCTCTGTGTTATCTTAGCACAGCTGAAAAGTTTTTTTTTTCACTAACTAGGACTCAAAGCATACTTATGGAAATTATTTGCCATGTGGCTACAATCTGTAGTAAATTCAAGTGCTTTTAGAACCAAGCCCTTAATTTTGAAGGGATTCCAGTCTTTTTTATTAAACAGAACTGTTTGAATTTCTGAATCAAGGATAAAGAATTAAGGGGTTTTGTTAGTTTTTTGGTTTGGGGGGGTGTTTGCTTATTTGTTTGTTTTAAAAAAACAAATTCTGATTCTTCTTTCCCCTCCTGTTCTGGAACTAAACCAGCTTGTCAGCAGTGTTTGAACGTGGTTCCTGTTAAACCAGTTTTGGAATGTGGTTTGACAGGCCAGAATGGAGTAGGGACAAAGTACTTTAGAATTAAGTTTGAAAACCTAATTCTAAGCTAAAACTGTAACTGTAGTGAGAGTGATAAAAACCTAAACCACAATGCTTGTCTTTTCCCTTGCCTTCTTTTTCTTTCTCCACCTTGTCAGACTGTGCTAGGCTGCTACAAGATGTGCGCAAACTTCTCTTGAGTCTTGCAGCTTTTCAGCCTGAGCCTCTGTTATAGCAAATGACATAGTTAAACAGTTATCTGAAAAGTAGCTTACTTTTTAGTCATATTGTTATTAGGTATATTTTCCTTATCTTAAAAATTCCATGGAGCCTAACTGAAGATAACCAATCTTTTTCTTCGCTGTGTCATTTCTTGCAAAATAGTTGCAGCAAAAGCTGTGCCCATCTCCCATGATACTTTCCAGTGTTATACAAACACAGCAACTTTCAACTGCTTTAGTTTATCTGCTGTTGACTTTAGGAGTACAATTTGCAATATGAAAGGATGACTGCAGGATATTATTTTTAAAGTTGTATAAAAGTGATTGTGCATCTTTTTTTCCCACAGTGAAAATGTCTAGACTTTTCTGAACCCTTGTAAAGCTGTTATCCAGACAAATTAGTTCCATGAATTTGAACCACATCAACCTCAAGAATTATCCAAATAAATGGGGTCACCAAGTCATTTTACCCTTAGCTATAGTACAAAACGCTGCCCGCAATCTGAAAAGCTGACAGATATGAAAATTGCTCATCAGCTAGAGCCTAACTTTATTTATTTATATATTTATTTATTTTAAACAGGAAGATTTTCTGTTCATTTGAGTGAAAAAAATATTCCCTGACAGAGTGGGCATTGTGATGCATTGTAATTTGGGCTATTGGTAGCTTGTATTAAGCATAGATATAATGAGGAATAGTTTGTGGCTGACATCTAGTGCCAAGCCTAAGAGTAAGAGACAACACAACACCCAGTTATATTTTTAGGGAGATGTTTAGTCATTTGGAAGAGGGGTGCATTTCATACTCCAAACTATCAGTATCCGAGGATCTTTTGTACTGTTTCAGTGTTCAAATCAATGCCAAAAATTAACTCCTCCATAGCCATCTGATTTTTTGCTTTCCAAATAGCCTTTTATCTAGCTTGTGCCTGTGCTTGTGTTATTTATCTCATACTTGGTTTGATAAACTTTGAACAAAGAAATCTCTGAACACTACACATTTTCACTCTCCTCTCTTTTACACAAGTTTCTCCAAATGTTCTTTGTTTTAGTTCCAGGCAGTTAAGACTGTGAATGTTATTTTGTTTGGTCTTTTGTCCCTTGTGGAAGAAAGGGGAGGAAAAAAAAAAAAAAAAAAAAAGAAAGAAAGAAAAAAAAAAAAGAACAAATTGAGTTAAGCTGAGTTTGGAAAGAGCCAGACTTGTGTTTTTAACAATTTACTCAGTTGAATGGTACTTTCGCACTCTGTTTATACATTTTCTTCAAAGAGAACCTCTTATCAGAACATGACTTTAATAACCTCAAATAGCTTTCTAAGGGGGTTCTTTTTTCCTAAGTCTGCATTATAGAGCTTTAGGAACAGGTGGAATTGAAAGGCAATATGAAATGACTTTAACTCTGAAGGAGTCATGGCATCGTCATCACAGCACTGATTCCAGTGTCTAGTATTTTATGGTGATAGCAAAAAATAGTAGAGTGGCTGTTTTTGCTTTCTCAGAGGCACTTTCTGCCTGTTTTGATGATTTATGTCTAGGTCATGACAAAATTTCTGTGTCACACAGACACACAGCTATCACAGCAGAGAGCAAAGTTATACTTAAATAAATAATGCCTTTATTCTGAAGGAGTAGCTGTCTTTGATCTGTTTGAACTCTGGGCTTAGTAGCTCCACTGCATTTTTCTCCTTTTCTCATGTTTTGGCTTAATAACTATCACCAGCTTCATATAGAACATTGCAGTCAAATGCTGAGCCCTCTGAAGTTCTTTAAGACTAATCTGGAGTTATCACAAAATCATCAGGGCAGTCAATAATGATGCATTCTCTGGTATCTCTTGGTACTGTCAAAAATCCCATTGCAAAATTACAGTGATGTCTTGTCTGGGTCTCATGTTATTAGCAATGCACCCAGTTCTTTTTTCATGATACAAGATGGACTTTGACACCAACTGAGAATGTATCTGAAATTGGCATATTATATTGTTTGCACACTACTAAAAAACAAGCTGAATATTTAGATAGATGTGCATGGTATTTCAGTGCTTCTAGCTGTATTTTCATGCAAGGCTGTAGTTAAAGGGAAGAACATTTGGATTAAAAATTGTCCAGGCCACTCTAGTGGATCCATAAAAGATTTTAACATGAAATAGTCCTTTGCACACAGTAATTTAAAAAGGCAGAAGAGAATGAAAATTTGAGCTTAGTATGGATGTGAAATACGGGAAAAAAAACAACCCAAGACTAAAGGGAAAAAAAAGAAGTAACTGAAAGTTGTGGGAATTTTTGCACAGAAAATATTTGGTTGTGCTTTAGCCACTTCATCTGTTAGACACTGGAATTCTGCACAAGAAATGCTTGTTCATTGCTGGCTGCATTTCTAGGGACAGAGATAAAGGAGCAGTAGCTTGACAAATGCCAAAGTGGCATTTTCTGAAGTTCAGTAAAGCAGTGGATAGGTGAAAAAGGATCTAGCCAATGTATGCTTGCTGGCAATCATTTGATTGTCTATCGCTCCAATTTGCTAAGAATTTTTTTTTTATTAGGCATGTAGAATTCTACACTGTTAATCTCTGTTTATCTGAATTGTATATAGCAAAATTAATTACATGAGTATCTGTTGCTAGTGTAGAACAATTAAAGCTTCATGCTTTCAGAGCATTTCTATGCAGAATGTGTAATTACTCTTCGTGCCAAAAAATTTCTTGCATTGTGCAGACATATATAATTTAATATGTTAGTACTAACATATTAATCAGATTTAATAAAAATTAGCTGGTGAAATATTCCATCTAGTTCTAATAAGGGAAGTGGTGGCTTTTCAGAATTAAAAGTAATTTCTGTGGCATTTTGTCACTCAATACTTTATGCAAAATGTGTTGTGGGTATTCTAGTTATTCTCTTAAACATGAAGGTATCAGATGTCAGGAGCTTTTCTCATGAGAAAACTAGGAAGTACAGTTTTATCCCAAAATTGGCATCCATCCATAATAAAAATGAAGAGTGGGCCACCCAGAAATAAGCCATCCTTTTGCCAAATAGGCACTGAGAAAGGATCTGAGAAATACCGTAGGTTGCATTCGTGCACACACACACACAGACCCACAATATGTGGAAGGATATCTCTGTTGATAACTCGTCTAGTTATTTGCTGTGTCTGGACTTTTGGGGGTCTGGCTTGTGCGTTTGGGGTGATTTTTTTAAGCAAATAGAATTGGCTGTATTAGGGCCTGGTGTTTTGTGGGCTTTTTCCCACAACTTATTCACAGTGTGGCTGGAGCGGATGCCTGATGGAATTCCCTGTTAGTTTCATAACCTCTTGACATTTTTGGTCAGAGGTTGGTCATGCTATTCAGGATCAAGGGAAGAAAGTGATGGAGGGAAGGAGGTGGTATAAAATGTTTATTGAGATGTTTAGTGTCAGCTGAAGATAAATAAGAAATTATATGTTTATGGGGCTTTTTGTTGCCACAACAAATTGAAATCAGAAAACTGGATTTCACTTGATCTTCATGTGAGGGAGGGGCTGGGCTGTCCCAACCACTTTCCTCTTGCTATGTGTTCCAAATTATTCTGAAAACACATTTGCAAGTAATTTATTATAACTAGCACATCTGTTTGTACTGCAAGTATTTTACTGCAAGCAACATTTATGTGGTGTGTTTGTAGCCAGTGAAATAGCTTCACAGGTACAATAAATGCGATTTAATGCTCAAATTACTTTGATTTTTATAAGCAGAACGGCCTCCTGGAAAAACTGTGGAACTGCTAAGCTGTGAGCTTTTCTAATACCCTCCAGACAATTTATATTGAAGATAAAGTTGCAAGTGAAGAACCATCATGCTGTCTGGCTGGGATTAAAGCTACCCACATGCACACGCACAAGTTGGGCACTGTCTGGGATGTTTCTGCCATTCCATGTGTCATTTACTATTTTCAGAATATTCATCACTTTATGAACCTATGCTTGTGCTGTCTTACATGTTGTTTTATGCTCTACTGAAATGACTCTACTGCTATTGCTAAACTTGTTCTGGATTTATACCAACAGAAGATCTTGTTTCTTCGGGCAGACGTTCAATGGTTCAAGCTTTATGCATGAAGATCTGCATAGATCTGGAAGGCAGCAGCCTTCATCAGGGTTATGCAACTGTTGAGCAAAGCTGCAATTTGATAATGATACAAAAGAATACTTCTTTCTGAAAGGAAGTTCAAAAAGGGTTTTCTGTGTATCTTCAGAAGATGGTGAACTGAGCCTTGCTGTCTGCAGTGCTCTGTTATGTTACAAAACGGAGCACTTCAGGGTGCAAGGATAAGCTCTCTGGAAAGCCACAGCACAGGGTAAAGCTAACACAGGGTCACTTCCCCTAGCTGTTGCTCAGGCATTCTGTGATCAAGATCCCCATGTGTGACTAGCAAGGTCAGTGCTGGGTTTTATTTGAAGTCTTGGTGGTGTTTTACCTGTGAGATGTTATGCACGGTCAACATCTTTATTAACTTGCATTAAAAATACCAAGAAACTTTAAAACCACAGAAAATTACCCAGTTGAAGGTTATAATGTTCTTCAACTCTGTTCCTGGTGCATTAAATGTAGTGGTGCTATTTAAAGCCAAGAATGAAAAGGGAATTCTCTGGCATTAGTTGTTGGGGTTATAAATAATGCTAGATGTTAGGATTTACATGATCTTGACATGGACAGCATATATTCAGAATGTCTGGATGGAGTGTCTACATTTAATGTCAAAGGGTAATGCTCTGTAACAGGGTTGCTATAGTGACTTTGCAATGACGTTATTCTGGGGATTTCATATTAGAAAGAAATGGTGTTTGATTTGGCAGGGTGCAGAAAGTACCCCAAAGAGTGAGGGATGGTTTTAGCACCTTAAATTCAGAACACAGAATACTGTTTAGTGCTTCTGGGATTGAGAGATGCAGATGGAGCTTATTTATAGCGTGTGAACTAACAATGCCTGTTTATGTTGGTTTATATTGTTCTGATTTATAAGCATAAAATAAATCACAGCAGTGCACTTCTGACACTGGTTCTGGCTGGTGTGAGTGATGTCTGCCAGTGGTGTTGGTCATGTCACAGTGCCATTTTCACACAGAATGGAATCAAAATACTTCTTTGATTTGAAGTCCAGTGAAGATCCATGGATTGAGCTCACTTTAAAATCTTTGCCATTTTTTCAGAGCAGTGTTTGATTACAAAGAAAATTTGCCAAAACCTTTATGTAAGAATCTTGTAAATTAGTTATTACTGCTTTACCTTAAGATAAATTAAATACGGAATATAAAAATATATATTAATGCTTGGATTTCTGTAAGCGAGAGACAGCAAATCTTGCTTTTAAAACCTATTAGGATTGGCAGATAATTAATAGGTGCTTCATTTAAATGTTCCATTCTAAGGAAGTTGTGACACCTTGGCTGAGTGACCTGGTTCTTTTTTATAGTATCTCTTTAGGGTGGTATCTTTTCCATGTGCCATAAAAAGTCTCATAGAAACAAGCAAGATGTGTTGTAGGAATTCCTTCTCTTCTCTTGCTCCACCAGACTTTTGAAAGTAAAGCAATTTCCAATATCATCCATGTTTTCTTTTAGTCTTAAGTTAGATACATTAATTCTTTCTCTCTCTTCCACTCTCTGGCCTTCCTTCCTTCGTCCTCATAGAAAACAGGTGAAAGGTCTGCTTTTTAGTCTAAAATTGAGTAATTTAAAATAATGTTCAGTAAGTTTATGCATAAAATTAAACGTCTGGGTTTTTTTGTTTGTTTGTTTGTTTGTTTGTTTTGTTTTGTAACAAAAAGACCCTCTGGAGCCTACTAGAGTGTGGTACTGGTCAAGTAGACCAAGAGGTGCTGTAACCTAGGGACAGGAGTGGGCAGCCTCAGTGTAGCAGGATCCCCTGATGCCAGTACCACTGCTGCCATCAAACCAGCAAGCTAAGGCTGGGAAGAGGGGAGAAAAATGAGGTGAATCATTAGTTCTCTGCTTGCTTTCTATTCTGACACCACAAATATTAGGCTACTTTTTGGGCTATTGGGCTGTTCCCTTTGTGGTTCCCCTGTGGAAGCTTACAGGAGCACACAGCCAAAGCCATTCTGAAAGTAGATAGACAATAGATACTTTAGAAGCCACCTCAGGTGTTTAGTTAGGCATGTGCAAGGGCTCTTACGATTTCTATTTCAAAATCAGTGGCTAGGTCCCTTTTGGAGAAGCTTTTGTGGAAGGCAATACAGGTTTCAGCAGGGAAAGGATTGGGATTTTATTTGATCCTGAAGTCATTACTCATATCTTCCCATTAGCACAGAAAAAAAAATTTGGCAGGTTTGTATTTAGAAGTAGTTCTCTAGTAGTTTGTCAGGGTTTTAATTTTTTTATATTGTCTGGTTTTGAAGAGGACAGAATAGATGGAATTGATCTGATGTAATCTTGTAAGAGGCTTTTGCTTATGTCTTACACAAGAGGCTGTCATGGAAACTTAGTAACCATGGGGTGAGAGGTAAAGCCCTGTTAATGATTAAAAACAGCTTAAAAAAAGAAAAAAAAAAAAAGAGTAGATAAAAACAGAAACCTTCATATCATTTTTGCAGGCATTTTCCAGCATGGAAAATGATTGTTAATGACATACCTCAGGAATGAAGTAGAAATGCAGTTAATAGAATTTTTCCAGATGAAATTGGTCTTTGTATGAAAACTGAATGTTCATTAAGGATTGTAACTGCTTAAAGGAAAAAAATAACAATTTTAGCCTTTCCAACTCAAAGATCTTAAAATAAAAACAAAACAAACCCACAAAGACCCCCCACAAATATTCCCTTAACAATAAAAAAATCCAAGTAAACTAAAAACTAGAGAATATCTGACTTGGGGTGGGAAAGAATAAATTGAAGTATGATAGTCCTATATTATAGGACTGTGAAATAAATTTTCAGTTGGTTAATTCAGGTAATTAAAAAATGATAACTAGAAAAAGGCAACTTAAATTATAGAAGAGATACTCAAGCAACAAAATATTACTATCTTTGTAAATAATGATATAACTTAATAATAAATAACTCAGGGCCCCATTACTTGGATAAAAAGCTTGGTAAATTTTGAATTCTTTTGTTTTTTTTAATTTTTTTGATTCAAGTACTGTTTTAAAATGATAGCTGCATTTATGTAGCTCAGATGATTATTATGAAATGTGCCTAATCACCTACCTAAGTTGCCGTTAGAAGAAAATATACATGGTCTGTAGTACTTTACCACATATTTTGCTCAAACATGGTCTATCTTTAGGAATTTATTATTATTGTTGTTGTTATTATTATTATTATTATTTAGAAGTTTGCTTCAGTTTGAGATGTTCTGTCACCCTTATGAAAAAGCTCAATAGGATGTTATTCAATAGGTTACATCTCAAAAATTCACAGTCTTCACATTTATCCTCTGGGAGATCTTTCCACTTGGTGTGTTCGTGGCTTGGCTGGCCTGAGGTGCCTTCCTCTTGCTCCTTTCTGAACTGCAGGGTGGAGCCTCATCTGATGCCCCATCAGGTCTCCAAAGTCTCCAAGGAGATGCAAGACCATTTCTGTCTTAACAAGACGTAGCATGGCAATTTATTTTCAATCATAGATCAAGTGTTAAGTTTTCATCTTAATATTTTTGTCTTTTCTTTGTAGATATTACAAACTTTTCTGTCGTAAATTCCCTAAGTTACCTTTGTCCTGTGTTCGAAGTGTGGGTTTGAGCCAAAAAGGTATGTGTGGATTTTTTTTTTTTCAAGAGGTAACATTGCAACATGGCTTTAAATAGTTATATTCCCTCCTCCAAGGGGTCTCCAGAACTCTCATTTTAGATTTAGGGACAGCACTATGAGTCAGCACTACAAACATTTTCTTCAGACTCTTGGGAATATTTGGAATTCAGCAGATAATAGCTAGTAGCTGCTTGGGATTTGTTTAAAATTAGGTTAAATTACTCATTCCTGGGTCAAAATAACTAGCAGGAATTTGTAACATGGATTTTTCTTCTCAGAACCACTAAAATGCTAATTATTTATCTTGACATAGGAAAGATTCTTGCTGGCACCTGATGAACTGTTTTATGAATTCCAGTACATCATCTTAAATCCCACCAGAACTGCACTCACTGTATACACCATGTTGTGGGGTTTTATTTAATTTTTCTCTTGTGCATGGCAAAAGATGAGTTTGCGTACAGTTGGCTGCAAAGTCCTGACTTCCAAGGCAAAGCATCAGGTGGTGTGCAGAGCACTGTCAAGGGATTGCAATGGTTCACTGAGGTGCTGATCCTGCAAGTGCTTTTATTCATGTTCAACTTCTGTGAGGGGTGGGCAGTCATATGGACAAGCAGGAGATCCTTTTCTAAAGTTAGCAACTCTAGTAATGTAAAACTCCACAACTTTGTGGCCCTTATCTGCTAGGCTGCTGTATCTCTGAGACCATTTGGAGTCAGCAGCAAAGCAACTTTTAATAAGTTTGTAATTTGGGCTTATGCAGTATTTTGTTTCAGTCTGTGCAAGTTTCACAAATGAATGGGGATTATTATTTTTTTAAATGTAACACTACTTCAACATAAATTTCCACATAAGTCTGTTGAAATAAGTCCATACTGTTTTGATCCTGTAAGAGAAAGCCTTAAAGAAGACTTCCATAAGAAAATCAAGTGAAGAAAGTAGTTTTCTGATGCATTCCTTCTAATGTGGTCAGCTGTTTCATGGCAAGAAGACACTGTCAGATCAACTTATTTGTGGAAAGATTGTGCTGTGAAAGTCCCTGGGGTGTGCCAGGGAGAGAGCTGTTGGATGAGGCACTTGAGATAATCCAAGTGGGATGTAATTGCCAAGGTGCAGAAAAGAAGTCTCTAAAGGCAGAACCTAAGCTATGAAGTACTGTTATTGATTAAAACACATGGATTTTTAAGTGGAAACACTCTTCTTGGAGGCATTTCTCTTTGGATCTATGAGGAAAGATTGATCTTCATCCCTTGCATGTGGCTGCAGGAGGGAGGACTTTGCATGAGGGAGAGAAGAAGAGCCTTCTGTGTTCCTGCAGCACTGGCAGATGGTGCAGGGAAAACTAAAAGCTGAGAGCCAGTTGCAGGGAGCTGCCACCCTATATATGTTTTTCTCCATGTTTTCATAGGAAAAACTTTGTAATGATGAGAAGCATAGGGGATTTCTCTGCAAGGCTCATATTTTTCAGTGTTCTCTGAACACAAAGAGGGATATTGGCACACAAGTCTTTTAAGGGAAACAATATGCTGTGAATAATGTTGACTGGAAATGCTACTACATGTTTGGGGTGGGGTTGTCTGCCATTGGAAGTAATAAAAATACCGTTGTACATTATCCACTAGGGTTTGGTTTAGTCTAGAAGCTGATTTTTAAGCAGCTGAGGTTTATTTACTGGTCGTGTCAGGAATATTTGGACTTCTTAACTTCAGTCTTCAGCATTTTTACATTTCAGGCTTCATAATGGAGAGCAAGATATATGGTGCATCTACCCCAGTTCAACAGAATGGGCTCTAACCAGACTGTTAATATAGTGTCTTCTGTGTTCTTTCCACCCACAGCAATTCTTTTCGTATTATTTATGTTCTAAAATCTATTCAGCAAAAGTTTTCATGGTATGCTGTTGCTTCCAGGTCATTGCTTTCATTACAGCCTTACTATGTCTCTAACAAAGTGCAAATCACTGTGTTACACATAGAAGATGCAGTTTATGTTTGCCTTCTCAGTTTGACTGGAAGATATTTCTGCTTTTGGATGCTAGAGCTTTCCTTTTCCATTTTATACATATCAAACATCTGTTACATGTGCTGCTTCCCATATTATTTAAATAGTCTGCTTTAAATATTCCAAGACATGAGAAGTTTTGTGAAAGTCTTGGGCACAGTGTCAACTTTTAGGACACTTGCAGTAAAGTCATGTATTGCCTGTGCATATGCACACACACACAAATCATAGACTATACCTAGTTTCACCTCTGAATTCTTTTACTTGTGTTATTGTGCTAAATCTAATCAATACATCGCTACAATTTTGAATAAGGCTACATGTACTTAAGAGCAAACAGAAATTTTCTCATAAATTCTGCAGATATGTTCAAGCATATAAGCTTTAACAGTTTTTTTTTTAATTCAGTCAAAGGAGACTGAATAGTGACTAAATTAATCTGAATATAATCATTATACATTTATATTTTCCCATTTTCAAAATGTTATAAGCTTATTGAAGCGTTTTCTCCCCAATTGGTATGCTTTTTTAAATGTTAAACTGCCCCTAAAATTAATAGTATATTATTGTATATAATAGCTCAACAAAATAGTTTATGGGTAAAATATCTTTAACTTACTTTTGTTTCAGGAATTTTTAAAGATACATCTCAGTAACAGTATTAAAACTTTCTGATGTTTTATATTGCTTCATAACAGCGTGGTTCCCATGTAAGATTTTTATCTTTTATATTAGGGCTTTTAGTGGAAAAATTGGTAGGAATAGTTGAATGGCTACTGCAGCAAAACTTTGGGTTTTCCCATGTGTAGTTTGGGTTTGATGTCTACTAACTTAATTCACTTATTAGCCATAATTAGATTAAAATGTTATTGCAACGCAAGAGTGTGGTGATACATGATGTAAGTTACCTTTCTTTGCTTCAATATCCACCTTGTTTCCCCCCAGTTCTTTCCCTGTCTAGATTAAGTCCTCCTGTCCTGACTGCCTCTTTGGTACATGTGGTTTAAGTGGTAAAACTATAAACAGCAATGTGGTTGGCATTGCAGTTCTTTCTAGGAAAGTGTTCAAGGAAGGTGGAGGCTTGAATATGTGCTGCACGTTGGTTCTCAAGTCTAAGGCAATTGAACTGGGGGCTCCTTTTTTTGGAGGACTGTGGGAGGCATATTCTGTGTTATAGAGTAATCTGTAGCTAAAGAAAAACCCAATCCAAAAAAGACTTCAGAAATGTAGTGACCCAGCACATGTGAACCCAGAGAGCTGCCACCTCAGTTGTATAGAGCGAAAGAAATGTGCCAAGGTCAGTGACAAATGGACTTTGCAGGTGTTTGCTTCTGGCAAATGTCCCTGTAAAGTAAACTTCACCAGGGTGGAGCCAGGCAAAGGTTTGAATGCATGGGAGAAGCAACAGGTTGGGGCTGCTTCCCACCTTGATTAGAAATAGCTGCACACTGTCGGTGAGTGCAAAGGCATTTTCCTTTTTTTTTTTTTTAATCCTTATTTTCCTGTGCTTACGCTCTGTATAAGGTCAGGATTCAGTTTTTACTCTGTTTTAATGGCATAAACAACTCAGCCCACCCTGCCTAATGCTGTTGTTCAAAGGCAGGCAGGTGTCGAAGTCTGCTGTAAGAAACAGAACAGGTGCCTCAGCGATGCCTTGAGCACTGTGAGCTCTGTCAGCAGCACAGCAATAAGAGAGCTCAGTTCCTTCTTCATTGATTACTCACTGTATTACCATAAAACCCATTTTCCAAGCTGTAAAGTGTGCCTTCCCAGGAAGGCTGAGAGAAGAGGCAGTGCCCACTAAGCTGTGTGGGAGGTTCAGCAGGGCCCTGGGTCAGTGCCGGTGGAGCTCCTGGCTGCAGAGGCTTTTACAATCTGCTAGGATGAGGCAACCTTAGACTGCAGCAAGGAAAGGAAAGAGCAAATCAGAGCAATTGGGAAAATACTGGGATCTGCTGGTCAAAAAATAGTACAGATAATTTTTTTCCCTTTTCACTTGCCCTTCTTCATGTTCCTCTCTGCCCTAAGGATTAACAGGAAAGAAAACCATGAGATTTGGGCAATCATGTCACTGCTGATGTAAGACTCTTCTTAAAGAATGTGTGGATGAAGGCAGTGCAAATGGGACAATGCTGCCACCAAAAGGCACACCCAGCTGTTAGCTTCTCTGCTTCTGTAGGTCAGTATTTGAATGAAAGAGGTGCTCGTCCACAGTGTTATGAAAATCAGTGCTTCTGACTCAGCACTGAGGAGGAGCCCAGGTTGCTCTTTTGCAGCGGGTGATGCTTTAAAGGATCTGTCTTACAAAGGCCACCTCACTAAAATGTGATACTTGTCAGGGATTTCTGAAGATACTTCATCATCTCTTACCTATGTCTCTTGGTCTTGTATTAAGGGAACATAAGCTCATCAGTTCTTCCTGTTGCATCTTCCTATCAAGTATGAAGGGATCAGTACCAGAGTCTTGGGATGTCTTGGCTAAATCTGAAAGCAGTTCTCCTGCTTCTGATTCTGTGATAACACTGTTAAGAGAGCTCCATCTTGATGCAAATAAATTGCTATTAGTGAACTATTGTGAGTAGAAATGCCCTTCACTGATTGGGGAAACTGATACTGACTGAGGAGAAATCTACCAGCAGAATATCTTCATCTAAATAAAAAAGATTCTCAGTTCACAGGAGAGTTCCACTTAACAAACCATGAGCAGCATATGGTATAGTATATCTGTATAGAGTATAGACATTTATGGTACGACTTGCAAAGACAAACATAGCTTAATTTTTACCAAACTCTCAGTCATCAACAATAGAATTCAAACAACACATAAAGACAGAACTTGTACAGTTATACTGCCTCTTTGAGATATTATTTTCTATGGGATGCCTCCTGAGAAAATGCTTTGGGCCCCCAGCTTTTTTTTTTTTGATCTGGGAAGCAGGTTCACTTCTGTTCCTAGCAGGCACCTGTGTCACAGGCCTGTGACACAGTGCCCACCTGCTGGCCTTCAGGACCTAGCTGGTCACAAAAACACAGCTTGCGTCCTAGAGCTGATCACATCTCACACTGCAACTGCAGCTGACGTGGGATAAGGAGTTATCCCATCAGGTTTTGCTAGATTATTATCAGAGTTGTACAAGATTTCTTGTAATGAACATTAGTTCTGGAAACCTTCCTCTGTGTGGGAGAGAGGAGGAACACTGTTTTTATCTGCTTTCTAGCAGTTTTCACTGAAGCAAATTCTAACTGCAAATGCCATGTATTTGAAGACAAAAGGAGACTTGACTGGTTCTGTCAGAATGCTGTATTTTAAAGCTTTTACTATTCATAGCCATAGTGCTGTAGTTTTAGATCTTAAATATCCTTCTTTATGTTGTTCATCCTTATCCTAAATGTCCTTATGATAAATGAGATAATAAACAACTGTTCTAGTTCTGTTTTAGAAATGGTTAAAAGTGGCCATTAGCAGATAGATAGAAACAATTTCTTTTTTTTTTTACAGCAGCATAGTCAGCCTAGAGTATAATGGTTATCTTTCCCTGGGGAAATAAGTACTAAATATAAAATTTGGAATACTGAATCCCTCGTTTGTTTCCAGGGGAAAAAGAACATGCCAGCTTGTTTAATGCCGCAGGAGAGTGTAGATACATTACTAGGTGTGATTAAAGTTCTTAGTACAAATACATTTTCTCTTTGGTTTTCACCAATGTGTATGGTACCTTTTATGTACTGTTATGATGTGTTTAATTTCAGAGCTTTGCATCCATCATGTTGCCCTGTGGACCAGTTTTGTCCTTCATTCGGTGCCTGGTGCGGAAGAAGAACGTCGGCGGTGAAAGTCCTGAGGACTCCAAGCTGTGCCGGTGCTTATCAACAGTGGACCTTATAGCCCTGGGAGTAGGAAGTACCCTGGGTGCTGGTGTTTATGTCCTTGCTGGAGAAGTAGCCAAATCTGATTCTGGACCCAGCATCGTCGTTTCTTTCCTGATTGCTGCCCTGGCCTCTGTGATGGCAGGTCTCTGCTATGCTGAGTTTGGTGCTCGTGTTCCCAAGACTGGTTCTGCATATTTGTATACGTACGTAACCGTCGGCGAACTCTGGGCTTTTATCACTGGTTGGAATCTCATTTTATCCTATGTCATAGGTAAGCTTAAGAACAAACACAGGTCTCGAGGGTTTCTGAGCCAGCAGATGAAAGATACAGATTTGTGTCTTTCTTTTCTGTCTCTATACTTACCTACTATTGCTTTTTACTCCCGCTGAGATGAAGTAACCAAAGTAATGTGGTCAGGTTATATCCTCCTGGGCATCACCAGTGCAAACATGTTTTTTGCAAGACACTTTTGTAAACAGTGTGTCTTCAGCAGAATGAACTTCATACCCTGTGTGATAGAGGAGGTTTAGATTGGACAGTAGAAGGCACTTCTTCACTTAAAGGGCAGACACTGAACAGGCTGCTCAGGGAAGTGGTAAAATCACCATCCCTGGAGGTGTTCAGAAGATGTGTAGATATGGTACTTGGGGACATGGTTTAGCACTGAGCTTGACAGAGTCAGGTTAATGGTTGGACGTGGTCTCAAATTCTATTCCAACTAGAATGATTCAGTGATTCTATGAAAATTATGTCAGGCATTTCAGTGATGGTGCATAAGGATAAATAGGATTTCATTGCTTTGGTCAGCAAGAGTAATTTCAGTAAATTTTTTTTTTTCTGGAATATACATAGCAAGGACATTTACATGAACCCCATCACTATAGTGTCTCACTTGAAGAAAGTCATGATGAGCTACTACCTACAGAAGTTTTGCCCCAATCACTATAAAGTCACTATGCCTGAGTATTGAATTGAAGTGGATTTCATGATAGGAGAGTTATAAAAATAAGGTTGTATTTGGCTGTGGCCATCTGTTCTAATTACCAGAGGAGAGTATTAATCTCAATTACCAACTCTAACAATATGCATCTTGCGAGTGATTTTTCTCTTTACTTCCAGGTAAACTTTCCTTTGTGTTCTTTCTTAAAATGCCTTTTTTACATTGCTTTATATTGTTTAATGTATGCTATACTGTAACTTTAGAAATAAGTGTCTTCCAGAATTATATGAGATGTAAATGATACAGAAGTAATTTCGCAAATAAATGAGGTTAAAATTCATATATTCTTTTTGTAGAATAGTGTAGTGGAACAGAGCGACCAGGTGCCTCTGATCATCAGGAAGTGGGTGTGAGCCGCTATCAACTCCACCTGTGCCCAGTCAGGGCAGGGCCCCTATGGAGCATGTGCAAGACCATGGGGCCAATAAATAGTGAGGCTCACACCCACTGAGGCAGCTCATTCTGGAGCTAGTTGAGAGAGTGGCTGGTTGCTTCCATAGCAGCAGACCATCTTGCTAGTTCCTCGCTGTGGGCAATAGACTCAAACCACATCCTCCGAGTCTATACTACCATATTGACACCTCGATCTCGGACTAGAGACTCCATTCCGGTTACAGAATAGTGTTGCCATTTAGTTATGTAAAGAAATTCTAAAACATTAAAATTCCTCAGCAAAACAAAATCACTCCTAACACAAGTTCTGCTTTTTTAAATGCAAGTAGCACCATGCTTGCATTTCTTTTCTTTTTCAAGAGAGATAACTATGTATCTCTTTATGTAGGCAAAGCCCTAAACCTGCATGTGTTTTGTGCAGGTACATCAAGTGTAGCAAGAGCCTGGAGTGGCACCTTTGATGAACTTCTTGGAAAACAGATTGGTCATTTCTTCAGAACCTACTTCAAAATTAATTACTCTGGGCTAGCAGAGTATCCTGACTTCTTTGCTGTATTCCTTATATTACTCCTATCAGGTAAGACATTATATGGCTTCATTTATGGGAGTTGTGGTGTCAAAGTGTTTCTTACAGAAAAAAATGCTAAATCATAATTTGTTTTACCAGAAATACTTTAATAATGTTTAACAAGTTCAGAGGTGTGTTTGTGTATTGATACAGTGACCCTGGGGACAGAATGAACATATAATCAAATTTTGATGTGTATCCTCTTCTTTTGTTAAAGCTGAGACATGAAATAATCACTTGTCAGAAAATTATACAGTTCTGTGTGGGGTTTAGGGCTTTATTACTAGTAAATGCTTTCAGAGGGACCTTGGGGTTAAGCTTGGTAGTTTAGTGATGTGATGTGCTCCCCTTAAATCACATATTATGCATGCAGTGGGTATTTGTAAGGGTATTTTCCCCTCTAAATTGTTAACTTACTGAGTATAAAATAACTTCCCCAACTTTAAGTCTTCAAGAGCTGCTGAGCCTAGAGCTTGTTTGAGCCAAAGGGCACTCCAAGGTACTGGCGTGGCCCAGCAGACAGGTTTGGAACCTGAGTAAACCCTTCAGGTCTACTCCACACTGTTCTGGGTTTGGGGTTTTTTGGTTTTGTTGTTTTTTTTTCCTTTTTGTTTTCCCTGTCTTCACTCATGTATCATGTTTTTAAATCACAAAACTGACACCAACTACATGCTTTTTGGAGGGATCAGAAAGCTCAGAAATACTTCAACTTATTTGGAAGCTTGCATTTAACAGATGCTTTCTGTAGGGACAGGTTTTTAACGCCACCAGGAGTGAAGGAAGCAGTAAGTGTATTCTAAAGTGTATAGCTTGTTTGCAGCCAAACCACCAGGGATTGAGCTGGGTGGATTTCACTGCTGCCAAAAGGAGGGACACTGGGGATGGCTCAGGGCTGAGTAGGCTGAGCATGATACAGTAATTGGATTCTGAGCTGCACAAAGCTGAATCACAGGAGCAGCAGTTTTACAGTAAATGTTGTGCTAAGTACAACAGAAATCACACAGAAATCAGGTTTGGGAAGGTTTTTTTCCTGCAGAAAGGACTTTAAATGCTATGTTTTATACTGCATTAGGCTAAGACTACTTTCTTGGGAAAAACTAAGCTAAAGAAAGTATACACCTATTTCCAATGAAAATTATTCTGGTATAATTATACCTCATATGGTAACTTCTGTATTGTGATAAGACATCAAATGTCTCATTAGCAAAGTTGGAAATCTTTTACAATTTATCTTGAGAGGCTTAAAATTTTCAGACTTAATCTCTAAATAATGAGGGAAAGCATGTATCTGACAGTGGAAACAGAGTGCAAAGAACCTGTGGAGGCTTTCCCATTGTGTTTAATTTTTCCTAATCTGCTCACTGCCTGCTCTGTCATTAAGCTGTTAGTACACTTACAGTTGTTACAAATCTAATGACACAGTAGGATCCTGATGGAGTAACTTTCAGATTGTTTAAATGCACTACTCTGCAATGTGTCTTCTGGATCAGACTGTTTTCTAGAATGTCAGTGGATCAGTGTTTATGAATAGGAGGTTTGCATCTCTTTTAAAAGTTTTCTTAATGAGCTAGGAAATAGGACTCTTACTCTGTGATAGATACTATCTGAAAAATTGGAGTGAACAGATTACTCTGTTAATCTAATAATTTTGCTTATTTTATTCATCTAATCAGTAACTGTTCTGTAAGGAATAGATTGTACCAATCTGTTTTTACTAAGCATACTATTCTTCTACCTATTTTTGTTCTATTGCATAAAATAGAGATATTAATTGTAATCTCAGAAAAGCTTTTCTGTGTGGTGACACAGAAAAGCATTGCTCAAAATGCTTTTAAATACTTAAGGAATGTAATTAAATAAGATTTCTGTTTGAAGGTTTCCAATACACTTGTCTATTGCCATGCTGTCAAAGATTCTAGTAAATTTGTGCTACTGCTCTTTAAAAGTATAAAAATACAGTGTTGTTCTATTACTGTTATTCACAGTACTTGCATGTGAATCTTCTTTGAAGTGGTATTTTATCAGCTTAAGGGGTCATTCACATCTGCAAAACATTTTTATTTTATAGGTCTTTTATCTTTTGGAGTAAAAGAATCTGCATGGGTGAATAAAATTTTCACTGCTATTAACATCTTGGTCCTATTCTTCGTTGTGATTTCTGGCTTTGTGAAAGGAGATGCTGACAACTGGAAAATAAGTGAAGAATATCTCAGAAACCTTACTGCATTAACAGAGTAATTATTTTTTAAAAAAATGCACATACTTGCTCATATTCCAAGCAATTTTCTTTAATACTTGCTTTAGTATTATTATAGGTAATATTTCAACTAATAGCTCCGTTGCTGGGAACCCTTAAAAATAGTTTATTTTCTGGTTAGCAACTTCCTTTAAAAAATAATCAAATTTCAATACCGTTGCCCACAGCCATTTGAGAGGTTACTGGCTTCTTGCCCTTAAGCCATGTGTTAACTCAGTATGTGAGGATGACAGCAGGAGTTGCCTATGCCATTAGTGTTTAGATATATTTTGCCACAAGCTCCAAAGTGAGTAAGATGATAGTTATGTGATTTTAGTATTCTTCCATCTACTGTTTTGTTTTCCTTACAAGCTTTGACATAAAAATGTCTTTTTATGAAGTTTTGTAAAGTAGAATTCTGTCTTGATGAAAGCATTTTAACATGTTTTTCTAGAGTTGTAGGGGAGGAGTATGCCAGAGTTTGTCCTACCAATAATAGTAATAAAAAATAAATTTTTTCTGCTCTATTTTTGTTTGTTATAGGAACTGCTCATCCTATGAGAATGTGACAAGTATATATGGGCATGGTGGCTTTATGCCATATGGTTTCACAGGAACATTGGCTGGTGCTGCAACCTGTTTTTATGCTTTTGTAGGATTTGACTGCATTGCAACAACTGGTATAGTATTTATATGCATGCCTATGTACTTATAAGTATACAAGTATAAGATGCTTTCTTTGTAATATAACCCACACAAACAACATCTGTCTGCTCTTCTTCCTTGGCTTTCTCCTCAATTCATGTAGAATGAGTCTGAGTTAATTCCTGAATGTGGCTGTTTTTCTGAGATGAAGGAGGAGATTTTACTGAGTTTATTCCTGTTCTAGAAAAAATATTTGTTGCTTTCTAAGTCTGGAAGTGCTTAGTATACAATTTTTCTGCTCAGATCATGTTAATAACTGCTCACTTTGACAGTTCTGTGAGATGAAGGATATGGCTGATAAGAAATGAGGACATTGAACTTATAAATTGTAGTTAAATAACTAGAATCTATGGGCTTTCAGTACTCTAAATATAGAATGTACTTTATGTCCTTTGGTTTATCTCTATTTTTAATACTATTTCTGGCACCAAAAGGCTGAGTTTTGTTCTGTGTGGTGACACAGAACAGAGTTTATTTTATGCAGATTTTTGCAACTTCTATTACAGATACGATTTCCATGGCTTAGATTAACAAATTATCTGTCTTTGATGTTATTTTTTTAAAACTGAACGTGGAAATGAGTAACAATTTTTGGTGGGGCTGTATTTTTTTGAAACTATTTTTCAGGAGAAGAGGTCAAGAATCCTCAGAAAGCCATACCCATAGGAATTGTGGTGTCCCTGCTTGTCTGCTTCATGGCCTATTTTGGAGTTTCAGCTGCACTGACACTTATGATGCCTTACTACCTACTAGATGAGAAAAGTCCTCTCCCACTAGCATTTGAATATGTTGGATGGGGACCTGCCAAATATGTTGTAGCAGTGGGATCCCTCTGTGCTTTGTCTACAAGGTAAAAGACATTGAAGTACTAATTCTGTTGGGGAAAGCTGATGAATAATATATGACATTGAAATATTTGTTCACATGCTCATTTTGAAGGCTCAGTTCATGCAGAGGATTATATAGTAAGTAAATAAGAATGCTTTAGACTTACGCAGGTCTGGATCACAGTATGTGCATTAATTTAAGATCCTTTGTTAAACTGTTCTGTTCCTGAACTCCACCTCTGGCTTGTTACTAATTTTTTTTTTTTTTTTTTTCATTAAAATATGTATTTTCAGATGTAAGACTTGCAAATTATCTTTATTAACTGACAAAACAAACCTTGCTCATTTTGTCCTCTCTTGCTGTCCACTCCCAATGGCTCCGCATCTTTATGGGCTCTGTGTATTTGTGGACAAAATTGAAGAGGTGATTAACTAGCTCCATCCCCCATCTTTATTTCTTGTCTCTGTTTCCTACAGTAGCCAGACTGTGTTCTGACATCATCCCTTCCTGTGGTTTCTGAGTGGTTATTTGAGATGTAGATTATAGCTGTGAAAAGCATGTAATTTATTCCCCTTTGTGAAACTGTAGGTGCCACCTGAATTTAACATGTTACTTTGATTAAAAAGATCAGAGAGGGCATGAGATGTATTAGTACGTGTTCATATATATTACACCCCCATCTACACTTTCATAGAATGGAAAATTGCTTAATACTTGAGTTTAGGGGTAGATGACAATGTTCTACCTGATCTTATGTAGCTAAGGAGTAATTTACATGAGCTTCAATGATCAGAATCTTGGCTGCTTTTCCACAAAGGAAAAGGATGTGCCTAATGCTGACAGCATGCTGACTGTAGACAATGGTGTAAAGGAATTTTTATGTAGAAGGAGATAGAAAAAGGAACTAGTTCCAGAATTACATTAAAAGTGACTGAAGAATGTCATAGTTGCACAGTTCATTGTGGGATTATAGTTATTTTCTATCTCATTGTCAAGATCCCTCTCGGTTTGGAAGGTTTTACTGAATCTTTTTCTATATTGATAAATAGCAAAAGTGAGACATAAGCAGAAACTACATTAAAGAAATTAAAATTGGAGAAAAAACGAACTGAGTAAAATGTTTTTTCAGAAATTGGTACAGTTGATCTCTTTTTCCAGTGTATTCTAAAGAATTACATTTACTCATATGAAGAGGTTAATTGCACAGTCTATTGACTGATGTCAGTTCAGAACAAAACCAAGGGAATTGTATCTTATATTCCTCAGTTAAAGGTATCATTAAGAAAACAAAAATTGGGATCATAGCTTTTGGTTCATATAGTTACCTCTTACCATGTTATGTTGTGAACTTGTTTTCTCAGTGTAAAGATGTGTTAATATTTTCATTGTTCAAGTGAAAGTATTTAAAGAGGGGTGGGATAAATATATTTGACAGAACCACAACAGTAAAAATTTAGCAGTGGATTTCAGCAGTATTCTTATTTGAAAAATCAACTGTCACCCTGGTTTAGGAAACATTCTTTTTTGGAAGGGACATTCACACATCAAAATCAATCCATGTGGAATGGAGCTTACCTCATGTGTGTCTAACCTTAACGCTTGTGTCTCATGAGCGTTACTGGAGGTACTTAGGATCTGTGGTATGTAAAAGCTGTGCCTTCTGTAAGTGATATAGTTGATTCCCTAAACTGAAAAAGGCAACCATTCACCTGGTTAAAAAGTAGTGTGCTTGCTGCAGAGGTTATACTGGATATGATTTTGCCTTTTTTCCTTCTGGTGTTTTTTGTTTTCTTAATCACAATTATTTCCCCTTGAGGGAAAGAAGCCACCTAATTTAAGAAGTATTTTTAAAAAGAGCTTTGAGTTATCAAAAGTTTAAAAGCTTTCTGTGTTCTGCTGATAACAAATACAAATTATTTTGCTTTAATTAAAAAAAAAATTAAGCAATCGTAATGAAACTTGGCTAGAGGTGCTTTAATTGAAAGAAATAATGTACCCAAGTATAACTCTATGGTGCTTTCTTTGAATTACTGTTAATCAGCAGCCTTACATGGAGCAGAGTATGAGATGCTGCTAATGCTTATTGATTTGCTGCTGCTGACTGACAGATTTTCTCCAGGCGTACTAAAGCTTAATTGCTAACTCAGTGGGACCTGGAAGATGTTCTGGTCCACTGATGCCCAAGAACTACAGAGGTGGCAAGTTATTTTCCTAAACCAAATTGTCTCTGATGAAGCAATTCCATTGCCTAAATTAATTAAAAAAAAACTAAAAATCAACTTTAGAGGGGAAAATATATTTCTATCTGTGCCTGATCTGTAGCGTCTTGGGATATGGGGCTTTCTGATTTTGTCTTACAATCATGAATTTTGTTTCTATACATGCCATTAATTAACATTTTTTATCCATGATACAAGTCTGCATGAACTGTTTGCCATGTTGCATGTGTTTGCTTTTTACTTAGTCTTCTTGGATCCATTTTCCCAATGCCACGTGTAATCTATGCTATGGCGAAGGACGGGTTGCTTTTCAAATGTCTAGCTCAAATCAATCCCAAAACGAAGACCCCACTAGTTGCTACTCTGTCGTCTGGTGCAGTGGCAGGTGAGACTAAGAGCTGATCCTTGTAAAGAGAGGTGCACTGCTAAACACGTTGCATATATGGAAACAGACCACTGTTGTGCAGCTTTAATTTGCTTCAGACTGAAATGATCAAATCTAATTGTCAACAGGTAAAGTAGACTGCAGTAAAACTTTTCTCTACCACAGATTTTGTATTTGTTGGTTAATCTCAAGTGCTTTCAAAGCCTAGGTTCAAAATAAGCAACAACCCAAACCCAAGAGCATCAGTCAACCAAGCAAAAAACGAAGAGCAGCAACACAGAGCCTAAACCAAGACTATACCTAAACCCATTAACTCTTCCAAGCTTTCTTGTTGTGTAGTTGGGTTTGCCAGTAAAGCATTGTGCTTTTAATAACCTGTGTTTGAACTATACATTTTTCTGTTCTAGTCTTCTCGGCTCTATGTTCCCTTTGCCCCGAATTCTGTTTGCCATGGCACGCGATGGTTTACTCTTTAGTTTTCTTGCCAAAGTGAATAAGAGGCAGGCACCAGTTTCTGCCACCTTGACAGCAGGGGTCATCTCTGGTAAGCTCTCAAAGCCCGTGTTACTTAAAACTGAGATTTAAACACTCTATGCACGTGCATGGTACGTTTAATTTTTAAAGGAGCTGCTTGTTAACTTCCCCTGCATGTACAATGGGAATAAAATTATCAAATAATCAAAAGTTATGAGAACTCCAGATCATGCCAATCATGGTGGTGGTGATGCCCTTAATGCCACAGAATTGATTATTTTTTATTTTTTTTTTTAATTTTTTTTAGTATAAGCCTCTTGTATTTCAAGTTTGTAACTTAATCTGGGTTCTTTAGGCTGATGCTCTACTTACAGGGTTTTCTCATCTGGTGTATATCTGTATCACATCTATAAGGGGAGAAAAAACATCTTTAATTAGAAGACATGAGACAAAACCTGCATTTGCAACAGGATCACTTTTTGTGATTTTTTTTTTTAAAGAATAAGGATTCATATTGTGGTTGAAGGGGTATGTGTGTGTTGAGAGATTACATTTGTATGCACGTATACATATGCACATACGTGCCCACAGGTGTTTTTCTTGTTGTTTTTGTTGGGTTTTTTTTAGCAAAACAGAATTTTGGAAGCTACTGTCCATTCTTAACAAACAACTGTTTCCCTTTGTCTTTACTTCTTGCAGAGGTACATGTAGCCCAAATTTCACTGTCATTTTCAGTAGGGTGTCTTACTTACCCAGGAAAACTGGTAGCTCTAGAAGTATTTAGCTGAAAGGCAAATAAAGAAATCCTAAAAGTAATTCAAATATGAAATATATGCCCTATGATGTTTAGTAATCCAGGCTAAAATTTATTTCAAGTAAGAAGTTCAAAATTCAGACTAAAATATTATTTACAGTCAGGGTCATCCTCAGGTGCCACGAGGCTGGGACCGCTCACACTGTGTACTTGACAATAATGTGGGAAGGGCACAGACATTGTCTGGGTAGTTCCTCATGAAGCATTATTATCAGTTCCTTTTTCTTTGATTAAAATACAAACAAATAGCTTAGAAATCACTTTTTTTTTGTTTTGACTTTGTTGCTTGAATTTACATTACTGGCCTTTTCCCCTCTAAGTGCATTTATGTGGAAATGAACATCTTTTTCTGAAGTCACGGTAATGATGAGGAGAAGGAAAACCATATTACCCAGATGGTAAACTGAGGTAGTTATGCATCCCTGACTGTATCTGCAACCATCCCTTGGACTGCTTTTAGAGTTTGGGAAATTTGGTGTGTCAGCAACTCCTGTGCAGACAGCTATATCTACTGCTGGAGAAGGAGTAATTTCTTCTTCTGTTTTTAAAAAGATGCAGATTTGGTAACCTGTGGTCATAAATAGTTTTTGCCAGAATGGTTACAGATATATGGAACAGCATACATTAACTTTCATATTAATTTGTAGCATGAATAGTTTCATAGGTTTAAGAAATTGGCCCCTTTAGTTAAATTTATCAGATCAAGACTACAGTTGAGTAATTGTCAGGTTCTCACTGTGTCTCACCTTTTTACAGGCAGTAATTGCAATTGCAAAGCTGCAGATGGCAAAATGTTGTGGTGTCAGACCAGGGTTTCTTCATCATAAATTCATCTTACAATTGGAGTCACATTAAGAAAGCTGGAAAAGAGATACTGTGGTTTTATTTCTCTTAGTCAGGAGCTAGCAGGAGTTTTTCACTTTGGTTCTAATGTAAAAGAATACTCTGGGCTACAAAGTTGTCCTTTGAAGGTAGGATTGAAAATTCAATATAGTTACTGTACATGAATTCATAGCAGGTTCTGTTCTTCCTCAGCTTTGCTTGCCCATGCTCTTGAGCATGCAAAGCAGTGAAATACTTGAGTTTCAACCCTGTAAATGACTTATTTGATTTAGGAACATCCACTGTCATTAAAAACAGGATGGTCTTTCTTCCTCCATCAGAAAAGGAGACTCCCATATGAAATACAAATTCTGTAACACAGCAGTCTTGTTTTCAGAAAATCACATTATGCTTTTTTCTTCAGGATTAAATACCAGGGGAATGTGTGTTTGTGCACTTATACCTGTCTACAAATATATTAATGAACATCTAATATAAAGATTTTATATATTTCTGAAAATAGAAATACTTGTGTGTGCATATGCATACAGTGTACAAAAGTGTGTCCTATGTTTAATAGTTTCTTTTGATGTTGAGATTACTGGTGTTAGAAAAGCTTAAGTATTTATAGATTCTTTCTGCATCTCAATAATGTTAATAAAATATAAATATTTTAAGAGGTTCTTCGACCATTTATAGTTCAAGTCAGTTAGCATTAGCCTTTTATTCAGTGATAATTGTGCTACTTTCTTTATGAACTATGTTTGTCTGTGTGCAAAGAGCATAGACAAAACCAAGACATTCCAGAATGTCCAAAATAAGGGGGCATTAGCTTTTATAAACACAAAGACTGCCATAATTACTCTCAATATCATAGAAGTTTCTGCCTCTGATTTTGATGGCCTTAAGGATATTAATTCTTTCAATTTTACTGGCCTTTTCTGAAGGCTACTTAACATTTTTTAGTGAATTTTTTTAAACCATAGTGAATTTTTTAAACCCATAAAGTTATTTTATTTGAGACAACTCCTGAAAGTCCTCTTTACATAGAGCTCTTCTGAGTTCAGCAGAAATTTTACCTACTAGTGACTTAATGGATTGGATCTCTGTACCCCAGTTTTGCAGGGACATCCTCTCAGCTTTGCTGAGAGTCTATTGCAGGACCTGTATGTTCATTTACAAAACTTTATTTCTAATATGGCCCCAATTCAACAAGCCATGTATGCAGATACTTGCATCTAAATAAATCCAGTAAGAATAATTTGATTATGCAGCATGACTCTGGCTCATGAGTGCATAACTATATGAGTGAGATTTCCAGACGTAGGGAATTAAGTTTGGGAATGCTGATGATGACTTCAAAAATGTTGTTTTTAAGGTTTACCATGGTTTCACTAAAAATGCTATCAGTAGAACAATTTAAAGTTAGTCTGCTGTCAGATTTTAAAACCTTAGCTCTTAATACGTTATCCTAACATAATTTTTGCATTTTGTTTTTTAGCTATAATGGCATTTCTGTTTGACCTGAAAGCTTTAGTGGATATGATGTCTATTGGCACACTTCTTGCTTATTCACTTGTGGCAACTTGTGTCCTCATTCTTAGGTGAGTCAAACTCATCCTTTCTGTCCTACTGTGGTTTATTTTGTGTTGATCAATATATAAAGAGAAGTTGAATTTACAGTGTATATTTTTGCTAGATAGCTAAGTGTTTAAAAGTTAGCTGTATGCATATACATAATTACTAAGAAGTATAGATTAATCAAAGAAAGTCAAGTCAAAGCTTCATGTGAAACTTCCTGACACCTTTTCTATTCCAGAAAATGAATTGGTTGAAGTGTTAGTCCCAAAGGTACTAGTTGTAAGCATGTGGCCAAAATTTAATGAATGGTGATTTTATATATGCTGTACATCAAGTCTGTCCCATCATGGGGAGCTGTATGTGAAAGGATGTTCAAGGTAGTTCACAGGATTAATAAGTTCAAATAATTGCTTTGTATTACCCTAGTCAGAAACCTAAAGCCAGAGAAGTGTTTCAAGATGTGGTAGCCCTGGAAGAGAGTACAAAGATGCTCTCTCAGCGAGGGGGATGATAAATACTTGTCAGTAAATTCTGGTATCTGTTCTGTTTGTAAAGCTCACTTAATTATACATTGCTCTTTTTATCTTAGAAAGTCCTTCTTTATTACTAAAGGCTACATTGATAACTTTCAAAAGGGTAACAGCTTAAATCCAAATCAAATTAAATGTTTTGATAATTAACACTTTAGAGAAGGATGTTTTATCCCACAGCTACTTAATTAACATACATATTTTTTATAAATACTCAAGTTCTAACAAAGCAGATGTAGAGTTTCAGTTTATGCCACTTAGTATGCCTCTTACAGTATGGGAGAATTAACTTGCCACTACTGAAGGAAGCTTTCCTACCCTTTCCCTGCCATTGGCCACCAGGTTGTCCCCTGTTTTTGTAAAATACTGCTCATTTATCTGACCCATTGGTGCATTTGCATAGCTTAAAAACCTGCCAAAAAAAAACCCCAAATAAACCCATCCAAAAATGTGAGTCATGATAGTTTGTTACATATGATAGTGACTAATATATGCTGCTGCAGTGAAGATAAAAATTGAGAAAGCCAAAGTCTCTACAGCAAAGAATTTAGTATTTAAATAGATTCCTAGAGTCATACTACTTCTAATCCCAAATGAATCTTAATTTTTTTTATGATCCTGGTTTTTTGTGCATAGGTACCAACCCAGTTTAAGCTATGAGAAACCAAAATATTCTCAAGAAAAAGCAGCCTTGGCTGCTTCAGAAAGGAAATCTGCAGTAAGCGAATCACAGATAAATATGATACAAGAGAGTAACTTCAGTTTTCAGGCCCTGATTAACCCATCCAGTTTACCTACAGAGCAGACTGCAACTACTGTTAACTTTTTAGTGGGTCTGTTAGGTAAGTATTCAGCTACCCAAACTCATATAATGCATTAGCATTAATAATAGAATTTTATTAAAGACAAAATTAAAAATCCAGTGATAACACACATTCTTTCAGTCATCAATAATGTGCCATTCATTTGTAGTGTCTCCAGACACTATAGCTTTTATAGTTCTTGATGAATTTAATCTGTACTCTCATATATTTTCCTTTAATTAAACACTTTAATTATAATATTTCATACTGAAGAATTGCTATCATTCTTCTTAAAAGTCACTTCCTCTTCAGTGCAGTGATTAAGTGACCTCTTTCCCATTTCCATCATTTTGCTTTTTACACAGCTTTCTTGGTTTGTGGCTTGAGTGTCCTCGCGACTTACGGGATTCATTTCATTGTTAACTTGGAGCCCTGGAGTATTGGCCTTCTTGCTGTGCTGGTGATGTCCTTCATAGCTACCATTCTCCTCATCCAAAGGCAGCCTCAGAACCAGCAGAAAGTGGCCTTTATGGTGAATGACACATTCTCTATGTTACGTGCTAATGAGTGGCTTGGATGGATTCTGACAAGTGGGAGGGGTACGGATGGTCCTTTTCCAGGCAGTCTTTCTTTACTACACTGCCAATATTGCAGGTTTTTGGTGAAGACAAGGGTAGTGGATGCTTATGGCATGTGCAGTCCCCTTCAGATCTTTTCAGCACAAGAGAAAGCTTTTCATTACCCACAGATTGAAAAGTGTGACATCCATAGGAGTATGTCTGCAGAAAACAGCTGTATCACTGATGCTGGTGTGAACAGCTGCTGCTGCAACAAGTGAATCTGGCAGCAGATCTGTTAGGTATTCTTTTAGACATATTCCCAGAGTGCACATTGCTGAAACATAAGTAATTTAAATGCTTAGAAACTGGAAAATAATTCAGAAATTGATCAGGGTGCACTCATTTGGTTTGCATCTAGTGTTTTGGACAATACAGTTTGTACCTCCCGTGGTATGTCCCTCTCATTTTGAGTTTAAACTTATGTTCTAAGATCATTAATTTAATCAAGTCTTTAATGGAAATAATGAAGTATAGTGATGAAGGTCAGGGAATTTGATGAAACTGTGGAGGGGAACAACAGAAAGAAGGAATTTACAAAAATAATATTTTTCAGCTCTAGATTCAGGAATTCATTAGTGCATGTTCAGCACAAACTGGAAAGTTTTTCTACACAGCCTGAAAGAATATATTTTTAAAATAACTTATTTTAAAAGTTTAAGATATGTAGATACCAGTACTTAAACCCAGTGAGAATAAAAATGCCATTATATTTCAAGATGAAAAATTTCCTGTTCTTTTTAATGAGTAGATGTGTTAGCATCTAGTTTGAGTTGTATAACTTAAGTGTGACATTTAATGCCACAGACATATTAAAAATTTCCTTTTAGGTTCCTCTATTGCCATTTTTGCCAGCATTCAGTATCCTAGTAAATATTTACTTGATGGTACAATTAAGTGGAGACACTTGGATCAGATTTAGCTTCTGGATGGCACTTGGTAGGTACTTCTGGTCATTTCAACCACCTCTTAACGTTAGGATTTATGAATCTCATCTTAGAATATTTTTTTTTCTCTTCCTTTAAATATCTGAACAAAAGCCAGTGTTTTAGTAAGTCAGCAAATATTTCTGATCAAAACAAGAACGTGCTTCAGAAGGGGTATTTATATGGAGTCAAAATTGTAAATAAAGTTTTAAAGTTGAGGTAATAGAATCTAAGTTACAGGATGAATTACAATAAGCCACTTTTTTTTTTTTCCAAGTAAGTATAGCTGAAATTTTGCAGAGATGTGTTTGTAACAGTTTTCTTCCAAGTACATCAGTAATTCTCCTTTAAGATGTGGAAAATTACATTAATTCCATCTAGACATAAGTTAGAGAGAGTAGTTTCCATGACCTGTCAGAGCATTCAGTTATGCAAAAACAATGCACTGTGATTCAGTGCCTGCACTTTCCATAGAAATAGTGAAGAGCTGGAGCATGAGTTCCTACTCAGAAGAAGACAAACTTTTGCAAAATATGTTCTGTCATTGAATAACTATTTTTTTGGTGCAGTACTTGCCTGAAAACCTATTAACTTTTTTTTTTTTCCTTTTGGAAGGCTTCCTCATTTACTTTGCTTATGGCATCAGGCACAGTCTTGAAGGTCATCGTAGTGATAGAGATGATGATGATTCTTGTTCAGAAAATAGTGGCCTGCAAGAAAAGAACCCTGTGGAAGAAGTGGATGATCCTGAAAATGCAAATGAAAGTGATCAGTTTCTTGCAAATGAGAGGACAAGTGAATGTTAATGTATGCAAAAATACAAATCTTTTACACCTTCAATTGACGTTTTACTTGCGGATTGAAATGCCAGAAATTTTTTGCCAACATTGTGCTTCTTGAAAGTGTTTATTACAAGGCCTGGCTGACATTTTGGACAAGCTGCTAATCCATCTTCATTTCAGAACGGACAGCATGGAGACTAATATTTAAATTAAAAACCAAACAAGAGAAGTACCTTTTGGCAAGCAAAAATTTGGATGCATTATTTGAACTGTCATCCACAATTACTGGTAATCATAAAATAAGAAGAATTTTAGAAATGCTTGCCCGAAGTTCTAAGCGTTTGACACTGCATTATGAACATGAGTGCCTTTTGTACCTTCTTCTTATATCTGGTATGTGTTTTGGTCACAACCTAATAGCTCTCTTTTTTTCTACAGAAGTAACTCTTACAGGAGATAAATTGCAGACATACCTGGGAAGTATTTACAGAATGAATGGTAATTGAACAGATCTGATATTTTGCAAAAAGTAGAGGATCATATATTTGTGCAAAAAAAATTAATTGCTTACCTTTACTAATCAATAGTCATGGAGAATTCTACAGTGAAGATACTTCAAAAGCTTCAAATCCTTCTAAATAGAATTCAAGATTTCTACTTATGTGAATTCCTTTCCTTTCAGAGATGGTATGTGTATAAAATAATACTTTCAAGAGTAGTTATGTTATTATCTGCAAGAGCAGAATATGAAATATAATCTGTTGGTCACAGAAGTGACAGTGACATTCGTATGTGATTTAGCAAATATTGTGCTTCTGATTTCAGAAGGGCCACAATTTTATCTCTGACTACATAATGTGGTACTTACATGTAGCAATCAAGTTTTCCTCTTTACTACTTGTTTATTACCCCTATACTTTCATATTCTTTGCCATGTACCAGGGCTGGTATTTCTGAGATTGGCTGTTACACATTGCTTCTCCTAGGAATAATGGATGTACAAAATCCCATCCTTCTTTTAAGATGGAAAGAGGGATTAAAAAAACAGAGGCCCATGCTTTGGAAAAAATTCTTGTCAAAACAGAATTTCAGTGTTTCACTAAGCCTTAAACATATGTTAGCATAACAGTTTTTTGTGAGCCAAGCCTATATCCACAAAACCATTCATGTGGCTAGGCTGTCCAAATGCTTTTTATGTAAAAAGCCAAACTGTTGTGGCAGTTCTTATTTTTTTGAGTGAACAATTAGTTTTTTTCTGAGTGAACAATTACTTTAAAGCTAGCAAAAATGGAAACTGTTCTTCTTTAAACATAAAAGTAGTCACCTGTTCAAAGGGACCCAGATATTTTAGCACCTTTTCCTCATCAACTGATAAGCTGAGTGTCCCATGAAGGATTCCATAACATGAATTTAGTTTGCAAAAGTGTACTTATAAAAATAACTTTCCTAAAGTAAGAACTGCATTGAACTTGTCATGGAATGTTGTAGTCTGTTCCTGGTACTGATTATTGGTAGTAATCTCTTTTTAGATATAAATCTGTAGATCTCCTGAGAGCTATGTTGGTTGACATGGAAATGCACCTTACTTTTTAAAAGAGCTAGAATTAAAAAAAAAAAAAAAAAGGAACTAGATGGAACTAGATTCATGCTTTTTAATCTTAAAAGGACTTCTATTGCAAGAGCAGCATGCCTGAATGTTAAAGGGCAGAAGCAGAAGTGCTTCGCCATGGAGCAGGTCTGAGGTTTTCAGCTTCATCTTTTCCTCTGAGCTTGACCTGGGAGAGAGGGAGCAGGGGGGTCCCTGTGTGCTGCTGCTGCTGCTGCTGTGTGGCCTCTGCTGAGTGCTCAGAGTGAGGAGCAGCAACCTGAAAACCCGAGAGGCATGCAATAGGGAAAATGCTCAACTGCATCCTCCAACTGCAACTGCTGTTGTCCTAAGGCCTGTTCTAGCCAGTGTTGGTCCTTAAAAGTGGACTGGGCACAGAGAATGAGGAGAAACTATAGGGCAGATGGTAATGGGGTACTGTTTTTTATTAAATCGTAATCGATCTAGAACTGATCATAAACTTTTTGGTACTTCTTTCCAAGATTGATCATTTGCAAGATGCCATTAAAGAAAAACTCAGACTTTGTGTTAGACTAATACAAGTAGTTAATCTGCTTAGAAAGTATTTGGTTGATAGGAATAGATAGGAATTCTCAGGGCAGTTCCTAGATCTATGGATAATTTTCAGTACCACTATTCAGTAAATGAAAAACCTGTCTGTGTCAGTTGTAATTGTACTGAGGCCCAGTTTTATGCCAAAAATGTCTAATATTTCAAACATGATTCTTTTGTCATTTAAGAATTTAGAATCATAGAATTTTCAGGGTTGGAAGGGTTGTTTAAGATCACTTAGTTCCAACGCCCCTGCCATGGGCAGGGACACCTCCCACTAGATCAGGTTGCTCAGAGCCCTGTCCAGCCTGGCCTTAAAAACTTTCAGGGATGGGGCTTCCACCACCTCTCTGGCCAACCTGTTCCAGTGTCTCACCACCCTAATGGTGAAGAACTTCTTCCTTACTTCTAATCTAAATCTACCCTCCTCTAAGTGTGAATTCCCCTCAGTCCTATCACTACCTGACATCCTAAAAAGTCCCTCACCAGCTTTCTTGTGGGCCCCCTCCAGATCCTGGAAGCTACAATAAGGTCTCCTCAGAGCCTTCACCTCTCCAGACTGAATAACCCCAACTCTCTCAGTCTGTCCTCACAGGAGAGGTGCTCCAGCCCTCTGATCATCCTCATGGCCCTCTCCTCTGGACACACTCCAGCAAATCCATGTCTTTCTTGTATCAGGGGCTCCAGAACTGGATGCAGTGCTCCAGGTGGGGTCTCACAAGAGCAGAGCAGAGGGGAAGAATCACTTCCCTGACCTGCTGGCCACACTTCTCTTGATACAGCCAAGGATCCAGTCAGCTTTCTGGGATGTAAGCATACACTGATGGCTCATGTTGAACTTCTCATCCACCAACACTCCCAAGTCCTTTTCCTTAGGCTCTTGAATCCAATATAGTAATCCTTAGATACATCAAAACAAAGGTTTTATTTTAAAATAACCAAACCACTGTGTAATTGAATGTATGTTTGGTTGTTTGTAATGCCACAAGTACTTGACATACAGAAGCTGACACTTCTCCTGAAGCACAGCTTCTTCAGTAGTTGTACTTCAAGGTGACATTCTTAGCCTGTCTTGACCAGAACTCAGCTTAAGTCCTTAGGTACAAAAAAATTCCATTGCTTTGGAAGGAAGTCAGCAGTGCTGAGGCAGATCTTTTCCATGGTGTCTTTACATAAAACACTGCTCTTTAAAAATTCCTTATACATCTTGGTGTGTGGGAAGCAGAGAGGTCTTTTTTCTATGGTTGCTGATGCCACAGAACGGACAAGGTAGGCTCCCAAGATGCAAACTACTGCTGTTCTGTGATGTGCAAAGAAAATCCCATTTTCCCCTTCAAGGCCATAATATAGAATATGTGTGTGCACACCTGTTGATATGTTTGCACCTGTCTGATATTAGCCCATAGTGCTTTTAATAATTTTAATGATAAAATATATATATACTGCACTGGAATTTTCCTTTGAAGGGATGCTATCAGTATAACAAACTTCCACTGAAGCAAGTGCTAGCTAAACCTTCTGGAAATAATTAGGAACAGTATAGAAATATTAGAAATAAATAATAATACATTTTGTGTATTGACAGTTTCTCCTTTCATTTTTATAAATGTTTCTTCCCTTGTTAAAGAAATTAATTATAGACAGATAGAAAAATGTGCCTATACAAATATAGAAAAGGAGATGGGAGCGACTGCAGCACAGGAAATATCCACTTAACTAATGAGATGTAAAATGAAATTAAAATTAAATAGGTTGCTTCAACTGTGAAGAGTTTATTTACATGTGTGTGTGTTGTTAAAGTCATTATAGTCAGTGGCTGAGTATGAACATGACAAGGCAGAAGGAAGATGCTTATGGTAATATCAGTATGCATTTTATATATGCAATACTGAAATTCCAGTTGCTTTACTGGGAGCAGAGTGTGTGAAGGACTGACATTGCTTGTGCTTGCTTACACAGGAGCTGTGTGTGAAACAGATCCTGGGTTTGTTCTTACATTTGCTCTGTGTCTGTGTTTGCTGAGAGAGCAGCTGAAGCAGAGGTCCAGAGGAAATTAAATTGTTGGTATTTTTTAACATAGTTGTTGATACTGTTCTGTAAATTGTTCTGTGCAAATAATATGTGTTGATATGAAATACTTATTGTTGGAGATAGCTTATTGGGTTTTTTTTTATATTGCCTTTGTGGAAAAAAATCCTCCAAAACATATATTTTCGTTTGTAGAGTCTGTGTGTGCCTTTAGATAGAGGAATTACTCTTATCTAGTTTGATTTAAGAAAGTAAGTCAAAGCATGTATATATATATATATATATATATGCTAAACATCTATTTTGTTCTGGGGGATAAGAGGTAAGATTCATCTGTAGTTCTTGTTAATGAAAGTGGTATTTTTGTGGTTATTCCAGTTCTAATTCTTCAACAGGAGATATTATGAGGTATCTTAGATTTCATTGTCCATTATCCTGGATAAAACTATTTTGTAAATAGTAGTGTGCTTTTTCCTGCACAACAAATGCCAGATAAGATTTCCTGAAATCTGTCACAGTATGTTTATGTCACCATATCTTAATGACAATTAAATTATCTGCTGTTAGAGAATTACCAGTAATAAATGTCAATACCAGTGACACAGGGTTACTTTATGTACTTAGGAATTTAACTATGCCATCCAGAAACATCAAATGATACAGTTAATTCAGTGGCAAAAATTGGTAAATGTTAAATGTATATTGTATTTTATTCAATAAATGTGCAAGTCTAGACACCTTTTCCCTAAATTTTATCCAAAGATAGAAATATAAGTGTCAATATCAGATGTGCTGTAAGCATCCCAAGATACAACCTGGTGAAATCTGTGACAGGGCAGGAAATCTGTGTGGGGCTGTACAGTTGTTTTAATTGGGGGCAACACCTTTGACACTGAGGTGCATTTGTGCAGTAGGAATTTAATTCACATGATGGCTGGCATGTGTTACTTGATTATATAGAAAAAGAAAATAAAAGCACCTTTCAGTGCTCTTGGGCCCTAATTCTTGCTAGACTTGCCAGGAAGTTTGTACAAATTGCAGTATGCTCATTGAAAGCATTTGGATTAGTTAGGCAAATCTGTATTTCACAGAAAGAGCAGGAGGTATTTCACACAGTGTAGAATCTTTGTATTTGTTTTTAATTTCCTGAGCCTCTAGTACTTCTTTGTGGTACATGTTTTGAGGACCTCTGCAATTTTAATAGTTGGGCCTTTCCAAAGCAACATACAATGTCTTTGCCATCTCCCATCTGTTTCCCATGTAATTTTAGAAGTCAAACTCCTTAACATTAGCTAAGTCAAAGGATTTTTCTGTACAGACACATGTTAAAAGAACTCCATATAGATTTTATTATTTTTATTGTGAGTTGGACAAATTCTGTTGTCTTTGTATGTTTTCATTGAGCCTTGTGCCAGGTAAACTCCAGCTTCACCAAGCTGAGTTAGAGTCAGGACAAAAGATAAAAGGTTTTGAATGTTTATGAGGGCTTTTTTCTTTTGTCTTAATAGAAAGTAAAGCATGAAATGTGTTACATATCTTTAAAAGTAGTTACGTTTGCATCATTTTAAAACATTACTGTTCATATGCATTTTAATGTTTCCTTTTGTTCTTATGTACATTGTAATTATTATTTCTGTATTATATGCTGCTGAGCATTTAAAATGTAGATAGAACTTATTATGATGCAACTTAACTACAAATCTGTATTTCTTTGATGTGCTCTACCAACCAAAATGAAAATTCTTGAATTTCTATGAATGTAAAAATATTTATATTTTAAAATATGGTGCTTTTTTTTTCACTTTTACAATAGAATTGTAATCAGTGATACTTTTAGTTACTTTAGTTCCAAATTCTGATGGAAATCACATTGCTTTTCATTTATTGTAACATATGCTTCATGGGATAACAATTGTGCATTTGTTTGGTATTTTTTAATAAAGCTAAATATCACTTGTATGTACTTCATAGGACAGCTATAACAAACCAAACACTACAGTTTTTGTAAAGATTAAAATAATATAGTGATTTAATAATAATTAGTGTGTCAAATATCTAATGTAATTACATTATATAAGTAATAACTAATTTAAAATGTATAGCTCATATTGACTTTATAGAGGAAAAAACAACCACCATGTTTAATGTTTAAATCTTTTTTTTTTTTTAGTGATCTGGAGATGGGGATAGTATCAGCATTTGTTTCATACTTGCTTCCAAGCACTCAAGAACTAGCTGAAACAGAGAATAACACCCTTTGGGCATTTTGTCTTCCAGTGCCAAACCAGGGATGATGTTAGGTTTGATTTCCAGATGGAGCGAGCAGCCCTCAGCGTTTGTAGTGCTCAACTTTCTGAAGCACCAAGCCTTGTCCTGACAGCATCCAACCCCAGAGCTGGATGGATAAACTTGCTGTTTTCTCCTTTTCCCTTTTTTTTTTTTTTTTTGGAAAAAACAAAAACAAAACAACCCCCCACAAAAAAACCCCACCCCAAAACAAAACCAACCAACTACCCAAACAAAACCAACCCCCAAAAAACTTTTAATAGTACTGTGGGTATATCTGAAGAAGAAAAGTATGAGTTTGGGTAACGGATAACAATAACCTTGACTCCAAGAACCACACTCCCAGGGCAAGCTTATTATTAGGCACAGTTTGTAAAGACATTTGAGGAGTTATCTTTGTTCAAAGACTTAAGAGTAACTATGACTCTGAGGGTTTTTCTGAGATGCAGCTCTTTTGAATAACTCCTTTTAAAGTTTTCAGTTATCACCTTATGGTACATACAGATTTACTAATGATGAACTTGAAAATCGTGGTCCAGTGAAGCAGTGGGAATACAGCCACTGATCTAAATGAAGACAATTAGTGCAAATATCCCATTTAAAACATTGATCTGAAACAATATATTGGTTTACTCAAGTGATGCCATTAAGTTGTCCTGACATGAGTTACATGTAGGCTTTTCTGGTTACTATAAATGAAAATGTAACTCTTTGGGGTTTTTTGTGCATATCCTTTCTAAACTAGGAAATTTAAAATTAATAACATGACTTTATTCATTGTATATCTACACAGGAAGAGAGCATATGTCAGCTTAGATATGTCCTAAAATTAATGCAGCCTATATTTTCTAAAATATACTAACATTTGGATCCCTGTCACCATTAGATCATTGACCTACCCTGTGTGAAGGGAGAAGGAAAAATTGACCTAGGAAAGTAGATAAGAATTATAGCCAGCAGTTTTGCAGATGACAGAAAAAACCCCATGCTTCAGCAGCAGCAGGAGTTGTGAATGGTTCAATGCAAATTTTCAGTTTATACTATACATCTTTGCTGAGTTAGCTCTGAGGTGCATTTCCTCTCAAACAATGGTAACTTTTTCAGAATATAGTACTTGGTGGTATTCTAGCCATTTAAAAGGGGAAGCAGTCTTGAACTTCAAAAATATCCTGGAGGAACAGAAAAAATTTTTCTTAATTTTTTACAGGTAGTAGAAGAAATGTTTAGATATGTTGATGTATACTCAGGTACCCCTAAGCAGTTCTAGGCAGAGCTCTAAAAGGACTGTAGAATGAAAAAGAGGTGAGGAAATTTCATCATCTTACTTCACAGGTGGGCCCCACTGGCTGGTTTATCACTTCCCAGATACCCCAAGGTGAAGTGTTAGAGCAGGCTCAGGCAAGCAGGTCTCTGAACTCAGCAGGTATATGTATTTACGAGGGCAAAGGAGCATTATGTATATGCCTTGTAACTTTTTAATGGCTGCAGACAAAGCCTAGACTTCCTTTTATATCTGTAAACACTACTCTCACATCTGCTATGCCCGTGGACCTGTGGCCAAGGACATTACTCATTTATTCTATTCTGATTTACACTGGACTGTACTCTTGTCTAGCACAGCGTTCACTTGTGACCTCTGACAGCCCTTTTCCTCCTCCCAGGACAGCATCTTTGCCCTGCCCTGCATCTACCTTGTAGCTGAGAGACCTTATTTCTCTCTACAACTATCTGAAAAGAGGTTGTAGGGAGCTGGGTGCTGGCCTCTCCTCTCAAGTGAACAATGATAGGACTAGGGGAAATGGCCTGAAGTTACATCAAGGGAGGTTTAGACTAGATCTGAGGAAGAACTTCTTTACTGAGAGAGTAGTTAGGTGTTGGAATGGGCTGCCCAGGGAGATGGTGGAGTGTTGAAAAAAAGTGTAGATGAAGTACTTCAGGACACACTGTAGTGGGTGATACAGATATTGATACATATATTGTATTAAGGGTGGATGCTGACAGTTGGACATGTTGATCTTAGTGGTCTTTTCCAAGTGTAGCAATTTTGTGACTGATTCTGTAATACCTGCAGTGGGCCCTGCAGTCATGTTTTCTTCTCCCTTCTCCAAGGAAACCCTCAGGTTTCAAGAAACAGCTTCCTCTACCATGTTCATCTTTAAGCCGTGAAGTGATACCAGCGCCCTATTGATCTGCTTCACAAAGGCATCAATGATAAGTGAAGACTGTATCACAGATTGTGGAGCTCCAAATAGCAGCATGTAGGTACTCCTTGTTTCCAGTGTCAGGCAGCACTTCCTGAGCAGGCTTTCAGGATGACTTTGCTTGGCAGGCTGGAATAAGTACAATAGTTTGACTTAAAAATGTATTTTTGCAGTCTTAGTCCAACACAGATCTTTGCCTGATGTCCATCTGTGGGGTCACTTGTTGAGTCTCCTTCTCTGAAGACATTCAAAACCTGCCTGGATGTGCTCCTGTGTGACCTGCACTAGGTGATCCTGCTCTGGCTGGGGGTTGGACTTGATGATCTTTCAAGGTCCTTTCCAACCCCTCACATGGATTCTGTGATGTGTAACCCACATGGCTCTCACACTCTGCTGCCCTCTGAGGATCCAGCCACCGGCCCAAAGCACAGCTGTCACCCACCAGCTCATCGAAGCCATCAACTTCCACAGGTGTCCCTAAGGTTACATGGAGTCCCGCTGAAGTGCCACGGGCCTGTGCTGCCCGGGGCACCGATACCCAAGGCGGGGGAAATGCCGCCGTGTTAAACCTCCCGGTGTGGAGCCGCGGAGGGGGGGGGTTCAGAGTTCAGGCTGGTGACGGGGAACCGAAGCCCCGTGAGAGGAGAGCGGAGCGGCAGCAGGTGCCCCGGCTGGCAGGGATGGCTCTGCGCGGGCACCCGCTCGGTCGGCCCTACCTGTGGGGCGTCGCGGGTCGTTCCTCCCGCCGGGAAGAAGCGGGGATTTGGTCGGGAGAGGCCCCTGAGAGGCACCATATCCACGCCGCGCCCTCCCCCCGCCGGGAGTCCCGGGTAAGGAGTCCCAGAGCCGGCCGGCTCCTCCCCGCGCCGCCCCCGACGCTCCCGTCCAGTCCAGCGTCCACCTCAGAGGCAGCGTCCCGGCCGGTCCCGCCATGCGGCTCTGGGTGCTACTCAGCCTGCTGCTGCTGCAAGAAACGCTGCCGCACGGTGAGCCGCCGCCCCCAGCCCCGCCAGGTTCCCCGCTTTGCGAGTCGCCTCGGGGTTCCTTACAGAGCTGCTGCTGCTTCGCCGCCTCAGCCCTCAGCGCCCCCGCCGCGCAGAGCCCGGGGCCGTCCCCCCCTCAGCCACCACGGCAGCCCCCGAGGCAGGGCCCGCAGCCATCCCGGCTGTGGCTGTGGCTGTGTTGGGGCTGCCGTCCTGCTGGGCAGAGGTGCTGGGGAGGCGGGTTGCTCTCTTGCCCTGGGCCAGGAAGCCGTCGGAGGGTTTCTGGAGGAGACAGAAAATGGGGTTTCATCCCACTCTAGAGTTCTGGGGAAAGGCGCCTGCGGCAGCACCATCAGCCGCCCCACACCCCTCCCCGCCTTTTCTCTTTTGGGTCGACGTTTAAGTCCGCTCTTAAGCCCCCAGATTTTAGGGTAAAAAAAAAGAAGTAAGGTTTTGTGCACGGCTGTTTGTTGGTAGGGAGCACCGCACTTCACTCGTAACTCGGTTTCAGGCTTTGATGAAGTCTTGGTGGGGGAAGAGGCAAGTTTTTGACTGAGCAGGGACATTTGTAACCAATCCTTGACTTGGGTAGACTGTAAAATCCCCTTATAGTTCACCACTGAAGGGATTGGGGAACAAGATCTGTTGAAGCCTCTGGGAGGGTTTGTGGAGAAATGGGGGGCAGGCGGTGAGATGCATGGAGGAGGAGTAAGAGGCAGCTTCCACAGGTGGCACAGGAGACTGAGGAAAAAGTACTTTTAAGAAAAAAAAAATTGTCCTTCACCCTGAGATCTGTTAACACTGAAGAATGTTGTTGGAGGAGGCTGTGGAGTCTCCAGCCTTTGAAATTGTCAGGCCTAAACAAGACAAAGCTCTGAGCAACTGGACGGGCATGGGAAGGGACTTCCAGAAGTCCTTTCCATCCCAGTTTTTTTTTTTATGACTGTGTACAGTGGAATTGCACTCTGGACCAGTGTGGTGTGGGAGAAGATTTCTGCTGAAAGGTCTGGTATGTGAATGTCTCCTACCACATCAAGGCAAGTGTTTGGCATTTTTTTGAGAGCTAGATAATAAAAACACAGAAGAAGAAAGTTGTAGCTTGGGCTAAAGACTTCCCAGACCTATTTCTCTTAGTTTCTGTAATTTATACTGAAGTTTGACAGTGTGCTTGACATTCTGTCATCCAGAAGCTTAGCTACATGAGAAAGTAATTTGGCATATTTAATGTCAGATTCTTTTACCTATAGCTTTAGACAAGTCCTAATGTAGATGTGATTCTAAAATAGCCTTTCTAATTTAGCTTATTTTATTTTATGAACAGTGAACTACATCCATCCAGATGGTCTGTATGACTGTTGCCTGTGTTGCCTATATGAATGTTTATTTGGATGATTACCTTTTCATTCGAATTACTACAAATAGAGATGTGTCCAACCTGTTTTGTCATACTAGTTATGATCACAGACACTTCCCTCTCATCTTAATCCTGGTGGTGAAGAATTATGCTTTATGGAGACCCCATAATTTCTTATTTTTTTTGCACAAGGAAGAGTTAATCAGTATTAATGACAGTTCATAGCTTTCTGATGCTGCCAAGATGTGCACGAGGTATAGGTGACACCTCAAGTTAAAAGTGATTTCTTCTTAGCAATATGTGACTGGCACTCATTTGGGGGTTGTCGGTGTAACATCTGTGAGGACAAGGGCCAGACAAACATTAAAGGATGGGATGCATACTGTGAAGCAGGAGCAAAAGTGCTGCATAGTGTGTTTCTGTGACATACTGATGCAGAGTCTTCTTCATGATGAGTTATTAGGGACCCTGAATGTACTGTTGCAGAGGAAATGAGTACTCTGTAACTATTTTCTCTGTGACTATTTTCCTACTAAATATTAATTAAAAAAAATTTTTTTAATAGAAATGCTATTGCTGGATTAAAACAGTGAGGGCTCTCTGAATAAACGTTGTGATGGAAGAGTATCCTAAGCATGGCATTCATGTAATTACAAAAGTGCACTGTTTGAATTTGTTCTCCCAGGGGAGATCTTACAGTTTGGGTCAGGAAATGAGAGAGTCTGTGTGGTAGGTTCTGTGTGCTTAAAGGGGTTTGATTATTGTGTCTCTTCTATTTTAGGTGGTAAACTTCTGTACCACTTAGCGACTTGGCATGCAGATACTTGATCTGGCAATGAGAGAAGGCAGGATTGTGAGGTGCAGAAGTGGTGGTGTCAGTAGATACCTGGCTAGACTTACAGGGAGTGCTGGGGAGGAGCATGGTCACAGCTTGCTTGGAAATTCACCTCTTCTGGAGGTGCAGCAGAGAGGCAAAACCAGGTTTTCTATGTAGAAAGTACATCTAAATCAAAGTATCTCCTTTGATAGTGTTTCCTGAAATGCCCCTGCTGTCACCTGCAGGGAAATACAAGGTCAGACAGACAAGAGTCTCACTGTGTAGCTGGGAGTGTGGTATAGCAGCAAAGTGTTCAGGCTCACTGGGAAATACAGAAACGTGGCACAGAGGGAGCTTGTGCAGAGGGAAAAAAAACTTAATCTAGAGAAAATCAAAACCAGGCTTTTGGCACTTCACATCGAAAAACTTTCATAGGGAGACTTCAGCAGCTTCTTAAAGGCAGAGTGTCATGTGTGGAAGAGCACACAGTTTGGGATGATGCATTTCTTTGGGATGAAGTTGTAAGATCTGAATACCTTCAAACAAGCATTAGGATTGAGGCTGTCAGAATGTAGTGGAAATGGCAAAAATTAGTTAAAACAAACTGTCTGATTTTAATAGGGTTTAGGGTGATGGAACAAAAAGGGTCTGTGGACCAAGGCTTCTGTGCTTCTACAGACATATGGAAAGTACAAGAGGGAACTGGAATGGCTATTTTGAAATGGGATTGCTGGTCCAAAAGGCTGTAAGTGTGACCTTCTAATACTAGGGCACAAATTATACAGGAAAGATGGAACAGCTGAACCCAAGGCAGAAGAGGCAGTAGTAGAAGTTTTGAAGAAAGCTTTAGTGTTAAGTCTGACTGGTGTCAGGTTTTGTCAGTAACAGTCACCTGGACTGAAATCGCAGCCCTGTGGAGAACAAACAACCTGGTTACTGACCATCTATCATGATGGGAAGAATGACTGCTCTGTGAAGGAAAATAGGGGGGGGGAGGGGACGGGGACGGGACTGCAAGGACTGGATAGGAAAGCAAAAGGAAGAATTCCTCACCCTCACACTGGCTGGATCACATGTGTCAGGGTGTGACACTGAGTGCATTTGGTTAGATGCCACATAGGATGACTTCTTAGAGCTGCTACTCAACAACCCCCAAGAAAAACAGAATTTTTTTACTTAATCTGGAGCAGCACTCAGGTAATTGGATTCAGATGTTTCTGTAGAACAGCCAGGCTGTAGTTTTAATATTCTTCCAGGAATAATAAAAGCCAAAGAAACTACTGATGCATTTAATTTCAGAAGGGAGAATTACATAAGATGAGGAAGCTGCTTAACTCACATATGGGTTAAATATAAACATCAGAATAAGGCAGACAAAAAGAGTTTGAGAAACAGCTTGCAAAAGGGATAAAGCCAGCCATAAATCCTTTTCTTCTAGTGTGCTGGGGTGGAGCAGGGAAAGACTGATGCAAAATTTGTAAGGCTGGTAGGAATGGGGATTAAGAAAGAAGACCTACAGAAAATAAAACCTTAATTATTTGTGTGCATCCATGTTCACTATGGTGGTGCTTAGGGAGGTTTTAATTGAAAATAGTGATGTGATAAACATATCAGAAACTTTGAGTGCAGTATCATACTGAGCACTGTAATGGCAGGCTCAAAGACAGGATCTTTCTCTGAGGGGAGAATCATTGTAGGACATGTCTCATTAATATTCCAATGGAATTGGCTTTAGAGAAAATCAACATGAACAGTATTTCAGTACCACGATTTGATGATACACACCTGAGCCAAAAGAAATTGGAATCTGAAGCCTCCACTCAGGTGCATAACCTACATAATTACTGCTTTCCAGGGAAATGGAAATACATTAATATTATAAGATTTTTGAGGGAGATACAGGCACCAAGCCAGATCTCTGTATTCTGTAAACTGAAGTAATCAATAAGTAAGCATGAATTACAGAAGTGTCAATATGGCTTTATATGGCTGATTCCTTTTTTTTTTTTTTTCTTTTTTCTTTTCACCACAAGTGTTGGGGTTTTTTGCAGATCTACAGAAGTTCTCTGAAGGACTGTAAGATTGTGGCCCTGGATGAATTGGTTGATGTCCTTGTATTCCCAAAGGCTTTTGATGAGACTGTTTTTAAAGGTTCCATGTGAACCAAGGTGCTGTTGAGACAATGGAAGAGTAATATAGCTAATAGAAAACAAATACTAGGAATTAATCTTCAGGTTTTGTAATATAGGCATAGGATTTTTTTAATCCAGTTGAATTTCACAGGGATCTTGTAAGACATGCTTTTCAGCATATTTATAAATCTGCTGAAAGAAAAACTTTTAAAGTATAAAATTGCAGAAGGATCTCTCCATTTTGCAAGATTGGGCACTGAAAATCAGACTTGAAATTTTGTGTTGGTAGATGCAAAGTAGCACAAATGATTCTGACTTCATAAATACATTGATAGGTTTCTGCTTAGGAATTTCTAACCAATATTTCCTACTTAGGAAAGTGATCTCAGACTTATACTTCATTATTATAAAGAAATTCAGCTCCTAATATTACTTTCTTGAAAAGTAATGAGCTTTTAAGATAGGAAAGAATGTACCACTAATATAGTCAAGTCACACTTGTACAAATCATGAATCTGGTGTGCTGTCTGCTTTTGTCTTCTTTCCATTACACACGTGATGTAGCTGAAATGTTGTAAGGTGCATATTCTTTTCAAGGAAGAATGGGGCTTGTCAGTCCAAAATGGACATGTTTGAGGGACAGAAGTTCTGTAAAAGTACAAGTGCCACAGAGAAAGCAGCAGTAGCAATAGTTGTTTATTCACTTAATGTAAAAACTAGGGTGCATCTAATATTTATATACAATTTGCATAGTTTTTTTATTTTACCAAATTACAGAAGTATAAATCCACCAAGAACAATGGCAGCTGTAGTTCACAGATCCCTTAGGGCAAAAGCTAGAACCTAGTATCAAAGGAGCAGAGATGGTGGCCCTGTTCCCTAGTTGGTTTCTCTCACTGGGTAGTGTCAGTGGGAGGGTGTTGTCCAGGCAGACATTTGTCCTGACCCACTGTAGCCTTTCTAAGGTGATGCAGGGAAAAAGTGCTGTTTGCTCCTGTAATATGTGCACTGTGTCCCTTGCTAGGGTTATGTGCTCTGAGTAACTGGAAAAAACCCACTTTGTGGTCTTTCATGGGAAGCAGGAAGCTCTCCTCTGAAATTCTGCTGTGTTACCACCATTCTCCCAAGTCTGTTGATTTTGTAGGGCCTGTGGCATCACCAAGAAAATGGAAAGAAGCATAAATATTTTCTTCACTTTCAGAAACAATAAAATGTTCCACTTTATCTTAAGATGTTACGATCTTTGGAAGGCTTTTGTATTTGAGCTCTTCAGTTTGTGTCCCATTTTAAAGTGGTGAGGCATCTCTGCAATCAACTTTGCCAACGTAGAACTGGAAAAAATGTTTTTCTGGGTGGTGATGGTGTAACCTTTGTAACTGGACATGTGCCATCAAAAAATTACTCTTATTACCTGAGTCCAAAAGAATTTAAAATGCATTGGGCAAATTAAGATGACTGCAGCATTGCTGTCTTCCTGTGTATTTTCCAGTTGGTGTGAAACCAGAAATAAAATGCTTCTCCTACACAGGCAGCCTTACACTGCATGTTGGGATCAGAGTCACAGAATGGCTGAGGTTGGAGTCGACCTCTTAGGATCAAGTTGTCTAGGGCTGTGTCCAGTTGGGTTCTGAATATCTCCATGCACGGATACAACACAACCTCCTGGGGCAACCTGTACCAGTACTTGACCATCCTCACAGTAAAAGGTGTTTTCTTATGTTCAGATTGAATTTCTTTTTCTTTTTTTATGTGCCCACTTGGCTATGTGCCATTTAAAAGAGACATGGTGTACATCAACCTGAGCTTACAGAAGTGGAAGGCTGAAGCAGTGCAAGGTGTCAAGCCCAGTGTATGAGGAATGTCATGGGAGCCATCCAAAGTCTGGAAGTGCTGCTGTTGGTGCTGCAGCCAGGACCAGTTTTAATTCATGCTAACTCAGAATACAGCAGGGCTATTTTTAATTCCAGAGAGAGCTTGTTGATTGATCTGTTCAGTCAAATACCCAAGCATTTTCATGTGGAAAAGCCATGTTCATTCAATGTGAATTAGCTGTCAGGCACTGTTAGTGCAGTTTTTAGTGTGGAGGGACAGGAGTTTTAGGCTTATTTTGAAGAATATTTGTGCTAACTACCATCTGTTAAAGTGGGATATCTCGATTTTTTTTTTTCTATTACTTGAGACACCTCACGTTTTCTTTCAATTTCCTTTGCTTTGTTTCTAAAGCAGCTGAACATCCCTGTTGTCTGTAGCAGGTAATGAAATCTCTTACCATTTCCCTTTTAAATAAGGTTCTGTTTTCACCTGGGTTGTCAAATTAAATGTCTGTTACAGAGACATGGTGAATTGAAGACTACCTTCAAGTGATTTAAGTGCCATTTGTATTTCTGTAGTACTTATTGTTAAAGATGAAAGCTGCAACAGTACCAGTATTTTATGAATTGTCTTGAGGTTCCACACTTACCAGTTTAACTTGACTTGTCTCTTACAATAGCACTGTGTGGGAATAGGTTATGGAGAATTGATGGGAGAGTCACATTCTTGTGAAGACAGAGAACTTGTGTAGCATTGCTACACTAAATGGCAGTGATGTGTGGTAGAAAAGACAAAAAAGTAACTGGAGACTGAAATGCTGTATTTCTTTCCCTTCCCATTTTTAAAGTTCTCATACCTTACATATTTGTCTGTTTATGTGGACTCTTTAAGTATAGAATTTCCACATGTTGATGAAAGCTCTCTTTTTCCTTTTTCCCCAGTAAAATGGGTCATGCCAGAGACTTCAAAACCTTCTGGAAATTAACTCTTGTTCTTTCGATAAAGAATTCATAAAAATGAGTAAAACTTTAGTTATTCTCTGGGATAAGAAGGATTTTTTTTCTTTTTCCAAAAAGACTATACATCCTTTTTCTGATGAGTAACATTGTCTCATTTTCTTTATTTTCCTAGTTACTGGACAGCCTGCTAAGACTAAGCGTCCAAAAGAACCTGGAGAAAACAAAATTAGGCCTGTTAACAAAAAAGTAAAACCCAAAAATGCCAGGATGAAGGAGAGAGAATCTGTTGACTCCTCTTTGAAGTCCCAGTCCATGCTGACACAGGTGATGGATAAAGGACATTTCCAGAAGGTAGCTGCCACCTTGAGCCTCTCTGCAGGACAAAGCATAGAGCTGCGATGTAAGGGCAGCAATGTCACTTGGAGCTATCCTGCCTACTTAGACACCTTTAAAGACTCCAGACTCAGGTAAACAATTTTTCATGTTTTAGGGTCTGATCTTTTTTTGCCATGAGTAGTGTTTTATAGAAATGTATGTGCCTGTGAAAGATAAGTAGTGAGGAGACTGTGGAGCTCTGGGAACAGTGCCCTAAGAAAGAGCTGTGAGGAGCTTTTCTTGGATTAAGTGAGAGAGGCAGAAGTATGAGCAGAGGCATCAACTCCTATTGTCCTTTTGTGTCTACATTATACAAATATGTATGGTCCCTGTAACTCACTGAGGTTATCTGTATCTCTCAGATCCATTTCCTTTGCTTACAAGTATGATGCTACCTTGAAATAACTCTCTGATAATTAATTTTTCACTTTCTCCTTGCAGTACTGCAGTCTCTAGCATATCCTTCTGAAATTCGTGAACCAGTTTTCCAGTCCCTCCCTGCAGCTGGACCAAGGCTTGTGTCATAAGTTACAGCAGGAAGCCTCTTTCTGCTGACAGCTTATTGCAGCGATAGCTCTCAAAAGATCTTGTGACCGATTTAACCAACTACTGCTCTTTCGTTTGCATGAAATAGTTTTATCGGGGTTTGTTCCAGCAGGTGGCGTTTATCAGCTGCAGTACAGATCGCCCTTCCAGCCAAAGCTGAGCGTGAAAAATAACAGCAGGGAGTGTGTGTGTGTGTGGGGGGGGTTGACGTTTTCAAGTGTGTCTCATATTTTCTGCATTTCCAAAGATGTTGCTGGCATGATTTGGTCGTCTAGAACTCAGGGTCATGTTATCTGGGTGTTAGCATCTGGCATTAGCAAGTATTCAGTTTTTTGAGGAATCTGAATGCTGCTTCATCATTTGATTGTCAGTTGCTCTCTTCCAAAACTGAGTGCTTCCCTAGTGAAGCACATGGGACAAGGTACAAACATGTAAGATAGTTTTTTTGGGAAAAAAATGCATTTTTTAATCGTGTAGTTTGGCATTTTGGAGTAGTTTGGGATTCTACTGCTTAAGCAATTTACCTTTCTGTTCATATTCAGGTTCACAGTATTTGTGTGACATTATTAAGTTGTTATATGGTTACAGTATTACAAAGCAAATGCTATAAAACGTTTTAGGTGGGTAGTTATAACTTGTCTTGGTATTTATTTTCTTTTAGAAGTATGCTAGGCTTATATTTAATTTTTTTATATCTTTGCTTTAGAGCAATTATTTTGAAAGAAGGTATTGAAGCAGTAAGGCAGAGTTGGACTGAATCAACAAAATTAAATGTAAGCAGAAGACCCTATAATTAACTAGAGAAATTGAAAACAGGTTAGTAGCACACTTCAGAGTCACAGAATAGTAATATTTTATGAAGACAGCCTGCAGAACCTTATGCAGTTATATTTTCACTGTACTTTTAGCATGGCTTCAGTAATATCTCAAGATCTTTCCTTAAGTGCTAATAGATGTATAAGAAGGAAAGTCTGCTTTGTAGAATGAGAAATATGGAATTTATAGTCTGTGGTTTTAGAAAGTTTAGACTATATTTAACTGGAAGTATCCTGAAGACAGCATGTTATTTGGGTAGCTCAGTGTTCGAGGGTGAGCTGGCAGCATGAAAAGTTACCAACAATGGTGCCACAAATTCAACTCACAACTTCAAGTAGTTTGCAATAGGCAAAGTGTTTTGCATCTCCTGGGAACTGCCAGCATCCTCTAAGTCTAGCTGCAACAAGAGGAGGCTTTATAGCTTTATTCTGGCATCTAACAGAATTGCAATTACAGGACACAGAAGAGACCTTAAGGTTCAGGGTGGTGAGGGCATTTGTAGCTCAGTTGGGTAGAGGATTTGCTAAGAGCAGAGGTCCAGGGCAGGAGCTGATGCTGAAGATGCATGCTCACTGCTCTGTGTTTCCTGTATGTAGTTCAGGGTGAAGATGGCCTTTTGGCTTGCAGCTAGTTAAATTTAACATCCACATAATGCATTTCCCATGAGTGGCTGCAAAAAGAAGTGTAGGGATAAAAGCCAGATGTTTTGTCTCCATGCTCTGCATGTTTTTAAGTCACCCATATGGTGAGGAGAATACAGCATCCTGGAAGACAATTTCTTTTCTAAGAAGGAAGGTATTATAATTAGAAAAGCCATTTCTGTAGTATTAATGGCTATGCTTGCTTTGAGTTTTTCTTTGTAGGTATACTTCATGGCCTAGTAAAATAAAATATTTTTGCTTGCTATACTAGAGAGTCTCAGTTTTTAATAGGCCTGTAGCTGTTATCATATGCTAAAATTGTCTTATGGGGAAATTAAAGACACTGAGTGAGTGGAGGAGAAAGGACTCTTTGGCTGCTTGAGCCAGAGGAGAAATCCAGTGGCCTAGCTGGAGTAAATAGCAGTACACACTGAAATTGTATGCTTCAGTTTGGAGACTGTAGCATGCAGTGCAGCTCTGGGGAGAGAGCTGCAGTCATGCAAACTTGGCTCCTGAGTTCAGGACACACACCAGCTCACTTCAGGACTGGCTTATTGACTGCAGTACTCTCTTGCCTTGCACAGCATAAAAAAAAACCCCTGCAGATAACTTTTTGTCTGAAAATTTTGCGTACTCGCCAAAAGTCTTAGTGGTGGTAAGTGTCAAAGGTAGCTTGTGCACCTCTGGAACAGAAGGGCTGGGATGCTGTTTTGTAAGACTCTGCATGACAAGTTAATGACTGTAGGCTCACCCAGAAACTGGATCTACAATGTATGAGAAGGATCAAAAACTGAGAGGGATGAAGGAAAAATAAGAGCAAGCACACTTCCCCTTTCTTTTGTTTTATCTGAAAAAGCTGCTGAAGGTAATCTAACTTCACACAGTCTCTGCTCTGTCTGGTTTGGAGCATGGGTCTCCCCCCTGCTCCAGACCAGCTGTAAATATCACAGAACCTCTTCCAAGAAACAGACTAATGAGAAATGGGACTGCTCCAGTGTAAGAAGCTGGGACAGAGCTGGACATATGTCCCATGCAGGTCTGTGTGTGCAGGGCAGGAGCAGTGTCACAGGTACTGAGGGCATGCAGAAAGTGTGAGCAGAGGGAAACAAAGGGCTGCTTTCAGGGGGAGCAGGCTCCTGCTGCATTACTGGGACAGTGCTTATACCTCTGTGTACAGCTGAATTTCCTTTTGTGCCATGTGCTTTGAAGTCTGAAAGCTACAGCGTTTTTTCTTGTGTTAAACAGCACGATGTTGTGTTCCTCTCCTAGGGAGCTTGTATTTGAGATAAGCTCTCTTTTGTCAGTATGAATGCAACAGCTAGAGAGGAGTTTGCTGGATGCTATTAGAGTGATGCTCTTCCTGTCATTTTATGTGCTTCTTTTAAAGGTCTTCTAAACTCGCCGTAGTTTTTCTGACAAAGATCTTTTGAACTTCAGATAACTAAAGCTTAATAAGATAAATGTATGGAATACAACTTCGGAGTAGTTTTCTAGTTTCTTTTTGGAAATACTGGTTGACTGCAGAATCTACCATTTATAATTTACTTCATATGGCCTGTTTTGTCTGCTTAATATGGCCACATCACAAGTTTCAACACTCACACTCTCAGCTGCCAGGTTTTGTTAGTGCATGTTTGTAGATGACTACCTCACTGTGCTATTTTGATTGATTACTGGATAGCTGGTTCTCAGTTAACTAAGTGAACACACTGCACAATAGTTGATTATCTCTGACCTTATTTTTCTGTCGAGAGTTTGGACTACAAATCAGTGTCTGCATTGAGGGATGGAGGCAAAAGTGTTCTGGCATAATTCATTTCTCTGTAATGTTGACATTTAGTACTGGGTACTTGCAGAACATTTTATTCTGGTGTAGTCATGTGGCCGATGAAATGTGAACTATGAAACTAAATAATATTAGTGGTAATAATAACAACAGTACAGACTAGGACAGGGTTTGGATTTGTCTTCTGTTCCTGTTGGATATGATGCACAACAGGAGCTCTTGCACAAATAGGAATATCTTAAGCTTATCGAAAAACTGAAGATAACTTATAGTGTATATATTAAAAATGAAAGTTTTAGTTCTCCATAATTACATGATTCCAGAAAGTGAAATCAGATGAGGTCATGTAGGAGAAGGCAGTAGCAGGTAGGAAACTTGTTTTGCCCGTTTCCATTGGCAGGCCTCAAAACTGGCCTGTGGTGGAGGAGTGTGCTGGTGGTGTCAGAGGGCTTTAATGAAGACTTCATTCTCAGCCTGGTTTGGGTGGTGTGTTTGGTGGTTTTAATTCCTAAGCTCCTGGCCTTGGCTGGAAGGCCCAGTGTTGGGTTCCATGGACTGTTGCTGATGGTTGCTGATGGTACCAGTGCAGAACACCTCGGGAGTCAGAAATTTCTGGAAGTGTGTGGAGCTGAAAGTAGTGGGGTCTGTGTTGCAGCAGTTCCTTTGCCTGCAATGGAGACAGCAAAGCCGAGCATTTAGAGCACACAGCACAGTGCATGTCTGTAGTGCTGCTGCTACACGGTGACAAAAGGTGCTCTAGAGGATACGCATTTCTTCAAAGCATGCTAATCCCAGAAATAAACAATTCAGTCAGGCATCTGCCTTACAGAGTAACTGCCACATTCATAAGAAGAAATGGGAGGATAAAATAAGTATTCAGAGAATACAACCCACAGCTGAATAAGAGCGTGGCAGCCGTTCAGACTGCATGCAAGCTGTGTATTTGTCCAGACCCTGTCTGAAACACTGAAGTTTGCTATCAAATGTCTAAAGCTGGAAAAATCTCGCCTGATTTGGTTAGAACGGAAATCACTTTGTAACTCAATATCTTGCAAAGAGAGGTTTTCTGGATGTGCTAGCATGTAAAGGCAGGTGGTTGAAAATAACATTTTTAAGGGTCAGAGCAGCAGGGGAGCACATCAGTACTGCCACATCCTGACAGGCTTCCCTGAGAACTGGTATTGCTGGACCATTGCTTTTGCAATCCATCAAGAGGCAACACAGCAGACTATAAAACAATCTGTCTGCAAGAAAGAGCTGGGAAAGCAAACCTTGGGGAAAAAAAAAAAAAAAAAAAAAAAGAGAGATGGTAACTGCTGAATTTCATAGACAGGACCTTTGACCCTTAGAAACATGGTCTATATATATATATATGTTTACAAATATTGCATGTTTACAAATGTGTGGGAGATGTATCTGGAAAATTCAGAAGAAGAACAAAAAAGCAAGTCAAGTCTGAAATAATCACAAATGTCACAAATGCTGAATTTGGTGTAGTCACACGATGACATCTGCAGTTCTCATGCTCCAAAATAGCCAAGGGGTGATGTGGAGACTCCAGTGTGAGGTTGCTTGCCAGTGAGGTGGCTCAGGGCAGAGGAGTAAGCAATGAAAAATTACTTCCTTACAAAACAGACACAAGCTGAGATAGAAGCCCTTTATAATAGTGTTTGAAAGTGGAAAACTGGGACAGTGTGTTAAAGATGGGGAAGCATTCACACTGAAAGTAGGCAAAAATCAAACAAACTCTTGTTAAAGTACCTGCTAGTTACTGCTCCTGAATTAGCTTTGTTATATGCTATTGAAGCAGTGCCACTGTTAATGGTAAAACAGACACACACATGTAGGTGGACTTGCAGCATGAAAATAAGGAACAAACTGAGACAAAACATAGATGAACTCATTGTCTACAGCAGTCACAGCCCAGTTTTAAAATTGGAACTGAAAGAGATCCAAGACTGAACCGTGCAAGACAAAAGCTTGCAAATGCTTATGTGTAGTTGAACTCAATAAAACTGCTCCTGTCAGCAGGTCTTTGCTGCAGCAAAAAGGGGGATTTTTTACATGATTCTATAGGTGAAAGGCAGGCCAGTTGCAGACTAGGAATTAAACAAAGAAGTCAAAAGTAGACTCGAGCTGACAGAAATGTACACGGAAACTCAACTGTGCTTGTCTGTGCCTTTGTTTTTTCTTTTCCCCAGTATAAAGCAGCTGGACAGGTACAGTCAGCTGGTCCTCACAAACTCCACTGCAGCAGACACAGGGGAGTACAGCTGCTGGCTTCAGCTCTGCAGTGCTAACAAATGCAGGAAGGATGAGACTAAAGCAGGTTCTACGTACATCTTTTTTGCAGGTAATCAGTTCACTGAGGGATTATTAATGGAAGTGTATTTGCTAGTAAGATAGGAGTAAAGTTACATCAGTGCTTTCACTGTAACTATTTTTCTTCCACAATTTTATTTATTATTTTTTTTAGTGGATGTTAAGGAGCACAGTGCTGGTGAGCAGAAAATTACTTGCTAACTGTGCTTTATGAGTCTATTTTCCCTATGTATTATTCTAAATGTGCACCAAAATTATGCATAATGCAATGGAAAGCAAATATCTTGGAACAAGTCTGAAGGTCTTATACAAAATGAACTAAAAATATATAATTTTTGAAAATGTGTATGAATGAAGAAAATCTGTGCAAAAGATTATTTTTGTCATGGCATTCAGATGACTACATGGACTCTTCCCTCCTAGCTCCACCCCCTTTTTATTTACCAGCAGTGACTTAAAAATTTTGAGCTCATTGATCTTGGTAAGATCACAGTTTCTCCCAGGAGTCTATATAGCACGTTGAGAGGCAAAATTTAAGAACATGTGTTGACCCAGGGAGCTTGAGGCTGACTGTGGCCCTAATACTGCTTGGATATGGTTACAGTAGATAACCATTCACATTTTACTGCTACTTGGTACAACACACCTGAAATCAAATGATTAATTTGCTCTTCTTGTAGAAAACATTCTGAATAGTAAAACAACCTTCATTGCATGATCAAAGCCAAAGCATTCTTGGCTAGTAAATATTTCAGTACAAAGCACCAAGTTTGTGATATGTTTTGGAGCCATGTTAGACTATGAGGCTGTGCAGAAGGCATTTATCTGAATGTTCTGAGGATGCATTCTCAGTCAAGTTATTATGTAAATGTTTGGGCTTAGAAGAAGGAATTTTGGCTCTCTTATTCTAAGAACCACGTGAAAGATGGAAATACTCTGTCATTCTAAAAGATCTAATTATTTCAGCTTCTTAGAGCAGTAAATTAAACATTTTGCCTGTAATCCTATGTATACAAATTCTGTAGTTCCAAAGAATATATCTTTTCACTAGTGCTTCTTTACAAGTGGTGGTGGGCATTTCTTTGTGTGTTAACTTTTAAAAGTGGGCGAGTGAACAAGGTCAGGTTCAGATGAGTATTTGAAAAATTATTGAGAAGGAATTCCAAAGATTTTTCTCAAGGTTAGAAAAATCTGATTACAATGTAAAGCATTTTGTTTTTCTTTTTTTTCTTTTTTTTCCATGGTTTTAATGGAAGCTATGTAAATACATAGAGAAGAGTTGTGGGTTTTCTTCTGTTCATGCATGCCTCAAGAAAAAAAAGCTTTGAGTCAATTTTTAATGTTGCCCAGGTATTTTCTCTGGTCACATGTAATTTCTGTTCTTTCTGTTAAACCAATATGTAAGTATTATTCTAACTATATAAAATTTTCTGTACAGATAAAGAGGAACTTTTTGTACCTACTCCAAGTTATTTTGAGATTGTCTACTTGAACCCAGATAAACCTGCAGTCATCCCATGCCGTGTTACTACTCCTTCAGCAAAAGTAACTCTACACAGGGAATTTCCAGCAGGAGAAATTGAAACAGATGGAACTGATATTACTTATGATGTGAAGAAGGGTTTTGTCTACCAGCACCCTACTTCTGATCACAAAGGTATTGTCTACTGCAAAGCAGAGTCACAGGGAGCACCTCAGATTTCCATCAAGTATCACCTACTGTATGTGGAAGGTAAAGTGCAGTTTTCTGCATGCTTACACCTACTTGTTTCTTCTCCTGACATTACTTAGTAAACTTGTTTTTTTAAAAGAAAAGTAAAATATGTAATGTCACCAAAGTTTTAAAATCTTGATCAGAAGTATATGTGATAAAACTTTGCAAGTTCAAATTCCAGCAACTTCCTAGTGTAGAGGGGAAAGCTGCAGTTATACATCACTTGTTACATTAAGAAACTGAGGCAAAAATTGACTCAAGTTTATTAATGTGTTTAAATTCAGAAACTGATTTGCTGCTTCCAAACACTGCCTTTCTCTCAGTTCCCAAGGGGCCACCTTCAACCACAATTGCAGTATCATCCAGTAGAGCAGAAGTCAGTGAGAGAATTCATGTAACCTGCACAGTCCTTGGGGAGCCAGATGTAGATGTGGACTTCAGGTGGCAGTACCCAGGGCAAGAGGTAAGAAACCTATAACCTGGCTGAAAATGTTTGTTCTTCCTAAAGGCAATGATTTGAATGCCAGTCAGTGTCTGCATTTGGAGTAGGGATTCTTTCAGACTGTGGTGTCTGCCTCTAGCTAGCTCAGGCATGCTGGTAGGAGGGGGCAGCACATCCCTATTAAACTTCAGCCAATCTTTTCCTGAGAACCTAGAAGTAGCACAGGAATGAAGCTGGAGAGCTTTACCCATATTAGCAAAAATCAAGCTCAGCAAAGCTCACTCCTCCCTCAGGTTTCCCTTCCAGAGACACTTTGCCTCTGGCAGTATTTACAAAGAAAAGCCTCAGACAGGGCCACAGCCCGAGTCAGGAAGCTATTCTGGGACAAGCCACAAAGCCTCACTGATGCCTCTGCATTTGGTATCCCTTCCATCTCCACAGCTTGGGCACATGAATCATTGCAGCACAGGATCTTTAAGCTTAATTGTTGCCTGCATTCAGAAGCACAGAAATCTGCTTCTGCCCAGCCTCATCTGAAAGAGTTTGCTGGAAACATCCAGTGAATCTTAAAACCTTTGTTGGTTCTTTTTCTGGCACAAAATAAGGTGTGTCTGATTAGCATCCCTGGTGATGCCCTCCGTTCTCCCTCTGCTCATCCCAACCAGTTACAACAGGGCCTTGTTTCTTAACCAGCCTCATCTCTGATGCTGTTTATCCTAACCAAGGTAGAAGCAAAGGGAGGACTGTTGAAAGATGGAACCCTTCACCAGAAGAAAGGGATCCTCTGAGACTTGAGGGTTTGCCAGCCCTCCTGGTGCTGTGTTGTCAAAGGAAGATGTGCAGAGCTTGCTCATAAGGTGTTTGTATCAGCACTGATCTCCCTGAGCCAGCAGGCAATGGAAGTAACTTAACTGCAGGGGTGATTGCTTAAGGGAGTGATTGGAGTTCAGTGCCTACTGGGCTGGAGAAAATTCAAATCTGAAGTCCCGTAAGTTTGCTGTATCCTGTCACAGGAAAGTGTGGGTCTTTTCAGGGGAGAAACACTTGTGATACCTGATAAGCACAAAAGGGATTTGAACTGCTGGTGATGGTACTGGGCACCTGGAACCAGGTTGTCTTCTAGTCACAGAATCATAAAATTGTCAGGGTTGGAAAAGACCCTCGTTTCCCTCTCCTCTCCATGTCTCTTTTTTATTCTTTTTTTCTTTTGCTGCTGCTTGTCATATGTTTTCCTGCTGAGACCATTGAAGTCTCAGAGCTTGTGAGCAATTACCAACTTCCCTTCCCTGCCCTGTAAAGTGAGGGCAGCCTCTACTACATTTGGAGAGGAGCTTCGTACTGATAGCATGAATGAGGTGATCTGAAGAGTAACTACTGGATGGAGCGCCAGAAGAGTTTGGCAGAATTCCTGTTCCTGGTGCCTGTTTGAATTTAGGAAGGAAAGAGGCAGTTAAACTTGTACCTGTTGGTGAAATAAAAAGTAAAATTTTAGAGAAAACTGAAGTGCTTCCAAGTTCAGGGAGCTGCAGAGCAGTAGTGGTTTGAGTTAAATGCCCAATTCTCCCTCTGAATTTAGCTCTCAGCACTACTTTGAGTGAGATGCATTAACATGGCAGCGTCTCTGTCCTTCATGGTGGGGCTTTAACTCTCACAGTCTTACAGTGATTCACTCTCTTGGATGAGGAAGAGAAGAAATGCCCCTGCTGATCATGTTGGCTTTGTTGATTGGTATGGCTTTCTGGGTTTTTTGTGTGTGGGTTGTTTTTTGGGTGTGTAGCTGTGTGTTGGACTGTAATAACTATGCAAACTCCAACTTAGTTACAAAAGACAAAGTTTAATTACTAAGAACAAGCAATTGAAACACCAAAACTTCTAGACTCAGCCTGGCCTTCTAAAACTCTGCTCCTTATTATTGTCCACCCCTTGCTTTTTCTACACCTTTCACAGCTGAGTGGCTGCCCATGCCTGGTTGCTGGCCAAGACTGTTTTTTGGTTTGTAGCCCAGTTTTTTTTTCCAGTGATCTTACAGCACCAGCTACAACACCTCCAGGTGCCCTACAGTTACAGTCACACCTCTCTAGCACTGATTGACTATAAACACATGCAAATTATCTTCCTTGTTTGCTGTGGATACTGTGGCTGCAGTGCAGGGCTTGTGGACTGTCAGCTGAGGACTGCACCCACCTGTGGGCACTGGGAGAGACACTTTGGCCTGTGCCCTGCATCTGCCCTGGGTGCTTATCCTTTGGAGTAAACAGTCTCAGTTCCAGCTGTGCCTGGGGACAGGGAGGGAAGAGTTGTGGTAGGTTTTTGGCCCAACAAAAAGATTAATTAAATGTCAGCACAGAAGCACTGCATGGGTCTTTTTGAGATTTATTATGGAAATATTCACATGCTGCAAAGGAAAAAGATGAGGATGGAGAGAGTATAGAGAGGATCACCAGTGATGCTGGCCAGACAGACTTTCTTTTGTGCAAGAAAAAGGACTGTCAAAGGTCTAAGCTTCACTGGATGTTTTGATTCATTGCTGCTGATTTCAGTAATAGTTTCTGTTCCCCAGCACCACCCCACCCAGCACCTGGGCTGTCACCTATGACTTGATCCCTCAGCAGAAGCAGCACTTTAATGCACTTTAATTCCTGTTTACTCCTAGGTACACTGAATTGCAGAGGCCCTCATCTCATCTCATCTCATCTCATCTCATCTCATCTCATCTCATCTCTTTTTCACTCAGTGCTATTGTTTGTTTTTTTTTTCCCTTGCCACTCCCTGACAATTTCATTTGCTCATTCACCTGCTCTGAGTGCATACTGATCCACTCCTTACTAAGAATCCCTGAAACTGGCTTCAAAGCAGAAGGTAATTAGTTTGAGAAAAACTGGGCTAGCAGGAGCCAAACCTGGCAAATAGCACCTGCCTTACATGGTCTTCACTTTCAGGAGGGTCAAGGAAGTTCCACTATTTAGGCTACTGGAGAACTCAGGCTTGAATTAAGTCTGGAGTTGTACTTCATGGTAGCTTAACACTTTTCAGGCTGTGAACAGGAGGTGCTCTGCTGGGCAGAGCTCTGCTAAGTAGATTGATTCCTTCTAAAGGGTTAAAACTTGCTAGAATGAGATTACCAGTTTTTCAATAAAATTTTCGGTAGCTGTCAATGCTTGCCACTTCCTAGGCGTTCCCGGGCTGCACTGTGACTTGTCTCTGGGCTGCAAGAAGGGGCAGTTTCTTCTGTGCTGGTTATTGTGCAAGTGTGAGATTGGAGCTTTGGTTCTAAACAGAAAAAAAAGTCATAACAAGAAAAAAAAAAAAAAGCAAAACTTTCTAAGTATCCTTGTTTGTATTTTTGACTTAGAAGTTACATACACATTTTGGAAAGCATAATGTGAGGATTAATTTAGAAACATTTGTGAATTGTTACTCTTGGTTTGTATGTTATCTAACACAGGCTTTCTGAAAGGAGAGGAGGAGGAGTTAGTTTGCAGCACATAATTTAAAGCTGTTCTCTGTACTAACAGAGAAATAGGTGAAGCTCCGTCAACTAACTCAAGACACTGCTGCCTTCCTTTTTGGGACATCCTTAAAGTCTGAAAAGACACATCTGCACTGCCACACCTTATACCTGATCAATGGATCAGGTACCCAAACTCAGCCTTGGTTAGTGGCCCAGAGCTGCAGCTGAGCTCATCCACTGGCAGCCCATTGCTCTTCTGAAGATACTCAGTACTTGCACTTAAGAGTGGAAGAGCCATCACATTATCCTTACTTGGCACTACGTGTTGGTGCATCCATATTAATGCAGGAATGTTGTTGCAACTGCCAGGCACCTTTGGTTTCCTCACTTGAGTCTGACTTTTGGCTCTAGGCTCCTACTCTCCCACCTTTTGCTTCATGTTTTCACAGGGCAGTTGAAGATTCACGTATTTTCTTATGTGGGTGGTTTGTATTTTTCTTCTTTTAAACAGTCTAAGAGGCCTGTGATTATCCAAAACTTCTGGAGACTGATGAACAGAGGAACTGGACATACCACAAGAATTTCAAAGAGCATTCTTGTTGTTGATGATTTTGAAGTTAGAGATGCTGGAAACTACATTTGTATAGCTAGGAACCTACAAGGAGAAACAACAGTAGCTACTGAAGTTGAACTGAATTGATAGGAAAGGATTCTGGCCATAACTGAGCTGTGTGTTATTTGACATTATAGCCATTCATTTTCTTTATTACTGTTTAAATAACATTTTCACTATTGCAGTCTCTTTACGTATGTCAATACTTGCCATACTCTCTAGCTTGATAGGCCGAAGTTGAGTCCCCTGTACCCCGTAGGAGTCAGGTGTGAGTTAAAATTTAATGCTCATAGCAGTGCTTATTCAGCCTGAACATGCAGAGCACTTCCTGGGTTTCAGAGTAGGTGCTCCTGGGCTTTCCTTTGGATGTGGTCTTTTTCCTCAGTCTTCTCTAAGGTTAACCCACTGTATAGTTTGTGCCTTTTTTGTGTATGTGAGAACTAAGAGGATATTAAATACCCTCCAAAATGCACCACACAGGTGTATTTCTTCTGGTGCTGTGCAATTTTAAAGTTTAGAGCACTGTACCTGTTTTAAAACAAAAGAAAACCACAGAAAAATAAAAAACAACAACAAAAACAAAAAACCAAACAAAACCCACCAAAAAACCCAAACAAACCCCACAAACCCCTCTGCTTGTTACAGAATTAGCCAATAGAAAATGTTTATTTTGCAAGATTAAATTTCTGAACACTATGAAAACATGAATGTGTGTGTGTGTTCATTTCATGTATGTGTAAGGACAAACACAAAATTCTCAGGAGGAATTAAGATGCATCTCCAACAACTTGTAAGTGGTCAAGTATTTTGCATTTTCCTTATGCTGTTGCATTCTTATACCCTTATACGTAGCTTGCTTGAGTTCACTCAAGAGATATATAATGTGTTTACTGAATTATGTAGCAAATTGTTTGCTAAAGGTAAAACCTGTTTTTATTTATATACTATCATTTACAGAAGAAAATAACCAAATGTAACATTAGCATAATGTTCTGTAACAGCCGAATCTTTCCTCAGATTAAGAAATTCAGCTCAATTGCATTAATTTATGCAGGAGAAAAGGCAAGATGTTTTATTTACTCAGAACTGTACCTGGATAAATAAGCAACTGCTTCTCCTCACCCTGGGTATTGCTGCCAATACAAGGAAAGAGTTTACAGAGAAAAGGTAAGAACTTAGTAAGAGCACTGTTGGACATTTGGGCAATGTTTTTTCTTCTTAGGCTTAAGCACAGAATCCAGGTAAGCTAGACTGGAACTGTAACTTCAATACAGATCTACACAGGACTGTTCTGTGACATAAAAAACAACCAAGGACTTTTGATGCAAACTATTTTATTTGAGGCATGTGAAAACCAGCTTATTCTCAGCATACCAGGAAAGGGTCCCTTGTTTGCACACTTCAATGTGTGTTGGTCTGCTTTTGACTGGAATTCACAGAATCACAAACTGCCACAGTTGGAAAAGACCTCTAAGATCACTGCATCCAGCTGGAAATAGCCCCCCACCCAGTAAAAAAAAAAAGTGTATCGTATCTGTATCAGCATGCCCCTTAGAGCATGTCCTGAAGTGCCTCATCTACTCAGTTTTTAAATACTGTATTTAAATATTATATATTGTATATAGTATATATTAAACATTTTATATTATTTTTTATTAAATATTTTGTATTAAAGATTTTATATTAAATATTTTGAATACTGTGAGTCCTCCCTGGGCCATGCTTAAAGCCTAACTACTCTGTAAAGAAATTCTTCCTAATATCAACTCTATTCCTAAAGCTTTCTTCTGGTGAAGGCTTGAAGTAAGCCCTTTGCTCCAGATAGTCCAACTCTTTGAGCAGATGCATACAGCATGGTTTTGAGTAGTGATAAACAGTAAGTTCTATTGTAACAATGGCAGCTTCTCAATCATGTCATTAAGCTGATTTGTGTGCCTAATGAAAGCATTCATTAACCTTGCTGAAAGTTTTTTTCTTCAGCATGCAGGAACCTAAACCCACGTAACTGACACAATAAATACCCATGGTAAAAACTGCAGTGGCTCCATGCATGTCACTTCAGGGAGAACACTGCCCAGGTGCTGCAATATTGTTAGCCTTCAGAAACAAGGTAGTTAGCAAAAAAACCCACCAAAATAATTAAAAATAGGAAATAATAGGACCAACTTTGAAGGTATATAAGGCAGTCCCTTGTTAATCTTTTTCTTTATTAATAAAAGATACCAAGAATGTTACACTGTTACTCACATGACTAAATAGATGTTAAACAATTTCAGAGTAATACCTGAAAGAGCAATTTTACTTTTTTTTTTTTTTAAGACAAAGTTACTTTGGTCAGATTAAAGTCTTAACAATTCCTGAGTTTCTGGATGAGGCTGTGCAACGTGTTCATTCCTCTTTAGCATTTTCATTTATTAGAACAATGTATTTTCCTTTGAACTGCAGGAGCTGTGCCAACTTCTTAAATTTCAAAGTGCTTTTGAGCCCTTAATTATACAATTGATTTCCATCAAAATATCTAGAGCATGGAAGAAAGTGTCCCCTGTTCAGGCCTGTCCAAGAAAGCAGCAGTTCATGTAGCAGCATCGTGTCCTTGGTGACAGGAAAAGCCAAGGTAAATCTGTTACTGCATCCCTGCTCCAGCAGTCTCCCTCAGCTGTGCTGGTTCTGTGTCCCCATCTCATGCAGTTCTCAAGACTGGTTATAGCTACAGAAGCAGTGCCTCTAGGGAAGAGTTTCTGGTGGTTGTAGATTTTTTTTTTACCCTTGCAGCCATCAAAATAATAATTCTAATTGTAAACTATGAGAATTATTTTACTATGTATTTTACATAGTTCTTATTTTACCAAAAGCCTCCTGGGCAGGCCAGATGCTTTTCACATGGATGCAATTACACATTTCTACATAAACAAACAGTGACACAGGGGAAAAGAATAAAGCCCTGGAAATGAAATTTAAGTGACTTGTCTATGTCTCATGCCTGAGCCTCCCAGTATTGCTCCTTCTATCACCTCAGTCACCACAACTCTGCAAGGCAAGGCAGCAGTGGACAGAAGGAATGTTTCTTCAGGCTTCCAGGTTGCTGATGAGCTTTATAACTCCAGCTCACCCCCTAAATGATTTTCTGGTTGTCAGGCACCTACAGTTTTAAAGATCAGTAATTACTTACTGTCTAGAAGGAATTTCCTGCGTGAATTGCATAATACCAGTTTACATGCAAGTGTCTTTGGTGTTTGTAATGAGAAATTAAAGCCTTCAGTTCACATGAGGAAATGATTCACCTCAAATCTTGCAGCAAATATAGTGCAATTCATACAAAGACCTTTAGAGAAATGCACTGAAGGGACCATATTGTTACGAATAGTTCAGATAGCAACTGCTTGATACAGCTACAAATGTTGCTGTTAACTTCCTTTGAAATGTAGCACTAGAGTTGGAACTGCTAGCTGGAGTACCTGAAGAAAGTAAAGTAACACACCTAGGTGCTGGCACTAGTCCTTTGGAATATACTTCTGGTGAGCAGGTTCCCAGCTTTTCCTAAAGGAAACTTTATGCTAAAGAAATAAAAACACAAAAGTAAAAGCTATCAGATCAAACAGAGCCTTTGCTAACATGTTATTTAAGTTAAAGCTTGAAATATTAATCCTTAGCTAAATGGATCAAAATACTCAAAGAGCACTTCCAGGTAAACAGCATTAATTATTGAATACAACAGGACAAACACTGAACAAGTATTTCTGTACTCTGATTCCTACATACAAAGATTATTCATTTCTTCATAAGAGCACTGAGGAATCTATCTGCAGGAAGTTTAGAGGTAGGAGCCTCCCCTTCCTGGAGGGGAAGTACAAATAAATTAACTCTCTGTATTATTTACTATACCATACTTACTTTCCTGTACTGTTAGCCTGGAAAAGCTTTCCCTTGGTCTGTTACATGAAGGGATATGCTGGATTTCATCTGCAAACATTTTTATGCACTCTTTTTACATTTTATTTCAGATTATTAAATTCTTACCAGTGTCTAGACAAGTGTTCTTATGACATGGCCTGTTAGATTGCTAAGCTCTGTGGCTTTTCTAACAATTTTCCCAAAAAAGGTGAGCATTTTAGTGAGTCCTGTAGGATATGCACACTGGGTCCCTGTATTAAGCCAACTGTACTCTTACTGCTTAATTCTGTATGCCATCTATGTGCCTTTTTATTTTTTTTTGAACAGCCAAACTGAACTGATAATACTCACAAGCAAGCTCTGTGTAACTTCAGCCTACCTGAGAGTAGCAAGAGTCAAGTTAGGATTTTCTAAGGATTACCTGAACATTAACAAGTGAAGCTGCAGTGTTACTGTTCTGCTGAGCTGAGCAGGTACTAAGAATTTTTCATGCTTGGAGGAATGTTCTTCCTTGAAAATCACATGACTAACACAAGTAGGAGAAAACCCCTTTGATCAGTAAAAAAAAAATTTATTTTTAAGCGTTCAGTTCAAATACATGTGATCAAATCTCTTTGACCAAAGAATGTTCCAAGATCTACTTTAAGCCAAGCTTTAGCCCACAAAGGATTTTCATAGTTAAATTTGAAACCCCTAGAAAACATTTTAAGTACTGACACCACTAATATGTGGTATGTACAATGCTCTAGAGAGGATTAAGAGGAGGATAATGTTCCATAGAAATGGCACCCTTAATTTGTACATTATGGAAAAATTAAGTAAATTTAATGATGAAATTCAATCACAAGTTTTAAACATATTACAACTTACTGCATGAGCACGTTCAACAGTCTTGTTTATCTGCCTGGCTTCCTCATTACTAGCCAACATTTTTCAAGTCTTGGGTAAAGTGGTTTGCAGTGGGTCTCCAGCTGAGCTCCCTAAACACTTTCCATTCCCTTGATTCCTGGCCCCAAGGTCCTGGAAAAGCATCAGGAAAACTCAGCAGTTATAATTTACAGTAACAGTTGAATGCATAGCCAGTTAACAGCATTAGCTAAACACGAGTGTAACAACAGTCCTGGAGGTGGTACTGTAAAACCCAAGCTACTGTATGCACAGATAGTGTTTTGTAATACTAATTTGATGTTGAGCCTGTGTCTGACCAAGGGCGTAGCAAGGCTACACCACTGCCCTGCTGAAGCAGATGACATTTCCTCCAACACTCTCAGCCTTCAGTTCCAGTAGCCAGAGTTTTTTTTCCTACTCACTAGAACCTGTTGCCAAATGTATTGGCAAAGCACTGATACCCTGCAGTCCTAGAGAAGGTATGGCAGACCCAGCGAGATAAATACACAGTATCACCTTCCCCCTCCCTCTCCCCTCTTTCTCAGGGTTAGCCTGTCCTGAAGTGTGTTAATACAAAGACTGATGCTTAAAAAGGAGAAGTGTGTCAGTGCCTATATTGGAATTCACAAATTACTCAAGATCCTCTTGAGAACTTGAGTTAAGAATGCACCTGTAATGACAATTATTGCATTTTTCTCTTTGGCTTTCAAACCTGCATCTAGTTTATCCTCAGCAGATGGCCTCAGCTATGGGCACACTGTTTGGGGGAAATAAGCAATTCCTTTTCAGCAGGTAAGATGATAGGTTTAGGTTTCTAAGCCTGTAGCTCAACTAATAACTTCTGACCTTGAGGGCTACTGTGGTTCTGACTACAACACAACCCTGTTGACCTGAAAGCCAAAATCCACTGTACCCTGCAAAAAATGTCTCCTGATAAATGGCAGAGTTGTGCCTGGGTATTAAACCAAGAATCCATGCAAAGCATGGCTGCGATTCTGTCAGTTTTTCAAATTCAAAGCTGCATACTCAGGTCAACCAAGTGAGTCAGCTGACAAAGCTTTTCGTGCCATTTTTTTACTGAACTAAAGCCAGGAAGATGAAGGAAACTAACCCATAGTATTAGAGGCAGTTTCTCCTCATTCCTGAGTGAGGGGACTCTTTGCTAAAAGCATGCACACTGACACCATTATTAAGGAAGTACATGTCAATATATAGTCTCCAGCTTTTATCCTTTATTAAGAACACAGCAAAGAAGGCAACATTAGACACACGCACAGTGTGTCACATCCATTCCATCCACAGCACTCGCACACGCATACACACAGCCTTAAAAAAGTGTCTGTGATAAGGAACATAGTATAAAGGTTGTGATCTTTATCTCTAAGCCCCTGAGCTTCTCCTTATAGTTAGGTGAAAAGGCAATGAACAAGTCTTTCCTTGCTCTGTAAGTGCTTTGTGCAACAATGTCTGTAGAGGTCATAAACAAGTCTTTTTGGGAGGAGCAACACAACACCAGTGTCTTTACTCCTGTATTCTCAGTCTCTCATCACTGCTTTTGCACCAAGTCATTTCCAGTTCTGTGGAGCCGCCACAGTCAGACAGAATCAGTCCTGCAGATCCCAAATGAAATGCCTTCCCCTCCTCCTCCTCCAGAGATGTCACCGTGGTGATACTGTGGGACTAGAGAAGTTACCAGAATGTCGTGGGGACTGAAGAGGCACCGATGGAGAACTGGGAGACAGTTTCCTTGGACTGCATAGGTCACCATTGTGCAGCTTCCACAGAAGTTCTTCATTTTCCATGGAGAGACGTTTGTTTACTTTGGACTCTTTCTCTAGGGACTCCTGTAAGACTGCCTGCTCTGTAGAAAGCTGCCTGTGAATGCAAGAGTCACATCAGAACACAGAAACCAATTTGGAGGCTACAATGTTGAACCTGAATGTCAAAGAAAAGTTTGAAATCACATAAACTCCTGTTTGGCTTCTACATTGCTGGCAACTAAATTACTTCCTGAAAATGAGGATTTTACATGTTCTCATCCATGTTGGATTTAAATTGGCAGCTTGCAGAAAGCAAAAAAAAAAAGTCCCAATCAGAAACTTTCCTAAAGACCAGATAAAGCATCAAAGTGTGAAGTTTTTCCTGTGAATACTAAAGGATGCTTTAGATGGCTGTGTCTGGTGGCAGCCTCAGCTCAACATAGAAGCTGCATTTCTTTATCTTCCTTCAAACTGGAAGAGTTTGCCCATCCATTTAATAGCTGAAGTTAGGAGAACCTCAGGACCATTTTACTTATGTTAATATTGCTAAGTAACACACACATACACTGGAGTTTTCACTATCTACATTGGCAACTTAAGGGACAAGTCACTCAGCTGAAGTGCTTGTAAGTAAAACCAGGTTTAGCTTACAAGTCAGTAATAAAAGAGCCCGTCTATAATAAGATGGTATTTCTGAGTTGCTTTATCATCCCTGAAATATACTGAGCACCTTTACACCCTTACAGTGGTCTGCTCCTGCTTGTTCTTGTCCATAGGAACACACATTTGTAGAGATACAAGTAGGGAAGAAAGGGGCTTGTTCTACAGAGTACTACAAAATCCCAATCACTAATATATACACAGAATTTTCCTTCTTGTCACAGAACACCTTCCCCTGGTTCATAAGAACATCTAAAAGCCCACATTTTTCACCTTGAAAGCTCCATGTGTTTGTCCATCCGAGCTTTTAATTCTTCATTTTCTTGCTGAACCTTATTCAACTTCTCCATCAAAATTGTGTTGTTCTCCAGCTTAGGAAAAAAAAAAAAGGTCACAGTTAAAACCCATACATGTACCTAATCAAAATACTGACTGAGCTGCCACAGGCAATCATATTCAAGTTTGCAGACATTGCTACAATGGAGCAAAAACCTGGGGTAACACGAGACTATCACAGGCTGTGCTTCTGTATCAGTCAAGCAGATCCTACTTACTTGATCCTTGCATAACACTGGCACTTTGCCACCTGTGCTACTGGATACCAACAAAGGAGGACTGGATAAGGGATCTGCCAGTTAACCAGCACACTCTGGTAACTTCTGCTAGTGACAGGGAGCAGTTTCAGAAGCTGCTGCAGACAGAAAACTGTCTAGAAATAACATTAACAATGACAAATTCAAGAGCTCTCCTATGTAAACAGCTCTTCCTGTTGCTCTCTTTATTCCACTTCATTGCTGCAAGATGTTCTCAAAGGTTAATGAAAAACTGATAAAATTTTTGGATGCTCAGAGTTCTATACTGTGTGTCATAGAAGATGAAGGTCTATAGTACTTTACTAGCAGTTGTAGACCAGAGCAACATAGGATACTGTACAAAACTGAACAACTGATATTAATGTATTCCTTTGTATCCAAGCCTCTTTCTGTACCTCATCATAACATCTTGCTTAAGAATTACAACAGTGTTCAAAGGCCCCACCCAGGACAAGGACCCTGTCCTGCCAGAAATAAGAGCATGCTATGTAATTACAAACTTGGTCCTCAAATTTGCATTTTCATGTGGAATTATGCACAGCCAGGAGCAAATCCACACAGCCAAACAAGTAGACTAGAGACAACAGCTAAAACGATTGACCTCAACTAATCAACTCTACATTAAAATATTTATTCCATCCCATATTTGATCCCTTCTTGTTCAATTAGGATGATTTCCATGGTAATGCCTTCCTGAAAATGCACTTGAGCGTCTGTAAGAATCAAGCAAACATAGAAGGCAAGGGTTGGTTTTGTTTGGAACATAGAGAGGGAAGAGGAAAGGAAATGTGGAAGAGACTCCCAGATAACCCCACATTGCTTATCAATAGTTTATACAAATCAGTAGTTGCCTTAAGAGCTTATAAGGTCATTTACAGCATCCAGGGATCCTTTGCCCCCCCTTTGCTTCACAGCCTAATGCAGATATAATTGTACCTGCCATGTGTCATGTCCCATCATCATTTCATGTTTCCTTTTAAACAAAAAGGATTAATTCTTGCATGTAGGTCTGACCAGCCCAAGTTCATAACCAGAATATAACTCAAGAGATATGGTCCAAGCCAGCCAGACCCCAAGGAAAACTCACGAGTTTTTCCATCTTCATTAGCTTTATATCCTGCTCATGGAGTTTCTCGTTCTTGATCTCCAACACTGCTTTCAAACTTTCCAGCTCCTGTTCCAGATACATGATCTGTGGGTGTTTCTGAAAGATTTCCACAGAGTTTTTGCTTAGTACTCTGAATTTCAGGAATTTAAATGTTTCTCTGCTATTTAGCAAGAAAATACAGTAACAGTTACTTCGCTATAAGTGAAATCAAATCAGTGTCAAATAATAACAAAAAAAAAAGACCTGACACCACCTTCTTCTCTGATTTTGTCTTCTGTAGGTGGATGGCTGCAGTTTTCTTTCAAAGCTGTTCAGAAAACACTTTGTGCACAAATGTGAAAACCCCTGTGAGTCAAAGGCAGGCACTAAACCTATCACAGCAAAACTTGTTTTGCAGGGTGCCCAAAGGCTCCCTTTGGGGCTAGGAGCTCAAAATTTATTTCATATTACTCATAACCCATCCCAAGAGGTAATTAGAGTAGGCATCTGAAGGGTTTTCAGATGCTAGGGTAGTTCAAAAGGCACCAGAAATTTAAAGCTATGAACTGGGACTGTAGCTCACTGTCACTGTTTTGAATCTGAAGGTAGCTGGTTCATGAGCAGAAATTGTAAATTTTTGCTTTTACATTCTTCATAAAGCCAAGTAATGCAATTGCACATAAAATCTTGCACAAGTACATCCATGACTTATCTTCTACCACAGTAAGTTAGGACGACAATTTTTTTCCTCCTCCTTTTTTTGTGGTTTTCCAGGAGGTGGAGGGGAGAACAGGAAGGGGTTAGGGCTGGCTCATCAGATGTGGTTCCTCAGGGACCTCTTTTCCAGAGGAAGGAACCATTTAAACACTGCAGAGTAAAATGTACTCTCTTCTTTTCAAAGGCAAAGTCACAGGCAAAAATAAGGAGAAATAAAGCAACTCCCAGTCCGTTTCCAGGTAATTGAGTGGAACACAAACAGAAACCAATTAATTATTAAATGTGTTGTGTAACGAAGTTTGTTTAAAAACAAACAAAACTTGTTTTAGCACATTTAGGTAGGAATACTGGTGTGCCACATTGAGCAAGAGCTTCACTGCCACATCAGAAACCTAAAATTCAGTGGGCAATGCCTGCAGTTTTGGGGAGCACAGTGCCATGAGGACACAGCCAGTGCATTTCACAGGTAACGAGGGCCTCATCACCTACACCTTTCATTCTCCTCTCTGTCTGGACTGTGGCAGTGGTTCATGTTTAGTTTCTAGTTTTGAACTTGTGAGGGTAGATGTGCTGTGCTGCCTCAGAGAAGGAGGCAATTTGAGCTTCATTCCACCCTTTTGTGGCTTTACATGGCATCTAGGAACTGGTGAGAGAAGTCATCCTGAAAAATATAATGCAGCTAACAGAACTTCAAAATGCCATTTTTTTTCTTTCCCTTCTCTGCCCCAGTGTCTTAAGATGTCTTTTTACAGTTAAATCTGAGTAACCACAATAGCTACTCATGTAGAACACAGAGCCAGATAAAAAGACTGAAGGGCCCACATTACATTTTATAAAAAAAGCTGGAAATATCAAGTGACACTACCCTAAACAACTCTGGGAGAATTAGTAATACACGTCTTCAATGGGCTAATGGGAATTCTGAGAGAGCACAATTTGTGTTCAGTAGTCACAGTATATTAGAAGAATATACTGGGTCAAACCACTGTTTTTCCATAGGGAAATCTCATGCTTATGATGTGCCTTAGACTGTCAGGATGCAAAAGGCATTTGCAGCTCTGTAAAGGGATTGACAATTGCTTCTTTACATTAAGCATCCAAGGATGCCTGTGGAACGCAGCTCAAACACCCAAGTGCAGTGTACAATGTTTGCTTTTGTATCAGCTCTCCCAACCACAGCACCATTTTGTGGCCACAGATTGTTCTTGTGGGAGCTCTGTCCTGCCACTAGAATAACAACCAATAAGGAAGAAAAAAATTAAATTCCAGTAAAAATCTGGGCAACTTCCACTAGAAGCATCCTCAGCACTTTCTCTCTGTGGGATAAGCAACACTACCAATATTCCAGTTATTATAAGACAACCAGAAAGATAAGCACCTTTGTGCTTAACCCTCCCAGTGCACGAGGGAGTTTTTTCCTGCACTGAGAGGGTTGGTTTTTGTTCTGCTGACTTTCCTCCTAAGGCTGCTCCTGGGTTAGAAATGTGTTCTAAGAGGTTTTTCATACACTGGGGGAAAAAAAAAAAGTTTATTTGAAGGATAAATCAGCAACAAGTATGAATCAGTGTTTGAGCAAGTGCACTGAAGACTCAAGTACATAAAGGGAGTCTTGTAATATAAGCCACACTGATCCATCATCCACTGATCCACCATCAGAACATCTATTGACTGTCTAGAAGAAAGCTATGGTACAACTTTTGTGTACATGTAGGTCTCTAATTAGGCTGTAACTTACACCACAGACTTAGATAGTCAACAGCTTTTTAGATTTATAATGGTAAGGTTAATACGCAACATTGTAGTGACTGATAAAAACTTAATAAGCACGGGAGCCCTCAGGCTTGATTGCAAACCTTTCATATTATGTGATAAAATAAACCCAGGCTTACAAAATGCATACATTTGCATTACTTTTGAAAATAAAGACTTACAAGATTGGCTTTTTCTTTGGCTATTTGTTTTTGCTTTTCCAGTTCCAACTTCTCACTCAGAGCATCATTTTCGCATTTTAATTCATCGATTTTTTTCTGAAATTAAAAGGCATGGTATAGTTACACCAAGAATTCAGGGCACATCTCCAAACTATCTTTTCAGTTTTAGAATGTTGCAATGACCCCAACCCTTAACAAACCTGTAGCAATTCCTGCTTCTCTTTAAAAGAATCTTCAAGTGATTTCTTTTCAGATTCATGGGTACTCTTGAGCTCTGCAACAAATAATTTTTGCAGGTTTTTAATACTGCGTGAGACATGAAATTTCTTTCTGAAATGCAGCATGAGAAGGCAGCCAGGACACACAGATGCAGAGTCAATAACAACATGGAAAGAACATTTATCATCAACCAATCCAAAGCATGTACAAAATATCAGCTTTGCTGCTGTTTCAGATTTGTTGATTGCCCCCTCACATTCATTTCATTAGCTGACAGCTTGTCAGTTCTGAAATCTACACGCAACACAAGTGGACGAACTGAGCACAAGATCTATATATGAAAAAAGCTGAGTTTCTGACTGGAAACAGCAAAAATTCGAACATTGTCTTCCAAAAACTTCTAGAAAAACATTTCCCTTCCCACTTTGGAGATGCCACACAGAGGACTTTGCTCTGGGATTGCAGTGGAATTGTCACCGTTCTATCATGACACAGAAGTATCATTGGAAACTTTGCTATCAAGTGGAGTTGAAGGCAAGAATGGAAATCATCATCAGTTAAATCACTCAGATGCAATGCCTTTTAAAACTGAGCACACACACACACACACACACACCCCTGCTTGAAAAACCACCTTTGCTCCAGTACCCTGTAAACAGAATGTAATATTTCCCAACATTGCCATGTCAGTTTGGAAAGCACTACTAGTTATCCTCAATTTACATTCTGAGGTGCTCCATATAGTAACAGGTGGGTGGAAGTTATTACTCCACCAAAAACCTTAGATTCTGAAGGCAGACTGTAATTCATCTTTTACTGAGTCATATCCACTCTTAAACACTTTTACAAGTGTCCTTCAACTACAATCATGCTTTTTCCTTTGTTTAAAATGAGACTTGTTCAGTTCCAAATGAAGGAATTCAGCCAATGTTTTTTAAAATGGCTGACCATCAAGAATAATGAAATGGTCATACTGATGAATAAATTTGAAATATTTTTGTTCATGACTAACAGTTCTATAGCACATGCACTTGAATGCAAAATACTTGCCTGAAAAAGAGGATTCATACTCCTTTTTCAGCTCGTGTACTTTTTCTGAGTGCCTGTTTTCAAGTTCCAACTTAAAGTTTTCATGTGCGACATTTAAGTTGTCCACCTGCAATAAGACAGCATGATTTTCACCTCCCCTTACACGTCAAACCTTGTTTAAAATGCTCTTCTAACTGGTTTATGCAGTACGTCCAGTTCAATAGTCCAGGTAGCACCTAACAGATGGTCACAGGAAAAGCTAAGCCATGTACAACACTTAACAGATGAGAATGATGCCTTATATATTACTGCTAGCAACAGGATGATGTACCCATCTGTCACATGCAAGGCACTGTTGCAAAGCAAGACCACAGGCCAGATGTGAAAAAAGGCCAGTTATAAATCTTGAAACTTGAACTGCCTTAAAGAAGCCAGTGGAGCTCCAGAAATCATTGAAGCTTGCAGAACACAAGCAGTCTTCACCATGTTTAAACACAAGCTTAAGATCTGAGCAGCTTAATGTAGAAATATTTTAGTTGCATAGTAGACTTTCACATTAGATAAAATAGCTCCATTATTAACAAGACACAGGATTCTCTGAAGGTTCATTTATAGCAGAAAGCAGTTGCTAAAGAACATTTCTACTTCAAGCATCACAAACCTGCTCCTGGAGTTGCGCTTTGTACTTCTCAGCTTCTTCAATGCAGGTACTTTGGAGTTTCTCACATTCTGCAGTATAAAACTGCTTAAGCCTCTCCTCCAGATCAGCTAAATCATTCTGATGTTGCTGGTTTAGCTTTTGCAAAAATCCTTCATGAGCAACTTGTAGTTCATTCCTATCTCTCTCAAATTTCTCACAAGCTGCAGAAGTGGTTGCTGAAGCAGTCAGAAGAAAAAAGGGAAAAAAGTAATTGGATCAAGTTCAATGCTAATTACACCACCTTCATTACAGCTGTTTAAGATAGTGAACACTGCACAGCAACACAGTTACACTAATATAAATTATCTATGACAGGAGCACCACCTCCAAGGACACATGGAATGCATTTAGAAAGCACAAGCATGACAGTTTGCATGACACAGAAGAACAGATGTCTCATGAGACACTGGAGTGCTCCAATAAAAAAATTAATTTGCCCTGCTATTTCACCTAATCTGATCCCATTTCAGTAGCATATTCGTCATGAGTACTTCACGTTTTGGTATGTAAACCACTTAGCTAAATTTGAAAGTCGTGACATTCTGAAGTCCATCCCTTCAACATGTCACTCACACTCAGATGTGCAGCAGAGAAGGAATTACAGCCTAGTGTGGACTGCCCAAGACAGAACTGCCATCTGAAATGTGCTGTTAGTATGTGTATGCCCAAGGTATTTAAATATGCAAGATAGAGAATAGTGTCAGGCAGAAAGTGCAAAACATTAAGAAAACAGAAATGCTGTGAGTTATCTTCACATTCATACTAACTAGCACAGGTCAGCAAAGTCAACTGTCCAGGTTTGCCTCCAGGGCAAGCCAGGACTTAGCAACTTGTACTTTTGAGTTTGAAAACCATCACTGGCAACTCCAGCCAGCCAGGCCCAAATAGGGTGAGTAATTTTTCTATTGTTAATATGACTGGAACAAGCATCTTGTGCAGTTACAGCTCCACTCAAAGCCTGGAAGAGAGGTGAAACAGGACCTTTAGCACAAGCCTGTGCTCACTGACCATAGGTAAAACTGCTTCTATACAGACTCCAGTGCTTTGGTTTTAAGTAGATTAGTTAGATGAGTGTCTACTAAAATGTTAACTTATCTTGAACCAAATACAAGAGAAGTCATGCATAATACACTTTACAGCAGCTTGGCACACTGCCCTAACTGTACAAATATAAACTCCATGTAAAAACATAGGAAGGTTCAATGATTTTTATAAGGCAGTACAGGAAATTCTCATCACAACCCAGTTTCAGACTTAAGATATATAAACTTCAGTATCTTTAAGGTCCAATTTGCAAAGCAGTACTGGGCTTGGCTCTAAGGAAAGCAGCCTGCCCAGGCTACTACATGTGTGTTAGATTCCCTCTTGCTATAGCTTATCAGGAGCAAGTAACTCAATGAATGATACTTGCACTATCTTTTAAGGACACCACATGGAAGTCTTGACCATGCTGCCATCACCTGGAAGCTGAAGTTGAACTGGAAAGAGTATGACTGAGCTTTACTGCATGTTAATCAAGCTGTGTCTGTACCTGAACTGGTTTTAACAGCAGGTTTAACTCTGCACCAGGCCTGTGTGAAAAGTCTGCTGATAAGGACAGATTTAAGCCAAGCTCTTCATCCCGTGACAGGCAACGATGCAACTAAAGGCTCAGCTGAAACACACCACAACATTCTCTGCAACCCAAGCAGTTTTCACATTTTCCTGGACTTTCCATACCACCAGCATGAAATACATTTCCCCTATCTTTATTCCTTGCACAGACTTCTATTATAACTGCTTCCTTTGGGGGGAAAAAACCCCAAACAAACAGAAAGGAAAAATTCAGTCATGCTTCCTTTACTTTGCATCGGTGTAATGTTATTAAAACTATAAGCTTGTATTGTCATTTTTGGGGGAAAGAAGCATCCCACATAGGGGACATTATTTTATAATGCAGAAGAACAGGCAGCAGTCCACACAGAGACATTAAGCAGTCACTCAGTATAGATCTGACCATCTATAGCAGAGTAAGAAGGGCAGGCAACTCTTGCTGAGAGGCTGGCAACTCACACCTCAACACTTCCTTAAAACAAAGCGTCAGTTTTTTATTTTTAAAGCCAAAGCCATTAATTTGCTCCCATTTAGCTAAAAGAACGTGTTGCCTATCTTTGTCCTATCTTTAAATGTCAGCACACAGAACTACAGACGATGCAAAACACTTTAGAAAAAAGCAAATAGCAAACCACACCTTTGTCAAAGAAAACAGACACTCCAGCTCTTGTTCAGCCAGTTTGCAATTCAGATTTATGAGAATCATGTTAAAGGCGAACAAGAACTTACAGAACTTTTATTAGCAGTTTAACATTGCATTACCTTCAAGGTCATGTCTGGCCTCCCCAAAGCTGGAGGCTGCTATGCTTCCCCGTGGATGGCAAACCTGATTTGAATCCTTGCCATCCAAACCAGAAGCAGAACCACCCACACCACCAGTGAGCTCCCAGTATCATGGTAGCGCAATAAACTCTGAGTATGCTGTTTCAGCCAAAACACTGACTGAAGAATTATTGATTTGAAATTATGACAAGTCCTGTAACCAAAACTTGTTCCCAAACTCAAGATGCAAGTGTCTGAACCAAGTATTTTGCATAGCCCTATCCATATCCAGACTGTTTTGTTTCAAGAAAGGGGCAAGCCATGAAAAAGGCAATTAGTTCCTTAATTTGGCCAGTCATCCACTGCAAGAGGATGCTGCAAAACTCTGATTACAGCCACTCAAGAGTTTTCCCACAGAACTGGTACTTAATTCTGAAGAAAAAAATTTCTAACTGGAACATGTTCTCTTCACATGTGCACAGGAAATCTCTATTTCTCATCCATTTCAGAGACACTTGAAGTGCATGGCTTCAGAGATTTTGTACATAACTACTGTGATTCCTTTCCCTTCTTAAAGTGCTTCTTTCTGCAATTCCACATCTTCATTATGCCAGGAACTGTAAAAGACCACAAACCTTAACCACGGAAACAAGAGAAGACAAACAGTCCAACAGCATTTGAGAGAAAAGTCAAGCCAGAGATGAAAAGCTGTGCTATCCATTTGTCCATTAAGTTTGTTCAGTCTTCCCTGTAATATTAATAGTTTTAAACTTTAAAAGCATATAGTATGGTGTACATGGCAGCCAGAAGCAAGATTTACTTCTTTATTCAAATAGCAAAGCCATGAATAAGTTTCCCCCACTTGGTTGTCTCAGCCTCTCCTCCCAGTCATACAACACTGTCTCATCCAATATTACTGCAACAGGGAGCAAGACTCATCTGCATTTTTAGGTTTCTTAACACCTCTTTATGACAAATGAAGAGCCTGGTTCTTTTGGGCAGAACCACAAGCTCCAGCAATCACAGGAAGTTTGAGATTTGGAAACAGTTTATCTTCAGAATCAGAAATATGGCTTTTGATATGGAAATAGCATTCATCTGTGGTAGTTAACTGAGGCCACTTGCATCTTGGGTATTTAATTGCACAGCTCTCTGTGTGTCAGAACACACACACACACACAAAAAAAAACCCATGCAAAACAGAAGTCCGGTTCTGGGACACGTGGCAACTCCCATCAGCTCTGCAAATAGCAGTGGATCCAAACAATATGAACAAGTAACAGCAGCTGAAGCAGAAAACTACAAAAGTTGCCTTAAGATTCCCCATTAAATCTAAGTACTTCAGTAAAAGTAGCTAAGAGGTAAGACCTTACAATTATGCAGCATCAGCTTTCTACAGTTGGTTTTTTTTCCTATAATAAAACAATTCATCATCCAATTCAGTCCTTATGGCTAAAATGCTTGCATAAACACATTTTTCAACTTATATTCCTCTACAAGTCACCATAACCATAGGTCTAAGATAAAAGATAATTGGCTGGGTTTTCTAAAAACCTACACTTAGTTGTTTTGGGAAAAAAACAACAGTTATATTAATAAAATTGTTTAAGTTGCTCACTGGTCTAGTTATAATTTATGAAAAGCCATTATACTGTCTGACATTTTGAAACAGAAGTCACTAGGACAGTACACTAGCAGCTTTCTAATGGATGTGGGGGATGTAAAAGGAGGATCATTACCAGAAAACATCAAGTATTTAGCACTGTGTTATGTCACAGCACATAGAAGTATTGCTCTTTGTACTTCACATTGCAAGATCTATTCTATATATTCTGTTGATCAATAAATCTACTGTAGACATGAAGGCTCATTTAATTCTCCATAGAGTATTTTTTGCCAAAAACTGTATCTAAAAAGTAATTCATGGTTTTGGCATATTCTCAATACTAGAACTTCTTGTACCCAAATATGACCAAATTTCCCTTGGTGTTACTTCTATACTGAGACCCATGATATAGCACATTATTTCACATTTTTGTACCTGAACAAGTTGAAATGAGGCAGACAGACTGAAAAGCATGTTTTAAGCTACATTTTAGTGGATATCGTTTAATCCATACATGAAGCATTCATTTACCTGCTAGGATCTAAGTTCCTGTCCTCTACTGCTGCAAACACTCCAGTGTCAGCAGACAAGCAAGCATACAGCTCGTGACAAGTGAGACCCTGCCCCAAGTAACTTACAGAAAATTCAAGCTACAATTAAATATTTTTAAGGATCACCAAAATGAGAAAACCAAATCACATTCACTCTATCCATCTGTAACACACGTCCTTTTATCTCAACACCCAAAACATACTAAAGGTCATTCATTAAGAAAAATTATCATGAAGATATTTTTAAGAAAATACTGTTTATCAATGGCAATGCAGCAAATGGAGGGGAGAGAGAGGGGCTGGGTGTTTTGTTGTACAGGATGCACAGAAGCCTCTCCAACACACTGAAAAAGGCTCAGGGATGGCAATTTTCAAAGGGCCAAGGCAGGCATGGGCTGACTCAGCTCTGCACCTGCTGTTTGGTAGCAGAACTGAGCTGGATCACATCCAGCACTGTTGCAAAGAGGCTCTGAAATAATCTGAAGCACAATTAATTAAGATGAGTTGTTTATACCGCTGAAGAAATATGCAGCTCTCGCAATTTCTACTTACATAATTAAACAGGTAACTAGAAATAATTTACACACGAGCTTGCATCTTAATAAGAAGGGAAAGAGGTGACAAATGGGGCCTCTGTACCTGCTCCAGGCTCCTAGAATCCAAGCATTTAGATTCAAACCACAAAATTTAGTCTTTGTGGCTGGAGATGTTACAGAAAGACAAGTTCAAAACCTAACTGCTAATGAATTTCAACACCTTTAGGAAAGTCCATCCCAAACACATCATCATTGCTAACCCCACCCTTGCACACATTTCCACCTACTGAGAGCAGAACCCAGGAACCACCTTCCTCAGGTTCTGCACAGCCACATGGTCACTGCATGAGGTGGGTTCTGGGATCATAATACATATTTAAATCATTTAAGAAAAAGGTGTTTTGGTAGAAAGGGTCATACAGAATAAACCAGATAAACTGATAATTTGACAACAAGCCAATCTGGATTTGCAAGATAAATATAAGAGCTTGGGAACAAACACAGTTGATCTTTAAGGCAAGACATTGAGAAGTCCAAAGTATGCAGAGTTCAAGCTGCAGGAAACTTCACGTTCTTTTCAAACACAACAAGATGCAGTGCTCAGACTGCTGGGTCACCCATCTCCTCTTAACTAGACTGGTACCAAACTGCAAACCAACAGGAATGAAAAAACATTTCAGCCTGGAACTCCACAAAACAAGTACACATGTCCACATGGGCAAAGTAAGATTCAAACTATACTTCACTTTCTTAGCCAATCTGTGCCTAAATTATGCTGTAGATCAAAATTTCCAGCACTGACATCAAAATAGTCTATGGAAAGCTTAAGATCATTTAACAGTGGCAACAGAAAGCTGATTAGCAGGTATGGATTTAAACAGGTTATTGTCAGCCAAAGCTACTGTTGCAAAGAATGCTTTTCTCACACCTTGTCAACAGATGAGGTCTGGCTGGCTTAATTTATTTGTGAACCTTATTAAAAACCTAAATAATAATAAATTTAAAAGCTAGGTAGAATTTGAAGACCTGTGCAGTCTCATTTCTGTGACTACCTCCACTCCTTTTACACACCCAGAACAGAAGCACTGACAGCCTAAATGTGAGATGTAGTTAAGGCACAGGAGCTGCATGAAGATAAAATGCATCACTGCAACCATGGCCTGGAAACTTTACCAAGGGAAGTGACCCCAGGGCTGCCACTCAGATACTCCTGCAGAGCTGACCCAGTAAGATCAGCTCTGTGAGGAGAACAGCTGATGACCTCGTCCAGCAGCAATCCCGCCAGCATCCCCAGCTGACAGCTCTGTGCACTCGTGGATCACAGATCTGTCAAGCTCAGTTGCATTTGAACTTTTTTCTATTTATCAACCTACTGAATTACATATTCTTGCAATAAGAGTCCCACATATGAGCTCAGCAGGCTGTTAATCAAAACAGAAACTGAAGTTTACAGGAAGCTCATTTAAGAATGAGGCACCCTTAGAAAGAACTAAGCTAAAAAAAAAAAAAAAAAAAAACAAAACACAACACAACAACAACAACAACAACAAAAAAACCCACCAAAAAAACCAAACCCAAACTTGCAACCAACCCAAAAAAAAGGGTAATTGGCAAAAGTGCTGGCTAGCTTTTGGTCTGCCCATTTCAGATGAACAAACATAGTACCCTAGGCTGATAAAGGAAAAAGAATACTGAAGAAGCAGACACATGGAAGACCAGCAAGCTTCTTCCTCTAACAGCAATCCTTCTGAAATAATTTTCATGATAAGGTAAACAAATGGGATTTTACCCAGAATTTATGTAGATAAAGAAAGAAACAAAATTAGTTTATAATATTTATGACATGCTTTGTAGAAATGCAAGAAGCCCATTTCTACACTAATACTCCAGTTCTGTTGTCACTTTAGGGTGAGAGAAGTGCCAGCTGCAGCTGATCGGAGACACAACCCTCCTCCTTGCTGCTCCTTTCCCTCGCTCTGCTCTGCCACTGGTGCTCCTTCAGCCCCAAGCTGAGCCAGGCCAGGAAGCTTTGGTAAAACAGCACTTCAAGCCACTGGTTTTCAGCTGGCTTAGGTCCCCAGGCAGCCCACAGAACGGCTCATTGCATGGCTGCCCAGGCAGCAGTGCTGGCACAAGGCAGGACAGAGGGACACAAAGGACAGTCTCTTCTGAAGCCACCCCTACTGACACCTCCCCAGAACAACTGCAAAACTGCAATCCGGGTGTTCCATCAGTAGGAAAGTTATAGGACACAGCTTGACAGATGCCAGACTGCACTCCCAGCTTTTTAGTACTAACCTTCCAAGAAAGAAAGCACTACACATTTCTACAGTATCTTTGGTACTCTCATCGATCTCTTTACAGATGCAAAGCTTTCTCTGCATGTGATACTCCCTGTTCACATATCTGGAATTTTGTACAGCATTAAATAATACTCCTAGAAATCTGCCTTTTATGTAATCCTCTAAATTGGATGACAATAATAGTGACAACTGGAGAAGCTGCACTCTGTTGCTTCAGCTGAGGCAACAGGGAGACACTGCCCTCCCCACCACACTTCCAGCTCCTGAGCAGTTGCTGGGCAAGGACAGCCTTATTAACCAGTGCAAGAAAACAAATCTGAACATTAAATGCACTACCTGCATGTAACAAGACCTACGTACTGCACAAGTTTGGTTGAGACAATACTCAACTTCCAAAGCATGTGAAAATAAACATTTCCAACTTTTCAATAAGTGATGTATCTGGAACTACTCCACATGTATTCTGCTTTCAAAGCTTTTTTCTTTTTTAAAGGGGCTTCATCATAACACAAGTGCCCTTTTATAAAATACTAGCTTAACTTTCAAGTGCTACCAGTTTCAATCCAGTGACTCTTTGCAATGCACAAGATGATTCTGCTTTATGTTCAATAAATCACATGAAGTTAGCATTAAGTGCAGTTAAATCAATCTTCAAAGTTGGCAAGAGCAGCCCCTGTACATTATAGCTCAGTTTCATACTATAGCTGTCCACTAGGATGAGTTCAAAGACTTAATCTCATTAGCCTGATAGCATTTCCTCCTGTTAATTTTACACTCATTCACCTACAAGCCACTGTGGCAAAAAGCAGATGTTACAGAGCATGTTTTAGCTTTATATTTTTTTGCTAGCAAATCACAAGAAAACAGTGTACAAGTACGTTTCAAACAGAAGTATATATATACCCTGTCAGACATCCTCCCATTTTTAAGAAAGTGAGTGCTTTGGTCATCAGATGCATGTTTTGCGGAGGCCCCGCCAGGAGCAGTCAGATCAGTGCCAGGAATTCAGTGAACCCGGGGTCATGCTGTCAGAGCTCCAGAGAAATGCAGCAATTAAAGCATCTGAGCAGAATTCAGCCAGGGAATTAAATGACTGCCATTACAATACCAGGACATCTGTCTTTCTGCAGATATGCTTTGCTGCATTTTGTTTCTCATGAAGAATAGAATTAAAAAAAAAAATTAAAAAATTCTTACCTAGTTCTCCTCGAAGATTAACCAGTTCTTGAGATAAGTCTTCAACCTCATTCAGTGCTTCCTCTCCCTGAACAATAAAAAACACCAAACAAAACATTTGGTTACTAGTGATCTGAGCAGGGCACCTTCCAGTAATTAACTTACATGTGTTCTGCAGGAAAACAAGAGGCAGGAGCAAGAAGCCAAGATATGAATCACTTAGGATAACAGTTCTGCTGTTACAAAATACACAGATGTTCTTCTGTTGTTAAGGAAGTTATACTTTCAAACAAAGAGCAGCTTTTTCCAGGATAACACTGCAATTAAAATCCTACTTTGCAGCAATTAATTATGTATTTTATGAGGAGTGTAGCAACATAAGCCTCCAGAACAGCTGCCCTTGATAGCTGTCAAGGGCATAAAAGTACGGTTTGTCTTTGAAAGAGGCATCCATTAAGTATTTATCTTAAGCTTACTCAAACACAGACGCAAAAACTTCGCTAAATGCTCAGTCTTCCTTCCCTGAAGGAAACGAACAGCCCCGCTCAAAGTTGAACACGGCCCACCCCACCGCTGGCCGCTCTTCATTTTCAGACAGATGATGTTCCAGTTGCATCGTAACCCATCTGCGCTCAAAACAACCTGAAGCACCCATCTCTCCGGGAGCTGCGCCTCGGCCGAGCCCCTTGCCCCCCAGCCCCGCACCGGGGAAGGGCCCGGCCGGGTCAGAGCTGTGCGATCGGCACCTCAGGTGCGCAGCCCCCTGCTCCCCGCCAGCCCCCGCCCGGACCCCCGACACACACAGTAACGCCACGCAGAAACCAGGTACTACTTTACCTTCGCCGCAACACACTGAGAATAGGAGCAGGGTTTGGTGTTCAAGCCGCCCATCTTTCAGCTCCGGCAGACCCAAGCTCGCCCCGCCCCCGGCGCCCACCGAAGCCAGGCTGGGGGGGGGATTCTGCCAGCCGGACCGGACCGGGCCGGGCCGGCCCTCGCCTCCCCAGGTTACCCTGCTTCCGTGCCGATCGCTCCCGGCAGCGGCTGATACTGCAGCTTCTGCAATTGGCACAAGCAGCCAGCGATGACTTAAAGCCACAGCCCTGCTTTTATGAACAGGCGAGCCCCAGACGCGAGACCGATCGATCCCCGCCGCCTCAGACGGCAGCCGGACGGCGATGGTAATGCTGTCCTTCCCGGCAGGTGAGGGAGCGTTAGCTGGGCACCATGTCACAAAACCAAAGACCTTCGAGATTATCAAGTCCAACTGCTAACCCGGCACTGGCAAGTCCATCACTAAGCCATGTCTCCAAGCACCACTTCTAAATGCCCCCAGGGAACTTGGCTCCACCGCTTCCACGGGCAGTAAGGAAATTTTCTGCAGTATTTCACGAGTGTTTCCCTGTTGGCTCGCATTACCTCAGGAGCCCCTGGCTCCTCTCTGTATGGCTTCGAGTGTGCTGCAGTGTAGCCAGCACACCTCAGGGAACTGCCCGAGGGCCCTCCCTAGCACCCCGGCTCTCTAACCTCGGTGCGTCATCCCACAGCTCACCACAGGCAAGCCTGGTATTAGCCCCCTCCCCCTTCAAGTCTAGTTTAAAGCTCTGTCAATGAGCCCTATAAGTTCCTGAGCAAACACCCTTTTCCCTTCTTAAGAAAGGTGAATGCCATCTGATGGCAGCAGCCCAGGTGCTCTCTAGGCCATCCCATTATCACAAAAACCCAAAATTGTGGAGGTGACCACCATGCAGCGCTGTCTATGCTCAGGCTTACATTCACAGCCCCTGCCTACACAAAGAGATTGAAACACTTTGCTTCCCTTCAGCTAGGATACACCAGAGAATAAACAGTAACAATGCCCTGGCCGAAAAAATCACTATTTCCATTAGCTACTACACAACTGACCGCAGTAGATGGCTTTGAACTCTTACAGGGCTACACTTGACTTCCCTGGGGAAACCTCACCTTTACAGCAGCTTCTTTACCCCTATGGTCACACTTGCCACAGCCTGACCCCCAGGCTAATGCACTTGCTCACCAAGTCACATGGCTAAGAGGACCTGGTCCCAGAGGTGGGGAACACTCACCACATGCCTGTGGAACAAATAACAGAGTAAAACCACACCATTCTTAAGAAAAAACAGAGGGAATGAACACCTAGAAACCATGTTTGTGTATTAAGGTCTGACACAAGACTAATGAAAATGAGTACTTATTATGCTATGCACCCTGATGCAAGTTATATGCAAGTTATGGGAAATTGGTTTTGCAGACCTTCACTAGAAATATTTGTGATTTTTAACCTTGTATGAGAAACACCCCTTTATAATCCCTTCAGTTTAAGCAGTCTTAACAGTTATTTGGTCACTGACACACTGGTAGAGACATTAAGCAGCTGTGTTGCAGTTTTACATTAAGCACTCAGAGGCTTTTTACGCAGACAGTGAGCTAAGATTGAAAGCCACCACTCACCCTCCACAGTAAATTCTCAGGAGAGCAGAGAGCTGAGTTATTGACAGGGCTTCCCAAGCTCTTCCCTGCTCAGGAAGGAGAGCTGAGTCATCTCTCTCCTGTCCAATACCAGTTTGCACTACAGACACAGCATCCCACAATGAAATTGGGAATGCTGCAGTGAGGTATTTGTTGCATCCTAACATGCTGGAACACAATCACACAGTGGAATTGCAAGCAAGTTAACTACCAAAGCCCTCCTATTTTCATGCTGTGGGCTCCTGGTGGGAATTCACAAAACTCTTACAGTAATCTTGTCTGTTCCTAAATTAGTGTACACAGACACTTAAGATTTTTTTTTTCTTCTTTTTTTAATGTGTCCTCTCCCCTTGCTTTGCATATTCATTATTGACTCTAATTCTCAAACGATCATCCCCTGAATCTGCTTTCTTCCAGCCCTCTCTGTTAGTAAAACATCTCAATTTTTCTCCCCCAAACTTAATGGCTGGAACACACTGCAGACCCTTTGGAAACACTACTCGTTTTGGTTAGTGTTTCCAAAAGGCCTGCTTCACCATCCACACATTTTGTACCTGTTTCAGTTAAAGCAAGTTTATGAGAAACGGGCATATGACAGCCGAATATCACAGGCAGATACTAAAAACCCAAAATAAAGTAGAATACTAATTAACTAATTACTGCTTTTAAAATAAAAAGTTTCTAGATTTCTACTGCTCTTAAGCCCTTCTGCTTTTTACTGGTGATGTTTAACTTTGTGCCTCAAACTCCCGCTTGTTCGTTTGTAGTTTTTGCAAACCAAGAAATCCACACATTTGTATTATCACCTCCTGTTAAAGAATACATACAGAAGAAGCTAGCCAGAGAGACTACCAGTCTAAAAGAAGAAAAATAAGTTGTTCAAATGGTTAAGCAGCTACAAGACTGACTAGCAGTTCATCTGGCACACTTTTATCTAAGTTAAGAGAACTGAAGCCCCAGGTTTGGAGGTTTCCCCAAGAAAACATGGAAGTTTCAATAACTGAAATCTAAATGCAGTGAAATACCAAAGACCACTCGAATAATCCAATAAGGCTCATATCTTCAGTACTTAAAGACAGGTATGCATGTGCTTTGGGCTGAAACACTGAGCAACCTTCTAGTTTATGCTCTACAAGTTTTTAGTTAAAATCAACACCAGAAATTGAAAAAACAAAACCAAGTGGGAGCATACAAGATCAAGCCATTCTGATATTGTTCATTTATCCATGTAAACCTGGCAGTAGGGATCATCCCTGCGTAGTTGTCAGAGACTCACAGAGGGTATTAATACCAATTTAAAGCTGTTTCTGGCATAATTTATGACTTTATGCCACAATAATGTAGGATGACTTGGGCACCTATTTGTTCCATCTGAAAATACTCTGCCAAAAACATTCCCACTTCCATAAACATGGAAGCTGCAGGAAGGAGGGAGAATGGAGTTTGGGTGTAAAAGCTTTGCTGAAGGCAATATCAGGGCAGTACACCTCTGCTATCAGATGCTACAAAAAGCATCTGCAACATACAGGAGACTTTCTTATACTGTGCAGCATTAGGCAGCTAAAAACCCTTCACATTTTAAAATTTTGACGAGTACGGGGGGATATGTACTCCAGAGCAAGGACTTCAGAAGGTGAGGTATGGCCCACTATAACTGGATGGAAAAAGAAGAGGTTCAAGGTAGGGGACTGCAGAACACAGCAGAAATGACCAAGTCAGGGATGGAATAAATGACATTTGTAATTTATGTTTGTGTTACTGCTGACTTTGCAGACCAGTTACAGGCTTAAATGTATTTTTTCTGGCAACCAACTATTTTTGCTATAGTTTGAGTTTAAAACAGGTAAGACCACCCCAAGGTTATTTTAGATACAAATGAGTGTGAAGCAGCATCAACATCTCAAGAGTTTCCATTGCTCTGCTTTAAAAGAAAGAAGATCTACAAGAGTCCACATGCCAGAATGAACTAAAAGGGCATAAATAGGAAGCATATAAGCAACCAACCTTCCTGGTTATGTACCTGTAATCAAATCTTCACATGAGAAAGACACAAGATACCTCCAAGAGTTCACAATATGAGCAATTCTCCAGCTGGAATGGGTAGGTCCATATTCCACAGCTCCTTTGCAGCTCCCAAATCCAGGAGTATCCAGTTTTATGACAAACTAGCAACTTTTAGCTTCTTGAAAGAACCAATTTAGGTCTTCCAGAACAGTCCTGCTGTTGAGCAGGTGAGGTGGCCCAGATGTGGGAACCCTGTGCTGTGCCTGCAAGTCAAGGCTGTGAGAGCCACAGGTAGGCTGTACCTGACCAAAAAGTCCTGGATGCCTTTTGCAGGTTTTTCATCCATGATAAGAACTGCAAATCCTTCAACAGCTGCTCAATGTAAAAAAGCAAAACCATATCAGAAAACAGGTTTTGAGCACGTGTCTCCAAATAAGCTAACACCACCCATATGGTAGTAATTATTCACACATCACAGTTCAGACTTAAACAACCACCTCTTCTGGAAACAAAATTAGTACTCTTTTGGACTTGTATTAGAGAGTATGTATGAATGTACAAGACTGAATACTGAGAAGTTTCTTTATATACCAAAATATAGTGCATGTTGGGTTTTGTTTTTAATTTCAAGCAGCTATGTCACCCTAGTATCTAGGTGATAAGCTACCTATCACAGTTGCCTAGTTTAATGCCATGCAACAGATCACCTCCTCCAGGAGGCCCTGTAGCTTTTCAAAGTCCCTAGCAAGCTTCCATCTTTTAACAAAACCCTTTCACTCAATTTTTCATCCTCAAATTAGAATTTCCAGATCTCCCTCCAAACTGTACTCCTGGGAAGCATTATATCTTCCATCCATTAACAGGTTAAAAAGCAGCATTATGCATTGCCTGAACTGAAAGCTGTAGAGCACCAGTAGAAGGAAAGGTGCAAAGGAAACAGACAACACACTTCTAGGTCCAGAAATATCCTAAGGAATCAGGTCACATTGTGGCAAACATATAGCAACCATACTGTAATGTTTTCCTCTTAATACTGGGATGCAACATGGTCCCCACTACCCAGAGGTGGAAAAATGTCTGGAACAGTGCTGGTATCAAGCACCCCTCAGCACACAGGCTGGCAGCTCTGAGCCATACCCAAGGGCAGCAACTGCTGTACCTGTCACAGCAAAACTGGCAGGTGGAAACATCTCTGATCTGTAGCTCTGTAGATCACCCTTCTAGTTGTAGCAGCAAAATGCTTTGTAAATAATTTCAGGAGTCAAATCTTGAAGGAGGAGATCACTAAGTAATAAATATAAAAACATTATGATGCTTTTTTAAAAAGCATTTTATTAGACCAGACAAAATTTTGTTCTGAGTGGTTAAAACAAACTCATCAGCACAGCAAAGAACAGAAGCACTTAATTGTGCTTTACTGTCATATACATGGCCAAATTAATTTTATTCTGGGAAATGAAAGCCTGATTTTTGAAAGCCATTTGCTGTCAAACCACAAGCGCTTACTCCTGAGCACATTAAAAACCATAAATTATGGTGATTTGCAAGCACTCCTGTAACACGTGCTTAGACCTTACAGCAGATGAACTTTGTTTCTACAGAAGACCATAATTTGAGTGTTTTTAAATACTGTCTTGCTTGTCAACCAATCTCAGGAGATTCTCATATGAGGAGATTACCTACAAACAGATCTTTGGAAACTGGAGCCTAATCCATCCTTGTGCTGCACCATTCATGAGAAGATGACCATCATTCACTGACTGTAATGTAAAAACTGTGTCACATCTTTGCCTAAACTCTGTGTGTCACTCATCTGTCATCATTTACAGGCTGGAAGTAATTACAAAGGGGTGACAAAAGGGCCATTCACATCCGCTTTGCAGTATGACATTTGCTTTGATTATTTTGCTGTAGTCCTTATACTACAGTATTTCTACCAATCCCTGCCTCCTTTTCTGGTAAAAACTAAATCCTCTACATAAATCTTCTAAGTAGAATATTGAGCAATTTTAGAGTTTGTTTGGTTTTTTTTTTTTTTTTTAACTCCCCTCACCCAAATCAAAAACCCCTTGGAATGTCATTTCTTTCACATCACTCATATGAAAAAACAAGCTAAAAAAATAAGCCAAAGAAGTGGCAAAACCAACTGGGTTTACACACACTACTCCTTGTGTATTTTTTAAAGGAGAAGATCATTACTGCAATGAAGTGAAAATGTCATTAACAATTTCAAATCAATAAATACAGTGAAATGGCTACTTCCAAATTACTCTTGACCCTGCTGGTGCTATGCATTGCCTTCCTATCAAATGAAATAAGCAACCAGTTCTCACCTTTACTTAATTTACTTACAGAATTCAATAAAGCTTCAAAACACAACACTTACACTACTAGCTGACAGACACTCACTGTCATTTCTAATATTTTACTTCTCTCATTTGCTAGACATCTTTATGAAGGATCAGATGTTTTAGTCCCTGATGTTTAGTGTGTAAAACACTGAAGTAGAACCAGCCAGACAGGATTCCTATGAGTCACGCAATATTTAAGAATGATTGTATGTTTGCAAGCTCTTTATGCTTTTACAAACTTTAAATGGGATCTTATGTGCATATGGAATCTTTGTTTTCCCACTTAGAAGGGACGTCCACCTTCATGAAACAGCTTTACAAAGTTAAGTCCAGATGGAGTAATATGGGCTACTTGACCTCATTTCTCTCTAAGAGCCTGTTTTCTGTCCCACAGAATTTCTGAATTCCAATCTGAGTTTTCCCCAGTCAGACAGATTGCCTTCTTCCTTCTGTGTAAAAATTCTGAATTAAAAAAAATAAATCTACCCTATTTAAGCAATTACTTATTTGTCAGTATTTTATGAAGTTTTTGTTGCAGTTCCTCCTACCTCAGTGTAACACAGTTCCCAGCAGATACCATGCAGCTTCGAAGAGTTACAGTCACAACTTAAGCTCTCACATTTTAAAAATTACAATTATCTTTATAAAGAAAGTTCTTTGAGACATTAGAATATGAGATCCTACCCTTGAGCACAGTATTTTCTTTACATCATCTCAGTTTTAAAAGGCTGGTAAAAAAAGGCGATGATGATATTTCATCTTTCACTAATTGCTCCCTTAACTTGTGATTTTGTAACAGATGCATCAGTTTTGTACTGTTATTAATTCTGCATCTTGAAAAAAATCAAATTAGGAGAAATGAAAAGGCAGTCATGAGAATCAACATCTTCATAGAAGGCAACATAGATTGCCTGAAACACAAAGTTTTTGTCAGTCAAAGATATCTTTTCTCAAGACACCTTTTCCTAGGCTAAGAGTGCTACAGGACAGGATTCCCAAGTCTTTCTAGCTGTAACCAATTTTGAAACCAAATGTTTAAATGAAGCATCTTATGAAAAGTTATTTCCACCAGAGCCTAGTTTCACAGTAATTAATGGATTAAAATATTTTTCTGGATGTTATAGCTCTCAAATCTTCAGCCTGTTGCGAAAATCATTCTTGTCCATGAGCAGCCAAGTGTTCCATGGACTTTGAGAACCATTTGAAACTTCTTTGCTTTCCAAAAGCTACCTGTCAGATGCAAACTGCTATAAGCCTAGGTTTGCTTTAAAGGGGGAAGCTACTGTGTTATTACTCAAATACTCTCCTTTACCAAACAGAAAATAGTCAAACTGCTCAAATTCAAGGTATTATTTTCTGCTTGGGCTTTGTTTTGTTTTGTTTTTAAAGGTAAAGAAATACAAAGTTCATCTAAATTAAATATCCTTATTCCCTCTTGTAAAAAGATACATCCATATTTTTGGAAGCCAGATTTAAAGAACAGAAGTACGCATTGGAAGAAAAACCTCATGAGAACCAGCCAAGTTTGATGTTAATTCTAGAAAATCAAAACTATAAATTTAATGCTAAGGCAGTTGCTCTAAACAATACATCTGCTGATACGTTTTGGACTAACGCCAAAAATATTATTGTTCAAAAACTCTTCCTTTAACTATAAATGGCTTTGGATTTAGTGATGCAATGCATATTTCTGCTCCTTCAGCTACATATACATTTCTCATTTAATAAATATAAACATTTTCTGCTGACCTTCCATAAACTCCAGAGCAAATTTTTCCAAGACATATGTCCATGTAGTGCTAGATGGGAAGAAAACTCTGAAGTGCTAAAACATCCAAGAAAACTGGTATCTTGAGTCTTATAGTCATCCACATGTCAGGAAATGCCAGTTATAGTAGCTCATATTCTAATAAGTAATTTCTATTTCCACCTAAAAACACTGAAGTCAGCCACACAACTTGTAGCACATTACTTGTGTTGCTTCCTGTGTCACATTCCCAATTAGTGGTACCTACTTATTACTGTCAAGGCTTTATAAACTCTCAAATGGAATTTCCCTCTATGAAGGACACTTCTTGAAGGTGTCACTGCAGTCATTCCCAAGCACAGTATGAACTGTAAATGCCAGTCTTCCCACAACCATACCAAAAGAAGCAAAACATTCAAATTGAGTTTTAGCACATCCTGTGGCACAGAGACAAACTGGAAGCTCAACTTCTGCAGCAGAATCTGTTGAGAGCTCTCTAAACACAGATTCATTTATTAAACTAGAAGAACTGAAGAAATTGTGTTTATGAAAATTAAACATTTTACCATGTTTTTAAGCAACCCGAGTAGTAACAATTTATGCATTAGATTGATGGAAAGGTAGCATTTGTCAATTCACACTTGGAAGAGTCTAAAAGTTGTTCAGATCACTCTTAACGTTGTTACCTTTTCACTCAGCCAAAACCAGATTTAAAACCAAGCTGCTGCCAAAACAAACACCCTCCTCCCTGAAACATGTAAGAGTTTACAGATGACAGTGAGTTAGAGGTCTGACCTCCCCAGCTGCAGTGCTCAGGCAGCCTGGCAGGGGCTGAGCACCCCTTGGGAGAAGAGTTTAGAGGGTCAGGCAGGAGTCCCCATAGCCTCAGTTCCATCAGTGGGTTACACATTTCTGTAAGATATCACAAGAACTATTCCAGTTTGGGAGTCCCCTTCCCAAGGGAGAATCTGGCTCCTACCCATGGCTGCAGACCTCTCAGGCACACACTGCTGCCCACCACTGGGGTGGGAACTCCCACTCCTTCCTGCAGTAAGACACTGCATGAGGCATCTCTGTGCCATCTGAGCCCCTGATACAAGAAAAACATGGATGTGCTGGAGTGTGTCCAGAGGAGGGCCACGAGGATGATCAGAGGGCTGGAGCACCTCTGAGAACAGAGAGTTGGGGTTATTCAGTCTGGAGAGGAGAAGGTTCTGAGGAGACCTTATTGTAGCTTCCAGTGTCTGGAGGGGGCCCACAAGAAAGCTGGTGAGGGACTTTTTAGGATGTCAGGTAGTGATAGGACTGGGGGGAATGGATTCAAACTAGGGGAGAGTAGATTTAGATTAGATGTTAGGAAGAAGCTCTTCATCATGAGGGTGGTGAGACACTGGAACCTCAGGTTGGCCAGAGAGGTGGTGGAAGCCCCATCCCTGGAAGTTAAGGCCAGGCTGGACAGGGCTCTGAGCAAGCTGACCTACTGGGAAGTATCCCTGCCCATGGCAGGGGGATTGGTACTTTATGATTTTTAAGGTCCCTTCCAACCCTGAAAACTCTATATCCCTAATCCTTTGGTATGGACAGACCAGGAACACCAGAGACAGCTTTTCTTTTTTTTTTTCCCCCTCTTCCTGACTGGATATCTAAACTGGATTCTCAAAGCCAGGCAAGCACCAGCCTGTGCAGACACAAGTGCAAAGGAATAGAGGGCAGGGCTGCAGGAGTGGCAGCCACAGCCCAACTTGCAGCACATATGCCAAATCATGTACTTAAAGCCTTCATGAAAACATCCATTACTGAAGGGACAAAAAGTAAATTCAAAATTAATATGGAAATTGAATACTATAGGAAGTTAAAAGATCAACTCAAATGCAGTGGTACAAATTTGAGCTCAATGCAGTTAAGGGTTAACAGAAGCTGGCTTTCCTTGGCAATTCATGCACTTATTGTAAATGGCTGATTTCACCATTTCCTCTGTACTGTCTCATTTGGACTTAAAGACAGGAAAACAGTCAACTCACAAGAATTACCAAGGACTGGGGGAAGAGCAGTAGAGTCTAGATAGACTAAGCTTGGTTTTGTGATTAACCTGCAGCTTGACATGTGTTTCGAACAACTCTAGCACAGACACAGCTCTCTAACAATGGAAAAACTCAGTACAGATCAGTGTTCTCATCAACTACACTGCTCACTGCAATCAAGGACTCTGGATGCCGAGAGGGTTTCCATGTGGTATTAAGCTAGTGAAACCGCAGCTCCCACAAGGTAAAAACAAGGGTTTTAGGATTTTTAAATTCAGAAGAGTCTTACTAAGGTAGCTAGGCATAGAAATTCCCTGGACAAATCCTGACTGCTCAGTTGTGAAGGTATTATCAGAGGCAACATTGACAGCTCTAAGATAAGGCTCACAACAAACAGGTTGAGCCCAGGCAGAGTTTTGAGAGATTCCTGCTGGGCTGGAAACATCAGAGCAGCATTGCTCTATCCTGTTTAACCCTTCAACAGCAGCCTTTCCACTTCACTCCAGAGGGGCTGGCTGCATTTTTGACAGAAGTCATTGCCAGCAAGCCCCGATTTTGTTTGCAGCTATCCATGACAAATGGCCTCGTAAGAAGCAACTTTGAACTTTTGTGCAGAAATGCATTGGGACCTCTTGGACCTAAAAAACCCCACAAAACCAGGAAAGCAAACCTAAACAAACCCAGCAGCTGAATCACATCCCAGCAACTTCAGCTTCACGGGAAAAGTGGGAGACGCTGGGGCAGCTTTTGCCAAGAGGCTCAGGCTGGGCTGACAGCCTCAGCATGATCCAAGAGCTCACTCCAGCTCTTTTCTCCACTTGGCCAGGAGACATCATGTCACTTTCACACTGGCTTTGGTCACACAATAGGGCAGTCCATGTTGCTGACCTGGCAAAGAAATGCTCTCCTGTGGCTGCGTTTGCTTTCCAGTGGCAAGCTGATCAGCACCAGGAGTCCAGAGCAGGACCCTCCTCTAGTTGCAGCCAAGCTGTTTCATCAGCTTACACTGCATTGTGTCACTTCACACTTGCTCTGCTGAGAGGAATGGAAACATAGCTTTGTTCTTCATGTAATCAGCTAAGCACAATTTATTTATTTTTTTTCAAACCAGAACAACTGAAGCTGCTTTCAGTTTGATTTGTGGTTGTTACATTACAAGCCCCTGACTTAGAAGCTAAAACTCAAGTTCAGGTTTCTTCCCAACCTTATCCAAAGAAACTGGAAACTAAATAGATGGGGTCTCCAAGAGAGACTTCAGAAAAATAAACAAATGTCCTCTTCAGGTTAAATTAGCTATACCAGACACCATACCTCACCAGAAAGGAAAAACACCAAACCAACCAAACAAAGCCAAAATAAACAACAAAACCAGAACTACTCTTCGCTGGGCTCCCTAAAACACAAATCCCACAGGATGTTTCCTCCAGTAACCAGATTCTAATTGTTCCTTCCACCACCATGGCAGAAGAGTCCTCACCTTTATGGTAAGTATACAAGAACAGTGAGCACTGTCTTATCCTGGAAAAAAGAGAGAACAACCTCAGTACCAGTAACTGGTGTGAAAGTACCTCAGTATGTCATATTTAGTCCAGTTTCTTGTGCTTAGACTTCACTGATTTTATATAATTTGATAGAAATAAAACTTTCTTCTTTTCACCTGTAAGAGCAACAAAGAAGCAAAAGTACTGGTTTCTGTTCTCTCTTCACTCCATCTTCACCACCACTTGTTTTCCTGTTTTTCCCCCTAAAATCTTAATTCATGTTTAGACTATGTGACCTGTAAAACAGCCTGGAAGAAGCAAATACATATGGCAGGCTTCTCATGTCATAAGACACTATTAAATATGACTTTGATAAAGTATTCCTAAATTTTAAAAAATTGAAATACAAAATACTTGAGAGAATAATTTAGGACAAAATATTTAATTCTGGAAGTTTTTGAAAATTAAGGTGCTTATTTTACAGTACTTAGGAAATTGCACAGAAGTTTAGCAGTGAGAATCTGACACTAAATTTCACAATTCTGTATTAGAGGGCAGTCATCTGACTGTCAAATTGCTTTGAAGCTCTTAAACTCGTTCCTTAGGAGAAAGAGGTGTTCCAATGAAGAGCTTAAAAACACCAATCAAAGCAAACCCACACAACTGGCCAAGAGCCATTCCTCTTACTGAGTTGAACCAAAACTTGGACTTAAATGTAGTATTTTTAGACTAAATAAAAGCAGGAAAATTATTATACAAGAAGAGAATATTACATTCCTGGCAGCACACTAAGACAAATCAGTGATTTTTTTTTTTTTATGTATACCAGACCATAAAATCAACACATGTCAGAACAGCTGGAACATTACTTACAAATATAAGAGAAACTGCTATTAAAACCTGCACCAACTGCTGCAGCATAAATCTATAAATGTTATGGTTTCCCTAACTTCAGATTTTTCTTCTCTCAGAAGTTTTCGAAGCAGACCAAAACTTTCTAGTGTAATGTCAAACTGAGTAAGTCATTATGTATGCCAAACAGACAAGAACAAATATTAACCCACATAACCCACATCAGATTATTCCACTCTAAGTTCCAGGTGCTTTTTTTTTTTTTTTAATGAAATGTTGATAATTTTAGGACAGCACCAATAGCACAGGATACAAAAAACCCAAAACCCAACAAAAAAACCCCAAACAACCCAAAATCAATAAATACAAAAATACAATAAATACAACTCACACTTTATTCTGAATAGCTCACCAGTGTATCTACCTCTCATATACTTTACTACACAATGCCAGATAAGAAAGCAAGGTCATGCAGACAACCTGGTGAAACTGGTCTTTTCTAAAAGGGCAAAACCTGAAATATTGACTTGGAAAGGTACTGAACCCTGAAGGACACTGACTACAAAACATTCAAAAACTTCTGACGAGGAAGTGAAGCTGCACAGAGGCCATAAAACCCATTGTCAAAGTTTTATTTCTTCTATCCAGCTGATGTCAGCAGCAGGTTTACTGCTACCTCAAGGGAAAAGATTAATCACTGGAATGGAACACACAGATATTACATAACAGTATATTAATATTTTCAGAGGACCTTGTTGAGTAGAGTTCAAAAAATAAAGCCAAAATTTAATAAATGTGGGTTTTTACCTTGGACTGCAGGTGCTGGATCACAACTGTTAATGCTTCAAACTTCTGGTTACTGCTTGTCAGGAATTTTTTCAGCTGCAGGATGATTCCACTCTGGGCCTCACATTTTGCTTTGCACTGTGTCAGCTCAGCTGTTTTTGTTCCAGGTGAATGCACATCTGGGGCTGCTTGAGTCTGTACGCACGAGCTCCTGGGACTCCGCTGCTTGCCCTTGTCAACTAAAACAACAACAACAACAACTCATTAATATGCACTTTATGTTGACATCTCACCAAAACTTAAGACACATGCAAAAGAAAGTAGTTATAAATTCTCATAAGCACTTCCTTAAATAATGCCTAGGAGAAAGGGTTACTTCAGTAGCACTGCAGAGCAGACACTATCATCTGCCATGGCAATTTCTAGCACCATAATGTTGTACACAGTATTTTGCACTTCATTATCACCTTCATGCAGCCTGTAACTTACTTTTCATGATACTCTTCACTTCATGCTTTGAGCAAACATTTTCATGAAGTGAAGATGTTTGTCATCCTACCTTTCCACAAAATTATTTCTAAACAGAAGAGCGACCATTTTTGTTTACCACAAGGATTTCATATTTTCTGCAAAGTATTGATGAATACAAAACAATTTTTCCCTATGTTTGGTTGGTGGTTTTTTTCCCTTTGAAAACTTTCATTACAAAAATTACCCTTTCTGCAGCTCAGGTTTGAGCTTTATTTACTGGAGTTCTTGCAGCATTTTGTAATGTCAGCAACTTCAGTTGCAAGGATGATGCTTTCAAAAAAAATGCTTTTAAAAGTAATTTATTTGAAGTTTGCCGTGCCACTATTCACACCCCAAGAATTACATGGTTGATTTAATATTTCTAGTATGTTGCAAGCTCAATCCCTTCACAGCACACAATCATCTCATGGCAGGGGAAACCACATTGCCTAACCCAGTGTTTGACTCGCAAACACTGAAGAGGTTACAGGTTTTTCTGCTGCCTTTAGACTAGAAAGGGAGTAGAGTAGTGCTGTGTAGATAGGGCCAATCTTCCCCATTTGATCATATGGGGAACGAGCAAACACTTTTGCAATAAAAGGCTGATGCAATACATAAATATCCCTTGGCAATTTAATGAAGACATCTAAGCAGATTACTTTGTACAGTTTCAACTTAACAAGATTTCTTCAAGATAAAATTAAAAAACTTGAGGTGAGATTTAGAGAAAAGAAAAATAGGAATATGCAGAAAAAAACCAGGGACACAAACTAACCACTACCCAACGAGTAGCAGTTGCTCCTGAATCCTTTTTGAAACCCAAGCATCTGGTATGAAGGTTGTCAAGTGATTCTGGAAAAGTCTACCAGTGTAAGGTTCAATCACACAACTAGAGACAGTATTAATAACAAAGGCTTTGATTCTCAGTTAGTCTGACTGACACATCAATTATTGCATTAAAACAGTCTTGCACAGCCTTCACTTGTTTTCAAAGCATTTGAAAACAAGTTTCTTGTTCAAAATACTGACATCCTCTCTGAATCTCTTATTGAGCCAGGTGAAGGTCTCCCGAGTCTATTAATTTTACAAATAAATCCTCTCTAGGCAAGATTTTCTGTCACCTCATAGCAACCACGTCAGATTTCCAGCTATTTTATGAAGAATGCTGTGTTTAAAAAAATAGTCTGAAGCTCTTTAAAATGTCACAAGCGAGAATAATCAAGGAGTGAGGAAAAAGAGCAGGGAGTAGGGAATAAACACGTACAGTCAATGCTTCCCTGCCCTACTGGCTCACACCCTCCTACTCTCTCATGTATTCCACCTCCCTTCCTGAATGCTCTATTTACAATAAAGAGTGAACTAGAGCACTCTTTTTGTTTTAAGGTTACTGGGTAAATTTACTGATACAGATGCTAATTTCATAATTTAATTAACTATATGAAATTAGTTTTACATCCATTTATAGGACCCTGACAGAGCTGAATTAAACCTGAATGATTGCAGACAATATTTATTCTGGGAAAAAATTACATCATATATGGTTACCAAATGAAGTCCTTTCATTCAAGTACAGTGATACAACAGCTAACTACGAATGACACAAGACTTCAGATATGCACCATTTCTTGAGTTCAACCAGCCTTTATCAGTTTGCCCGTTTCACACTATTGCTCTCATTGCTCAGACTACCAAGTCTTTTCCTAGAAGCTCAAACATCCAACTAAGCCAACCCTGAATACTGTACTAAGAAAAGCTGAACAAAAAACATGCACTACAGAAATTCAGTGGCGTTCCTGTTGGCAATTTTATCACAGTCATGTCCTATAGCCAGCCACTTCAAATGCCAAAATGCATTTCTCTGCTAGCATGAACCCTCTGCAGCATGAACTGCCTCTACAGATAAACACCAGTGACACTTCAATGCTTATTTATGGCCTGTGTACCTCTGGGCAATGACAGATTACTTCCAGATTTGTATTGAGGCATGCTCTGATGTCAAAACAAAACCCACGCTTCCATTAAACAAAAGCATCATGAGTGTAATTACTGATACAACACATCAGTGATGGACTCAAATTAAAGGCAGTAGTGGTTACCAGCCCAAGTCACTTTGCCCATTTTATTTGCCCTCTTTGAACAGGCCGACTTGTAAAGCAGAACAATTTGCACCCTTATGTTAGAGGTTTGATTCCTCTCCAACAGGCTTGAAAACACTGCACTCAATCAAGTTGAAATGCTCAGTTTCTGAAAACTAAAAATCAGATTCTCAAGTACCACATGTAGCACCGTAACAAGACGGAATCACCATCCAAGGCCCTATTCTTCTTCATCCAGTGAAATAAATAAATAAATTAGCAGTGATTTTGCAAAAGCTAAGCCTTTTGATCACAGAAAATTCAGTATCTTCCTGGTAAAAAAAAGACCTCGTGGCCTTGGTAAGGTCCAAAAATTGTCCCACTCCCTCTACAGCCACTACAGAGATGGCAGCAGCTGACTTTACTTTTCTGGGGAGAGTATCAGAGCCACACCAAGCTTTTCCATAAAGCAAACTGTTTCCCATACAAAGCTTCTCTAGTTAACAGGCATTCAAAAGCAAGAAATACAAACTGGCTGTACACCAGGGTGCATTCCATCAAGTTACGTTTAAGTCCTAGGGTACTGCCCAGTACTTGGCTGGTTATCAGAACTTGCCTGGTACTACTGGACTCCTAAGTCTCTCGATGTTGTGCAGCATCACTGGATTACTGGCTGAAACATCTATCAACCACTTTTTGTTTTGCAGAGCCAAATTAAAGCCTTCCTTTGCTTATGTCTGGGAAGGTCTGCATAGTAAAGAAAATACTTTCTAATGAGCATAGACAAGCAAGAGATTAAAATTCCTAAGAAATTACATTTCTCAAAAGCATTCCAAATAGCCTAAGCAAACTATTTGCCAAGCACAAGTAGAACAACCTCACTCTTCTCCCCACATTTTTGCCATCACCATTGTCTTACCCCTAAGCACCTTCTTTTCACATTCCTCATCCAAACTGTTAGCTTCCACAGTTTTTTCAAAACCCGTGTGTGCCTTGTGTAAGCATTTTTCAAAGAAAAATCCTTGCTCAACATTTTCTCTTGTAGGAAGATGCAGGCTGGTAAAAACTTTCTGCCTCTCCTCCATTTTCTGGAAAGCCTTGTCTACACATGTTAAATTGGTGCTCACTTCTTTGATCAGCAAGACCAGATCAGCCTGAGTATTTAATCGAGCTTCCATTTCTTCTCTGACTCGCTGGATTTCCTCAAGCACAGTTCTTATATCCAAGTGACTGGACTTCACCTCTGCTTTGAGATCTTCTTTCACCTGTTGCTGGCTCCTCTGCAGTGCCAATACTGTTCTGATTTCCTTTTGAGATGTTTCCATGTCATGCTTTAGCTCCTTCTGTCCAGCCTGCACTGCCTCCTGGCCAGCTTTCACTTCTGCCAGCAAAGCAGCAAGGCACTCCATCTTGATCCCACAGGACTCGCAGGACCTCTTCAAGTGTCACAGCTTCCAAGCAGTCAGGGACATTTGTGAGCTGGTAGCAAACTTCCCTGGATAGCACAAAAGCTAGCACAACAGCCCCTGATACAGGCTACCTCAATTTACAGCACACTGCAGTGAAAGTGCTAAGTAAAAGTCTAGTGCAAGGCAAGACAAAGGCACTAAATAAAACGCTTTAACAAGCAGGGCTCTAGAGCCAGCCTCCTTCTCAGGACTCAGCCAGAGGACTAATCAGTTTAATTGGTAGATTATGCCACACCTGAATTTTTTAAAATCTTTTGCTGACATCACTGTACGTGGGACGTCACCCCCAAAGCCACTCCCAACAGTCATCTGATCTGTGCATCAATCAAAGTATGCCTGGGCATCAGGGACTGGGTTTGTTGCAATGCAGCCAAACGCTATGCAAGAACACAGCAGCCCTTCCTTTCCAGCACAAAGGCTCAAAAGGAGCCTGGATTGCCTGCAGGAGCTGAAAGCCAAACAGTTCAACAGAACTTAAGTTATTTCAATTGTGCATTCAACAAGGGGATTATGTACCTGCCCGTCTCCGAACGTTTGCAGAGAGGGATCAAGACTACACTTGTGAGCACCCTGAACATTGTCCCATTCCCACAAAATGCCCTTCTCAATCCCACAGCTAGCAGAGCTCTTTTAGTAATCTTCGGAAGAACTGGGATCCTGAGGAAGCCCTTTAGTCCACAAACAATAAACAGTTACCAGAGCAATACGGGAAAAATGACTAATGAGATATTTTTGGCAGCTTAAGCCTTTCAGCTCCCAGGTCTGTGTTAAAGCTAAGGCCTCTTACATCTAAGCAGAGAGCTCCTAAAATATTGGTGTAGGCTCCATGTAAAAGCAGGTAGATTAATGACACCAGGCTGTTAGCTCTTTTGTTACACAGTGACTTAATTACAGCCTATCATTGGTTTCAGCTTGGAAACAATGACCAACACAATGCAGATCTTGGTCTACAGAAGGCATCAGTCTCTGGCTTCAAAGAGGTGAGCTGGTATTCTGTTCAACACCCAGCAGAGCAGGAATCTGAGCAGCACACAAGCTGGAGCTAAGGAAAGCTTTCACACCACACCTTTGGCCTGTCATGGCTCCAGGATGCTTGTAGAGTCAGGGATGATCCCACAGACACTCGAGGATCAGAGGACCTATGCTATCCATCCAAAACTACAGTAACCCTCACCAGCACAGCTTTGGGCTGGGAAGTGTTCTGTAGAATGCCGATAGTCCACACATGCACAGATGGAAGATTTCCAACTCACCACAGTGCTCCTGACCAAAGAGCCCAACTGGGAAGTCCTGGCTGCTGTGACAGTTTACTGGTCACTTGTTGGTTTACTTCCTACACCAGCCCAGGCATACTCATGGGGCCAGGAAGGCATTAGAGTCATATCTTCCACAGACAGCATCTCACAGCTTGCAGCCATCCCCTGACTGACCTGATATTGCAGTGGTATCACAACCCCTCATGGACCAATAGTAGAGAAAGAAAAAAAGAAAAAGGAGGTATCTAACTGATATCCCCTGGTCCCTCTGTGCTCCTCCCAAGGAAGGCTTGGAGGCAGATCTTTTCCATTAGCTACATAAAAAAGCCTAACTGATAAACTTGGATGATGGAGTCCTCCCATTTGTCATTCCTGTCCCATGCCACCAGCTCCAAAGTTCACAGCTTTCCATCATGGAAAAATGATGAAAAAGCATCACAGCTTTCCATCCATGGTGCACATCCACCCCAGCTGCCAAGTGCTCTTTACTATAACACACTGAAGAAAAGTTCTTCTTTGAAATTGGTCTTCCTCTTTACAAAAAGATCACTTCCATCCAGAACATAACCAATGTGTTTCATATGCTCCTCACTCAAAGCAAGAGGTCTGATTATAAAATACTTTACACAATTAGCTACCAGCAAACACAAAACACCTCTATTTGTATTGCTCTAGTGTTATAAGAATAAAATCCATCATGTTAAAACATCTGAGAAAAGGTTTGCATAGGTTTGAAGTCAACACAAACTCACTAAACCACAGTAGCAGCTGTATTTCAGTGTTAAGTAATACAGAACATTTGAAATATCAAACAAAAATGTTTACAAAAAGATTACAGTGAAAAATGCTCCCCAAAATCTGTTCCTTTGACCTTCTGGGTGGTTTCATGTTCTGTAAGGGTGACCAGTTTGTAGGACTGAGGTCAGACTTAAAACAGCAACCAGATATTTTCACTTCCCAAACATGAAAGGGGAAGCATCTAGTTGCAGCTATATATCAACTTTTCTCTTTTTCAGAAAGTCTCTTTTTTACACCTAGTTGTAATTGGTAACCAAACACACATCACTCTCATACCACCACTCCCCAGGAACAACCCCCCCACACACACTCACCCTTGGACTTCTTGGCTGGCAGAGTTTGAAAAATAAGAAATAGCAACCTAAAGATAAAAAAAGAAGGTAAGGACTAGAAAGGGCTACAGAACTGAGTACTCTTCATGTATAATAAAAGGGAACACTTGGAGAATAAGTTTCTTTTAATATATTCCTGAAAACTGGATATGCCATTAGACAGGTTTCAACTGAAATACCTGAAAATACTTGTTATTAAAAAAACAAAAAAACAAAGAACTGAAATAACCAAATTATGGAAGGCATTACAAAACAAATATCCTGTGCAGTATTTACAGTCATGAAACAGCTAAGTCTTCACTGAAGTTTCAAGCTGGACAAAATATATACCATATAATACCAATAAACACTAAAGTAAACTTAAAACTCTACCTGTTTTTATTAGAGCCTGAGGAAAAGAGACACTGCTGATATCTACTCTAAATGCTTTATCTTTTCCTCCTGTAAACAAGCACTGATGCAGTACTGCATGACCTGTGGGTCTGGTTCCCAGGTTTTACCCTTCAGGAGTTACCAAACTCAGTCTCACATCTGTACTAGCCCATAACCAAGCATATAACTTCACTTTGTATGTTAATCCTTAACATACAATCCTTACACAGTCAGTTCTGAAGCCTCAAAAAACCCTCTACAATACTTCCACCATCCTCCCAGCTGCCTTCCCCCCTGCTGCAATACTTCGAAGCTATTCAAGTGATGCAACAGAATGGCCTGATCAACCATTTGATCTCACAGCTTTGATTTTAAAGTTTGCCTCGTGACAAGCTATGGCGATTCAGAGAGGCAGACTTAAAACATCCATACAAATAAGGAAGCTGTTGGGTTTAATCTACAGTGGTACATACACTATCTTTAAGAACACTAGGAAATTTGGCTAGCTGTAAATTGCCACCCTAAATTCTCCCCAAACTCCTGCTCTGGGCTACGAACTCCAGGAAGCAGCTTAAGACAAATATACAGGGAAATCAACCACAAAACTAAATTAACGGAGTCTCCAGAGAGCCTGACACAAGCTAGACTTGAATGCAAGTCTTCCAATCCCCCAGGAGGTGCTTCATAGTTTGGCCAACTGTATTTTTTGCCTGCATCCAGCTTGGCAAGTGGCTAACACACATCTTCCTGCTGTGCCTCTGAGACCAGGCTGCTGATTGCAGCCTCTTGAAGAAGTGATGTTCTATTTCTAAGCTCTGCCCCAGGAGTGTCTGTATAAGCTGGTGCAGACAGCCCTGACTTGCTGTGTTCATGCATCAAGCATGTCAGTCATGAGACAGTTCCAGTCCATAGGAAAGCAAATTCATTTTTCAGAGTTGTGGATAACTTGCCCGAATTCTGAAGGAGATGCTATACCTCAGAAACTTTTCTAGCCACTCGTTCAGCTGGTCTTGTCTCAAGAAGCTGGGGGAAGAGAAACAGCACTTCTCATCTTGAATCTTCCATCTGTATCATCACAGTCTGATGTCCAAGAAAACTAAATCCTTTCTAGAGCAGCACCACAGATCTCCCTTTAATTCACTCTTACTGTAAACTCTGGAGTTCCTCTTCTGTAGGGTAAGCCAGCAGGACCATTACCTTACTTTAGCTGTCACCAAATCCTTTTCGAATTTTTTTGAACAAAATAAAAGTAACCATCACCAAGGCTCTTAAAAAGGAGGCAGGGAACTGAACAAAAGTTCACTGCTGTCAGGTAACACCTGACCTAGATGCTTCACCTGACTCAGCAGGATTAAAACACACGCAGCAGAAATCCCTATGCCTTTCTCTGCAGAGGTATGAAGGTTTTTCAGGATATTTTTTCTTAAATATTGCTACAGCCTGGAGCAAAAGTGAAGAATGAACACTTATTATTCCAAGCATTCAGCCTGAAGTACTGTTTCTGAAGTCTGAGTCTGTCCTCTCATGCCAACTCCTGCATTGATTTACAGTATTATAGCACTGACTTCTAGCCTCGGTACAGCATTTTAAACCCATCCCCTTTTTGCTGTTCACTTTCAGCCACAGAACTGGATGTTCTCTAGATATACATGGCAGTGAAAAACAAAGGGAAATCTCAGATGTATTTATATACTTCAAAGAACTCTGTGCCTGTTTAATGTTTTAATTGCCCACTTAACACACACACATCTTGCAGCACTGGCCACACAGGGTTTCATGCTGGTAGGAGCATGTTTCTTCTGCAGCAGGAACTATTAGCATGTCAAACGCTTCCCTGTCCATTATGGTGCTATTAGGTAAGAAACCAAATGTTTATGGAGTCCTGCAGCCTAAGGCTGTTACCTGGAAACTACAGTACACCTCATGCAGCTCTTACTAGCTTCCTGCTTCTTGACACCACAAAGGGAGCACGAACCAAGGGTGCTGCTGAGTTATGTGCACTTTACACAGAAATAGGGGTAGGTGAGGAAACCTGCAAAGAGCAGGCCACTGGGAAGGAACCAAAAGAGCAAACCAAGGCCAGTTTTCCAGCCAGACCTTCCTAGGTGAGCTTTTGCATTATCTCCCTAGAAGATGAAGTCCCTAACTACTTCTGCACAAGGGTTCTTCTGAAGATAGATGCCAGCCTACCCCTTGGCACACACTTCACACTTTTTAAGGCTCTGAAGTGATAAATCACAGAATGCAGCAAGATCTTTGCCCTTCAGTGTGAAAGTCTGTACTTTTTGTAGTGGGTTATGGGCATGCCCCTGACATCTTTTTATGAGGGAGAGCAAGCTTTCCCTGCAATCAGGAGACACTGTAAACGCACTTGGATCCAAGGCAAAGAAAATACCATCAGTGCAACTGTGACATTACACTAAGTCTCCTAGGTAAGCCCCATCTTTCCAGTTCCTACCCCAATAGGCTGTTACCCACATGGCAGCCTTTGAACTGGGTTCCTTGCATTTACATGCCTATTAAAATTAACCATCCATTAAAACCTCAGCATTTCTCAACCAAAACCTTGCCTTCCTCTGAGTGATTAACACTGATGTTTCCCTAAGATGTCACCTGTCCTAAAGAATATGGCTCAGCCTTGTACAACTGTTTTAGGACTTTGCCAAATGCACTACCGATTGCCTGTGCAATCAGTAGTGTGCTTTTCCCCCTAGAGGAAGCATGTTAACAACACATTTCCTTTTGCCTGCAATATGGTATGGTCTGTTACTACACTGATTAAGCATACCAAGTTTCCATGTTGCATTTGCCTTACTCACATTTCTCAAGATTAAATTTTATGTTTTAAAACCTACATTAATCCTATCCTGAATCTTTGCAAGGAGCTTGATTATGATGTTTATAAAGATACCTTAACTACATTTGAGAAAATAACTCATCTTTCAAATTGCTGGTGGCTTCCAAAACAAAAATCACAAAGACGAGTCTTAGTTCAATTCATGTCATCACTGCCACTGCCTGATCAGTCTGTGCAGTTTCTAAAGAGCAACTTTTGAAGGAAAGTCCAGTAATGAAGATTCTTTTGAACTGTGCCCTCCATGTACTGCTCCATGTGTCTTTTGTCTTTTCACCAGTACCTGTTTCTTTTCCAGTCTTGATGATGACAAAGTCAGTATTAGGTGAGATGTCAAATGGCCATGTTTGTCAATCCTACCAGTGCTGCACTGACAAAGTCAGTAAAGATGGCAGGAAAGAATTTAAGAAACCCTTCAAAACATTCATATCCAAATTTTCTAGCATATTAGAAGATTGGAAGGGATAACCTTGACAAGCCACACTTTTACAAAGGACTTAAAGGAGTCACAAATCTGAGCAGTGTGTAATTAACATATCTGTCAGATGTCTGCCTGCTAAATGCAGAGTATGCATACAAGCCTGACTAATATCTGAAATCTCAGCATTGTGCCCATAACACATTTTACCTTCCATACCATAGGCCTGTATTACAGAAGCATTGGTGGAGTTTTGAACACTTAATATACAACGTGATTTTGCTTAATATTTAACTCACAGTTCATTTAGTCAAGTTCAGTAGAACTGTAACATCTAGAATTAAACCAGTTTTTCATCTAGCCATAACAAATTATGAATAGGAGCCACACATGAACTACAAAGATAAAAACACTTATAAGCTCAGCACACATTCAGAGATGACTGAAAAATAAACCAGACAGATTTTAAATGCTATGCAATTTACCAAAGACAACTCTAACATGCACCACTTAGATTACTACTACTGGATCAGAATTCTTGTGGTTATTTTGTAACTAACCAAGAAGATAGATGGAGCTTGTTCTAAAACAGAACAAAGCCTGAGTCACCTTAGTTAACCATCCAGTGCTACATACCACTATCTGAGGAAAAAGGAAGGGGAAAGATGGCAAAACAAGTTTATTCTAATAATGGAAAGCCTAGAGTATGGATGTTTTGATATGAGAGGGACTGGCCCTATATAGAGTAATGGAACAACACTTCATATACCTTAAGAAAATCAACGCTGCAGCAAGTCACCCATTTTTAAGGACAAAGACAACAACAGGATGTAAAGTAATTGCATGAGGATATATTACGGTGTGCTGTTGATTTAGCTAATGAGAACCATGTTAAAGTATGTGAACTATAGGTCAATCTAATATCCTTGGTTTAAGCATTTTTATTTCACTACATCAATTAATCATACACACCGAAGGCAACATTTTTTTTTAAATTCTCTGGCTTTTCAAGGAAAAAAAAATGCTATATTGGAAGTGAGCAATGTTTACATAAGGGGTTTACATTTAATAAGTTTCTAGTTCAGGTATTGCTCTGAGTAGCAGAGACACCTGAACCAGTCCTCTCTATTTCTGCATACCTCTTATAGTTGCAGCTGTGCCTTGTTATACCTGAAAAACCACACTTATCCAAAGAACTAAGCACAGAGTGATGCTCAGGACAGAGGTTTCCTCACTCCTCTCTGCTTCTATTTCCATTCCCTGTACAGGAAGTTCCTCCTTGATGCTTGGTGCCCTCTACTGCTTGTCACAAGCATTGGACAGGGCATATTTTTGCCCTTCTTTCTGCACCGTCTGACTTCAGTGTCAGGACCCAGAGCTGACTGGAACAGGGAATACCAGCACTATTTCATACCATCTGCAAACCCTTCCCAGATCACATTAATTGCCTCCCCAGCGCAAGTCCTTATCCTTTTTCCTAACTTCCACGTCCTTCTTTAATACATTCAGGGTTGCCAATTTCCTTACTTGTAGTTATTTAAACCTGGGGTGTCTTTGTGTTGTGATACAGAAAGAAGCCCGCTCTATATCCACATATGCTTAGGAAACCCTCACACACACCACAGCAGAATGATGTCAAGACAACCTTTTTCCTTTTCCAGCCTTTCTGAAGACCCCAGGTCCCACAGGTACTCAGGGAAGAAATGGCTGAAGCACAGCCAGAAAGGAAGAGCTGCAATGTTTGAACTCATTCTTTCTGTAATACTCTAGTCCACCTTGCCATGCTCAGCATCAGAAACTCAGGGCTGGAAGAAACGTCCAGAAACCATTTACATTACTCCTTGTTGAGGCAAGGTACATACTACCTAGACATAAAAGGCATTTCACCAGACTGCTCAACTGTCCTGCCATGAAACAATTCCATACATTTTTCACTGGATCTTTTCTTCCAGCTCAAACCTGATCTAACTTCACATGGATTAAACCACTGACTATAATCTCTCTACATGCCACATATTTCATGGAGATGCTAACAGCCTAGCTGAAAACTTTTCTGTTCTCACACATGCACAGCAGTCTCCTGTATTCTGGGAAGTCAGGTATGTAAGCAGATTATTTTCCAAGTATTTTTAAACATAATTCATTCCAAAAGGGCTGGCAAGCATTACAAGCATACTACGGATAAACATCAGGTAGCTGGGAGAGACCCCGATACTTAAAAATACAAGTAAACAACTTTAACAGACTTAATTTTTTGCATCATAAATTTATTCTAGATCTATGTATCAAAAAAACGCACAGATGTTAGCAACTCATTGCACGAAGAATTCCAAACAAACCCATCATGATTCTTATATTTTATAGAATCAAGCCTTTCTACTACAGAGGTTCTACTTCACTGCAAGAAACAAAAAAACCACCAACCAAACAAAAAACCCTCACCAAAAACAACAAAACAAAGATCAGAATTAATTTGGAACTTTTACAAAATCGCTGAAGTAATTTCATCAGTTGGATCTGTCCCTAATTCAATGTAGCGATTCTTCCTTCGTAACCCACACGTAAGTTTCATAGAATCATAGAATCATAGAATTGGCTGGGTTGGAAGGGACCTCAGAGATCATCGAGTCCAACCCTTTTACCACCGTTGCGGTTGCTAGACCATGGCACTGAGTGCCACATCCAGTCTCTTTTTAAATAGCTCCAGGGACGGAGAATCCACTACTTCCCTGGGCAGCCCATTCCAATGCCGGATCAAACTGCCAGAACATTTATTCACTCAGTTTAATGTTAGATTCAATAATTTCTTTAAATTCAATAATTTCTCCCTAGTTTTTCTGAACTACTGAAAGCCTTTTAGACTAAGAGTCCATGCAAGACTCTTTCATTCACAAACCACAATCTTTCCTTGAAAACAACTGTACAAGAGAGACCTGTAAGACATGTATTTGACCACAAGACTAGCACAAAAGCAACATCATTTCTTGCATGGTATCCACAGCTGTCTTAGAAACAGAAGGATAGAGGGACTTTTAGTTTGAACTTGAAAGCTATTTATTCAACCACACTAGCATAAGCTGATGTTATATGACTGTAACAAATGTCAGTGGACTTAAGCATGATACTGAAATGCTGCCTAAAGGATATTACAGAAGAAAAAGTAGGACAGGCAGCATGAATTTAAAGAGTCTCCAGAGCCTTGGCTATATTTTATAGCATTGCCTTTGTGCCAAAACAATTTTTTAACATATTCAGCAACAGCTTCCTGTGTTTCTGAAACTCTACATTCATTTTAAGACAAAAAAAATCCAGATCAGGGTCAAATTTATCATGTCATTCCTTAAAAAAGCAACGTGGCAGCATTTTAGGTGCATAGGAAGCACCATAGTGCAAAGGCATCCATAATCAGACTTTATCTAACAAAGTAGACATCTACTACTAAAAATTCAATTCTAACATTTTCCTCAAAATTAGATGACTGCAGTTTAGCTTTGGATCCCCCACTACAAAGAAAGAAAGGCACTGAGGTTCTGGATCATTCCCAAAGAAGGGCAATGAAGCTGGGGAAGGGTCAGGAGAACAACTTACAGTGAGCGGCTGAGAGATTTTTTCCTCTGGAGAACAGGAGGTCCAGGGGAGACATTACTGCTCTTTGCAAGTACCTGAAAGGGGGTTGTAGCTACGTAGGGGTCAGTCTCTTCCCCCAAGGAAATAGAAAAAATGTTGCAGGAAGTTGTGCCAGGGAAGTTTAGATTGGGTATTAGCAGAAACTTCATCGCTGAAAAAGTTGACAGTCACTGGAACAGGCTGCTCAGGGAGGTGCTTTTATCACCACCCCACAGGTATTTAAATGACGTAATTGTGGTGCTTGAGAAACACGGTTTAGCACTGAAATAGGTAGAGTTAGGCTAATGGTTGGATTCCATCATCTCAAAGGTCTTTTCCAACCAAAAGAATTCTATGATTCTGTGATCCAAATTCTCCTTGGTGGAGATTTAATTTTCGAAGTCACAAATTTCTGAGGATGAAATAATTTGGAAACCAAGCCAGGGAACGAACTTTGCCCATGATTTAAAAAAAAAATAAAAAAAAATCATGGATGATATAGGAATGATTAAACTTACAGGTTGGAAATGAACTGAGACAAGTTTACAGTACCTGTTTGGCTTTCCAAATCTGTTCAAGAATCAGTCTTAGAGCTTTTAGGAGCTGAGCAGAAAACACTATGGTAGCATTTTCAACAGTTTACACTATGGTATAATCCAATGACCTTGTTCATATCAATCTCAATTGGTTTTAATCAGAGCCCAAAATTGCACTCCAGCAGGCTGCTCCTCTCAAGCTACACTGACTACATTTGACAAGTTCAGGTTCAGTCCCAAATTTGGTGTTTTCCCTTAACTAAAAAAGTAAGCAAGTGGTTCTCTGCAAAGTGTTAATCTGTACCATCATTTCCACACAAAAGAGCAGAAGCATACATGTACCTTACCTACAGTGGACTACCCTGGATCTGGATCACACACAGCCAGTTCCACTGAACTTCTTCTACATATAAATAGAGATTGTCTATGTCTGTAACTGTTTCACAGCTCAGTTAAGAATCTCGGTTATTCTAGGTCAGTGTTGTTTTGCTATGATACTAGAAATGGTATTCACACATACCGAACACCACTGGGTTGGTTCACAGAACACCAATTATTTTTACTTTTCTATTTATTATCATCATTCCCATTTAGTTTAAGCACCTCTGCTATTCATCCTTTTTTTCATTACACATATCAAGACAGCTAATATGAAGTAAAGCCTCAGTAGATTGAAGGAAAATTTAAGCAAGATACCAACATTAGAAATAAGTTCACAACTTCAGGAAAATGTATTTTTGGAGGCAGTAGCAAAGCACGTTTCAAGAAATAACAGCATAATTCAACATGTGTCTAAAATTACCCTGGAAATGGTAATTCATAGCTTCCCCAGTTGGGAAACACACTTTGCTGGGTCAACAGAATAAAACAGCATCTTAGTAGAACCCCTTCAGATGCTGCTGGTTTAAATAATCCATGTGATCTCTATCTTCCAAGCTTTGTTGTACATGGAAGACAAAAAATATGACATCTCAAGTGCCCCACAGCAGCTGTAAGTGCTGTTGAAACACTCTTTTTAGAAAACACAATGTACTTACACAATACAGTCACATGTTGTAGTTAAGAACCTATTTGTGTATTTCCTGCTTTGTTAAACTGCTTTCCTATTATTAAGCAGCAAAGATATCTCCCTAGGGATGTGCCTAGAACATTGCACACCATTGTTTCAGGAACAGTCTGAGTGCAATCCAAAGAAGCCCAGGAGAAAACATCTTGAGAAAACAATATGAAGAACACAGCAGCACCCAGTGCTTTTATTAGTCACAAGATGCAGAATGTCCCCACACTTTGAGGCACACAGTCCTTCTGCTGCCTGCTGACCACGCCTGGAGGTTAAGGGACTTCTCTTCCCAGTGATTCCTAACCAAACTGCACAACTAAAGATGCCATAGGCAAAGGCTTCTCAGCAGGTACCAGTGTTCCTCTCAAGGAGGAACTGCTTGTCATTCCTGCTGTGGAGACCAATCAGTTCCCATGGGGGAGGTTTAAACATTCATCTCACCATTCCTTGCATTTCATGTTCTTCCAAGAACCTTCTGTTTAAGCCAGCCAAAGATGACAGACAATTTTTTATGAATTACGTGGCAGCACAGATGGAGGGAAAGAAGACAGCAGGAATTTTTTTGGGGAGCTGACTTCTCGGGGAACTGAGTGGTGCTCCCTGGGGCATACCCATCACTTACTGCAAAGCCCATAGCCCGTATGTGATCCCCAGGAAAGATCTCTAACTACAAACACCTCTCTACTCATGCCACTAACAAATACAGCAAGAAAAATATTCATTGCATATTACACATACACACAGTCTTTCTCAACCTTAAGTCCTAGCTGAGAGGTCTCTTCTGAGACACAGGAACACAGGTTTATCATGGTTATGCTAGTAATTTATTAGATTTTTTTTAAAGTGATAAAATGTCTTAATTTGATAAGCAAGCTATTGTACAGTAGTATTTGTGGAAATACATGAATCCTGTTTTTCTGTTAGTTATAAAGCCCCATGCTTATAGCCAAGAAAAGTAAAGTTTTCTAGTTTTCTGTTTCATTTGGAATAGAATAATTTGCAACTGGCTTTGCAAGTAAGTTCACTCATTCTTTTGCTGGAAGCATTTCCAATATTCCTGTTTTACTACAAACATTTTAAAAGGCTTAGGACAAAGCCCACTCTTGTAATAACGATAAAAATAATAATTTAGTAGTTTAAGTGTCTGATATTAATATTCACATGCAAAGACCACTGAAATACCTGAGTCTAAAAATATTACAAAAGAAATGAAGTTGTTAATGAGTGTTATTTTTAAAACTTTCCCCGAAGGACTGCTCGTTCTCTTTAAGAAAAGGATGAGCTTTCATTAAAAGAATTTCACCACAGATGTTCCCAGCTGTTCTGCTTCCTGCCTAACAAGAAGTATTCCCACAACATCACATACAAACTGTTTACATGAGCATCTTGAGGAAGAAACTGTACTTGCTATGAATGTGAAAGCAGCACACTACCCTGGTAACAAGTAGCAAAAATAAATTCAGCCAGGACTTGAACACAGGACCCAGGACTATTAGCACCCTTGCTACAACCATTAGATAAAGCAAAGATGATACCAATGGAAGGTTACATAGCAACTGTAACGAAATGTCTCTGCCAGATACAAGCCAGGTTATTTAAGGTGGGTTATTTCCCCTTTTGAGTACATGGACAGCTAGATTTAAATCTTCTACCAAAGAAATAAAAAAGAAAATCCTGTTCAAGATCTAAGTAATACTGCTGATGCATTCATTTTCCAGAAGATCAAATGCTATTTTCTTTGTCCTATAGGACACAGAACACAATAGTCTGACCAGGAAAAGGTAATAGGGAAGAACATTGTTGGTGGTCATGGTTGGAAAGGGGCTGGTGATAGCACTAACTAATCTAAATATTAATTAATAATTCTGCAGCACTAGTTTGATGTATTATAATGGTAAAACTAGTTGCTTATATCCTCTTAAAAATAAGATTTAATTCAATCTAATCTTTCCAACTCAAGACTACTCCATCAGCCCACAGACAGCAGATAGGCCTAAAGAACAACAAAGAGTACAAGTGAACTCAGCACGCTGGCAGCTCAACCAATGCAGCCTTAACTGAATTTTGTTCTTGGGGAAGAAAAGCCATTAGAGATGGGGGTCTGCTTGCAAATTATTATTCTAGTTAGTTTCTGCTACAGTTTTGGTGAAACTGTCTAGAGCTCTTCTAAACACCAGTACTTGTCCTAAAGGCATCAAACCTATCAACTTTGGACCTAGGTTATTCCTACACATCATGCCATTCAGGGATTAGAATTTTTTTAAAATAATAAAAAGAGGAGATACTGCTTCATTACTTCACACTAAATTGACAGTATCTATAAACATTTTGCCAGTGACTGTGGTTAAGAGTAACATGGCCCCAATCTACTCAGCACTGCCCTCCAGAGGGTTTAGCATATAATTAGATTTGATTAATTGAATATGCAAGAAACTTTTTCCCTTTTACCCCCCTCTCACATCAGTTTACTGTGCCAACAAGAGAGTGACACAGAACAGCAAGCCGATTGGCTGCATATACTCCAAGCATTGCATTATAGCACTGACATTTCATAGTATCATTTTCCTCTAAAGAGCTATTTCTTTATGCCTTAGAAAGTTCAAATTAAAAGGACTGAAGAGGTAGCAATGTTTTATTTGTCTGAATGCTGCAAGCCATTTTACTATGGTAACAGATTCATTTTCACAAGCTGCAAAACTGGTAGAGACAGCTTCTAAAACTCTAAGTCCAGTTTTACCATACTGGAAATCCCCTGAAGTAATTTAAAAGCTATTCAGGTTTGTAAGAGTAATTTTAGCTGCCTCTCACTTCCAAACCCCAACCTATGTCACACCAACAGAAGATGCAATGAGACCCTTTTCACTTAGACATATTAAGTGGTAACCAATGCACAAAGAATATGCAATGATCCTAGAAGAGATAATTAACTACATATTTTATATCCACTCTCCAATTAACTATTTTTCTATGATATTGAACTAGAAGATGTAATTCTATTTATTTCATGTTGACAAATATATGAGGCATCCTTACCACATAATTAATCTAAGTGAAAGAATAACAAAATTCAACATCAGTCACTGCTGTGGACCCAGAATGCAAAACCTGCCATACATCTGCTCTTCACAGCAGTCTGCTTCTTCATTCTCTAAAGATCTAATTTATTTTTTTTTTTGAGCAAAGCTCCTCACTTACATTCATTTTAATGCTCTATTGAAAATATACACAGTTTAAGTGTGAACATCACACAACAGTTATTGTTTTGACTTTGCTGGGGCCTTTTGGTAGGGTTTTTTTTTGTTAGTTTTATTCATTTTTAAATCAGTTCCTTTCTGCTCTCCAGGCTTCTTTTGAAAAGAATTAGTATTATCTTCATTTTATACCCATTGTAAAAACAGTAATTGGATAAGCCTTTGTAGAGAGTAAAAACTATACTTCCACCAGAACACAGAACCCTGCCACCTGAAAATAAGAACCTCCATTTAGTCATTGCCTACATGCCTACTGAAGCTCTGGCCTATGAAGATCAAAACCAAGCACATCAGGTATGTCCTTTAGTACCCAGTACTGAGATTCAGTCAGAAGCAGAGTCTCACTGACTTCAACAGGAACATGATTATATCCAACAGCCCCATGACAAATAGTTTCCAGCTATTAAACTTCATTTGCTCAGAATAGGTAAGTTGGCTTTACTTTTGAGCTATATTTTTCCTTGGAAGGTGACAAATATTTAACTCACTTGGCCTGTATCAAATCTCTCCAGTAGACTTTTAGGCTTAGAACACTCAGTAGTGTCAAGTATGTTTGGTGTATTTCAACAGTTCTATATTAAAACCTGTAGTTTTAGAGATTAATCAGTACTTCAGTTCCTCTTTGGGGGTACCAGGGCAGAGAGGGAGAGGCATATAAACATTTAAGCAACTTGTGACACCTTAAGTTTTCAGAGTCCTCCTTTAAGAGCACTGCTTAGCCATATGCAGCAGTAAACTGTGAGTTCCCAAAATGATCTGAAACAGGATTTAAGGAAGGAATTGTACTGGAAAGGGATGTCATCTACTAAAACAAAAAGGTCTGTGATGTTTGCTTGTTGCTAGTAGGGAATTTTTAAAGTTGGTATTGCTGTAATGATATCAGCTACTGTTTGTCCTCTGAGGCACATCTTACTCTGAACATAAGACAGTAGCTAGGTGTTGTAAGAAACAGAAGTCACCAGAGAGATAAGACTAAGTGCAGTTTCCTTAGGGGGAAAAAAAGAAACAGGAAGAATAGCAAGAAGGGCTGGATGAAAACATTGATTCAAAACCATTTACCATAAAAGCAACAGTACAGTTCAGTATGAACCTTGAAAAATTCTGAACAAAAGGCACAAGAGCTTTGACCTCCATTTGCAAAACTAGGTTCTTGTCTAGAATTTGATCTTTATGCAAAAGAAAACAAGTAACTCAAAATTACTATTTTTAATAATTCATAAAAAGTATGTCTTTCTTTGGCAGTTTATACAGCACCACAGAGATGATGATTTACTCTGTCACATCACTGATGCATGAAAAACATAAGAGCACATTAGTCACTCCACAGTAAAAGTCTTTCATGGTTTGATAACAGAACCAAATGTTATATTTCATCACTGAAAGACACAAGTTCACACTTAACTCTCATATCTACCATTTTTATGCAGCACTAAAACAGGAGATTTTTGTTACAGTTACTTGCAGAATGCGTAAATAAGGTACCTTCAGGAATGCATCAGTGTTGTTTTGCTGAAGAGGGCACTCACTACATACAGCTAACAATGCAGGTGTACTATCAGTAGCTGAGAAAAAAGACACTTCAACATCTGCCTGCATGTAAAGGGAGAAGAAACTGCTGGATATGATGATCTTGAAGCAGTGTAGAATAGAGCAATGGAAGATAAGATACAAGGCAACAAGCTGAATGGCTGTAAGACACTAAGTTTTACAGCAGATTTCCTTTGGATTTATTCTATGCCTTAAAAAAAAATATCCAATTTTATTTGGCATGCCCTGAGCAGGCTGTATAGTTACACTGCAGATACTTGAACTACTCCTATTACTTTGACACCTCCACAAAACCAAGACTTAAGCAGTGAAAATGTACTCCAGCCCAAGGATCCGTTTCAGTATAAATGCAGTGACTAATCTAGACTAACTTAACACCAGTGTTAACACCAGCTTGTCCAGCCATACTTCATACTGTGAAGAAACTGAGGAAGGGTGGTACAAAATATCTTCAAATCAGAATGAAAATGCAATCCTCTTCCAGTACTGCTTACATGCTGACTTCACCAAGTTACTGAACTGCAAACTGTCAGCCAGGACATGGTAACAGAGGAACCCAACTTGACCTACGCTCTAGACTATTTTAAAACTCTTTTTCCACAACTGCTGTAAGTATCTTATGGATGCTCTACAGTCATATGGAACCTCCAGTCTACACTATTATGAAAGGGATCAAAGGATGAACTCTGTGGTACTGCTCATGAAAAGCGCAATCAGCTCCAAGACTGGAACTGAACGTTGCTTACATAACACTGATATATATTCACATTCCTGCGTAGACCCTGATATTTTTTTTACAATTCCCTCCCTCATTTTCAGTACAGTCACCAGTCTATTATATTTCTTACTGCTTATGTGACCTTAGAAAAGCCATGTAGTCTTAATCCAATTTAACTGCTACAAGAAAAGATACTCATCCTGGTGCTTCAGAACCAATTATAGCTACTCCTGGCATTAAGAAAAACAAAACAAAACAGCAAAACAAAACCAAACCAAACAAATGAAAAAACCACGAACCTTTTACATGTGATATACACCACTGATATACTGATGCCATGTCTTCTGAACCTGAACTAATCACTAACAAGCTATGATGCATTCCACTGCTTCTAAAACCACAGTGTATCTATACGTACTTGCACTCTCCACTACAGAGTATGACCTGGTTTTCAGATGCCCTACTTTTTTTGTAAATTCATCTCTAGTTAACAACTGGTCAGCCTTCTGCTAATAAACTGACTTCTTACAAGACACAGAGACACAGCAAGGCAGTCAGGAAACCAGTCAAAAACCTCTTTAAGCTTTCAATGCTATACCACTACCCTGCACATACAGAAAACACAGAAGGTCTATTCAGCATTTCTTAGTGAAGTGCTGCTTAACTGGAACACAGGGCCAACAATCTATTTCACATGCTGTATTTAGCAGAAGCATCCTGCAGACAGGTTTTGCTTTCACATCCACTCAAAATACAGCCACAAATGGATTCTTAAAATTGTAAAAATCCTATGGTACGTGCATTGACATCTGTTTTTATTTTTCAAAATTATACTAATTTCAGTAGCAGTTAATGAACAGCTGAAAGATTAAACATTATCTCCCTCTCTATTAAGATTTTTGTCCATGGATATGCAGGTATTAGCAACAGCAAAGATGTAGGTATTTGCACAAAGACTTCTTTACAGAAGAATTTTTAAAATTGAGGTATTTTAATCCTAACTTTAAACCATGAAAGCAAGCTATGAAGCCTTTAATACATTTGTATAGTCAGCTTGTATTATGTTCAGAACTTAATTTGTCATCCAGGAGAAAATCAAACTGGATTTACTTTGCCAGGGATAAGTAATGACAAGGAGAGTGTTTTAAGCAGATAGATGAAACACCAGGACAGGAAGGAAAAGCTGACTGCTAGAACTGAACTCCAAAAAATAAAAGCAAAGAGGGTGGTGTTCAAGAGAGCAAGGAAACGCCTGAGAGGAACTGCTTCTGCCAAACTAGTTTATGTAGCTGCTTGCTCCTCCCAAAGTAAAATGCAATGAAATTTCAAATAGTGCAGTGGAGGAAAAAAAGAATTATATAATATGCAGGCAGCCATGGTTTTCTCTCGATGTCAAACATGTTAGCTAAAACAAACACCAAATAACTGCCACCCCCCACCAAAATGACACATGTACTGGAACAAAGCTCAGCTTCCCTAATCTTGTTTCCATTGCTTCATTTGCTTTGCCCTGCACCAAAGAGGAAAACCAGGTCAGATGCAGCTGAGAGTTCTCTGGTGATTTTTCATCCTTGCTGTTTTGGGGGTTTGTGGCTTTGGGTTTCCTTGTTGTTTTGTTTGGGTTTTTTTGTGGGGTGAGGGGCAAGAACAGTGATTTTTTGGGGGGGGATTGGGGTTTTTTTGGTTGGTTTTTTTTAAGTAATACACACACTTGTCTTTAATTTCTCTAAAACTTCATAATTTTTAGGTTTAGGTTTATATCAATACAAGTAAGCATAAAAGTTTGCTTATTCTACTTGCAAATAAGTTGTTTAGCATGACTTGTAGAACAGATATCTGCATGTAACTATTCACATATTTCTCACAGACAGAAAGCCACATCATGACTATATTCATTCCACTTCCCTTCCTTTCACCCCCCCACATCTAATCAAGGTATATAAAAGATAACGCTCCCAGCAGATAATCATTAAAATCAGTAGATAAATATTTAATAGTTCAGACTTCCTCATTCTATTTTTGGATTTGTGGGAGGAAAGAGCAAATTCCAATTTGCATTTCATAAACAGAAAAAGCATCTTCCAAGTGAGCACCTCAGCATGGGTGCAATGGATATACACAGGATATGAAACTACTTTTCTCAAAGTCAGACTTCTGTATGAAATTCAAACACTTTCATTTTATTTGCTAAAAAGCTACTGTTGAAGTAAACAAGATATTCCCTCGATGCATGCTCTAATCATCATATTAAAAAAAACAACCCACAAACCTGTACGAAATACAACAGTGCTTTTCTTGTAGCCAGAAGGTAGACGAATATTTCGGAGCAACCCCTTCGCTGTCAGCCGTATATGCATGTTGGATAAGGAAAATTTCGGAGACCATAACATGTCTTCAGTGCAATTGGAAGATAAACAGGAAAGAAACAGCCTCCATGTACTGTCACATACTATGTTTTCAAATCAGGACAGGCAGAAGGCAGGCAAGGCAATCCTTGCTAAAGAAAACACGCTTGAAGAAATAATCAAGTCTCCATTCTTTAGCTCTTATTCTTTATGCACAGGCAAGCAAAAAAAAAAAAAAAAAATCAGTAAAAGCAGATATCCACAGCGTAAATGCTGCTGGCAACTTCCCCTCACCAGATGTTGTGGAAACAAAGCTTGTCCTCGGAATAAAACCGACTTAGTGATTCAGAAAACCAACAGCCTCTGAATTGCATCACAGCGTTGACACTTAATGTGCTATGGGACTCTGTGGGGTTGGGAGCTAGAAAAGGGAGGAGTAAAAGGAGGGAGGAGGAAGAGAAAGTGGGTGGTCTCCCCTGCTGAATATATCATCCAGCAATGTCACAGACCATGGAATTGTTCTTTGGAGACTGTTAAGGAGATTATTTGAATATTTCTTTAGGCATATTTCAGCTCCCCTCTTGGAGAATCCCTTCAGGGTGACTTTTTTTTTTTAAACAACATTCTTTCAATTGACATGAATTTATCAAAACAGATTTATCAGTTAGCATTTTCTACCAGTTTCTTCTGATATTAAATATTATGTCAACAGATAAAGTCATAACAAATCTGGAAATAAGTCTATTCTCTAAGAACAATTCAGTATTTGAAATCTGCTTAAGGCAAATATTGTTTAACTTGGCAACTCGACACTGCAGATGCTTTCATTTATCAGAAAAAGAGCAAGGAAGGAGGCATCAATTTCATATTAGAACAGATCTTTGCCAGCTGGGTTTTGAAGGGACCCAAACATAGTAGCAAACAAACAGTGTTACAGGAGTAGGTTCAAAATAGATGTCATGTCCATATTTAATTAATGCTATTTTAAAGTATTTATTCCTACTATTTAATGAGCTCCAAAGTTTTGTGCATACCTTGGTCCCTTTCAGCTTCCACTAGGAAAAATAAAAGTAGAAATTAGAAAATAGAGGAGTAAAGGAGTAACTACTTTACAGGAACTACAAAATGCCACATTTTTCACCTACAACCATGACTAAAAATGCATGACAGCAAGACACTATGTATGGACTTGCACTGGCCACCTTCCTGTGTGAAGGGAAATATTTCATTACTTTGCCCACAGTCAGCAGCTGCCTTGCCAGGCAGCCACAGGAGCAGGGACCACCCAAGCATCTCCCAGACAACACAGAAGACAAGACAGTACGAGCTTGTAACTTCTTTCTGGTTGCTTGAAAAGCTGCCCTCAACCTCGACAGCCTTCATGTCTTTCTAGAGACGACAAAATTAGGTATATTTCCACTGATCTCACACTTCTACCACTTCACCAAATCATAGCTAATGCTCCCTAGCACCTATCCCTCTGAAAGTTTTTCCAGTTCCAGAAACCATTAATCTCTCTTGCTCAGAAGCACATTTAACCCAAAGAAAACATGATCACTGTGATAGGTCTCATCCCAGCAGTGCCTTTCCTGTCCTCTCCTTACCACAAATCTATTCTATTTTAATTGCATGTTTTACTTGCTCAAAACATGTAACATTTTAAAGCCTTTAATACTCATTTAGCACATCAGCTAGAGTTAAAAAAAAGCAATTTTTCACTTTATCCTGGTCTCTGGGTATCCCTAGCATCACACAGACCAGTGCAGTGACAATAAAGCAGCTCATTGTAAGCAGAGGAGAAGAGTCTCAGCCTAAGCACTGAGACTGTCAGACCCACCACACCAACCTCCTCAGAGTACTGCAGGAGACCACTACTGAATGGTTTATGATCACACACCAAATTATTTCTTTCCCAGCACAGCGATGTACCACCAACTCTGAAGTACTACAACACAACTTTGGTACACACAAAACCATTCAAAATAAATACAAAGCAAGTAAATTAGCTTTTTTGTCTGGTTCCCAGGGCAGCCTCTGCATGCAGAGGGGCATGCATGTCATTACTGCTATAAAATCCTCATCTATTCCTCTAGTCTGAAGAGCTTTGCAACAGTGTGCATTCACCTCTCTTCCCAACAGCATGCAGATCTAGACCCTTCCTAATCCAACACCACTCTCTTTCTGTGCTGATCATTACATTTTGAAACCAATGTCAGTAGTACACCAGACAACTTGTTACAGCACATTACAGTAGCCTTGTATATTCAGCATATTTCATTAGCTCATCTCAAAGTATTAGATGAGCATTATCAAATCCTCTCAACAAAAGCGTCTCGAGATTTTGACCAGGCCTACAGCCAGTCTTCAACACCATTCAACACCCAGGCATATTCACTGTTACCTTTTGCAGGCCCCTTCCTTTTGTTTTCCTTCTACAGTCCTTGGCTCCTCCAGGGAAGGACTACTTCATGAAGTACATGGTCTCTTACCACCTGAATTTGATGCTCAAAGACTGAAACAGTCCAATCAGGTTAAAAAAAAAATAAAACACACGCACAAAAAACCCTCACAAAACAAAAAGCATCCAAACAAATTAAAAAAAAAAAAAGAAAAAAAAAACAAAACCACGCACACAAAAACCGCAACACATGACACCCAAAAACCCCAGCCTACCACTTCTCTCCACCTGGGCCTGGGAGAAAGCCACACACCAGCCTATAAAACCATTAGTTGAAGTACTCCACAGAAACCATAACTTCCTTCCTAGGAACAGGAGCTAGAACAAAGAATCTCTAGAGGGTAAGAATGATGTAACAAACCAGTCTGGAAGCCGGATGAAATGACTCACCAGGCAAAATACAAGCAGATAAAAGCTCTACATGGACATAAAAGACCCTTGCAGCAGAGGCCAAAACTCCTCATAGAAATAGAAACAGCACATTCACTGCCCCCTCTTACCCACTCTGAGTGAAAATACACCATGAAGAAACAAATACTTCACAGCACCAAATTTTCAGGGAAACCTCTGAGGAAAATGGTTTTTTTGCCTCTGGGGCTGGAGTCCTGCAAACCCGATAAACCTGTAACAAGTCTGCTTTATGCAGAATTAAGACCTGACAACACTATTAGAAAGCAATAGGGGCACATCAGTCCCACCTCGCACCCAGCACTCAGCTCTGACAGCAGCCAGGAAGAGGAATGCCCATCATCCCTATGTGAAAAGCTCCCAGGAGGTATTTCACTTAGAGACACTACTCCAACACAGCATTACCAGAACTCTGCATTACACCACGGTACACTCCACCACACTGGTGCCTCTGTGGCGTTTCCTCAGCTCAGAAAAACTGCACCTCCAAGTCTGTGTCTGCAATGACCAAGAGTGCCTGGTGCTGGGAGGGTATAAAGCCAGGATTTAATCCCTGGGATCCTAACACAGCATGCCAGGATCTTGTGCTGTCTACATTTCATGCATAACATGAGGATCACAAAGAGGTCTTTTTCTATCCTGACACTGGATAAGGGCAATGGAAAATAGCACCAGAAAACAGCAAAATAAATGGAAAGAAATAAACAGCCCGGGCAGAGGACAAGAGACCTGACAGATTTTATTTACTGGCACCTCACTGCTGGCTTCCCTCCAACACCAAGGACAAAATTGGTGATCAAGAGGGAGAAAGGAGCTCTCTCCCATTATGACCACAATTTCATCACTATTACTAAATGCATCAATCCCTGGTGATACAATCAGATTGATGGTGAGGCTAAACCTATTTTAGCCACAGCATATTTAACATATCTGCCACTCCTTGGGAACTTTGGCAATGTGACAAGAAAGGAACAAAGGGCACTGGCATCAATAGGCTCTTCAGTTCAGTCTCATGAGGCCAAGTCTGCAGCATCTGTATGGGATTCTAATGTCTCTCTCTTTCCACATTCAATAATCACCAAGAAAGCCACTAGAACACCCTAAGTCTCTCACTGCAAAGAAGTCTAAATCAGAGGCTACATCTTTAGATCCAAAAGGCCCATGTAGAGGACAACTGTCTCCTTGTCAGAAGACAGCACAGGCAGTATGGAGCAGATGGATTTTCCTGGCATGTTTTAACTCAGGAAGAACAGAGAGGTTATCACTTATGCAAAGACAGACGAGAAAAGCAGGAACCTACTAAGAGCCAAAGGGTCATCTGTGTCCTCATTTTTTATTTCTGGAAAATTACTGCCCACACCCTCCCTCCACTTTCCTGGGACCACCTTGCTCCAGGCCAGCACTTGGGTTTGAAAAGCTGTCCTGCTGTCACACCAAATGCAGCTGGCAGCTTTGGGATTTATTTTAAGCACCAATCCTCCCCTGAAAAGAAAGGCAAACCTCTTCCCACATCAGGGCAGGAACTAAGAATCCTAAATAATTCAAGTTTTTTTTCTAGTACACAGAAGCTTTTAGCCATTATACATTCAGCAGCCTGTCAAATAGTATGTAATGCTGCAGTGGATTTCCAGGCAAACAGCTACAAGAATCAGGCTGATCTGTCTCTCACGCAACAGTGATGTGGCATTTACAGCATCTTCATTCTTTCAGGATTAAGAACTACAGCAAAAGACCATGAAAATAGTTTAATTTTAACGTAAGGGAGAAGCAAGTTATTTTCCATGTGTATGATGTCCCTTAAAGAGTAGCATTTTTGTTAAAACTGTCTCAGACAAAATGCCAGAGTGCTTTTAAGTGGAAAATGTCACTAATATTAGGACATGTCTTAAAATATCAAGTATCAAAGATGTAGCCTGATGCAACAAACCGCCCAACTTCTCTGTGCTAGAGATTTCTGCTCTTTAGTAATGGGCTAGGTGTATACAGGAATCCTTGCAAGCTCAGGTCCCAAGTAACAGAGGAAAAATAAAATGCAGACAAAAATGCATTTTACATGCTGTTGACCTATCTTTGACACAAGATTCACAAGTTTCACACCTTGGGGACAATTCCATATTTTTCAAATATTGCATTAACTCTTCTCCCGAACAGTAATCAATGACAGCAATGTGTAGCTACTCTGTCTGCCAAAAGAGATAAAAATTGAAAAGACTTTAAAAAAGCCAGAACAAGTCAGAAAACATCAAAATAACTTTTCTTGAAAGTATTGTAAGAGGACATCAAGAGTCAGGTTTGAGTTGCCTCATATACCTCACCTCAAAGCTAAGGAAGAACACCAGTACAATGACACCAAATTACTCACTGCTTACTAACACCTGGAACAATGTGCACAATCTAAGCAACACAAGAGGGTCAAAGAAAAAAACAAGCCTGATAATATCAGAAGAGATCATACTTAGTTTTAACTGGAGAGAGGGACAAGAAGACACAACAAGAAGTATGCTCTAGGATGGTATTTTCAAGCTGGTGATGTAATCATAGAATCGTATAATCTGGCATGTTGGGAGTGACCCACCAGGATCATCAAGTCCAACTCCTGGCTCTGTGTAGGGCACCCCAAGAATCACACCATGTGCCTGAGAGCATCAGCACTGTACACAGCATCACAAAAATTCTTTGCTACACTGGTCCAATATCCCAGTGGTCAGTCAGAGCTCTCAAGTGTTACCAAAAAAACTTACATGATAGAAAAACCTTGAATTGCAGCTTCCAGCACTGGCATTTTATCTTGAAACATTATTTTGAGCTGATACAATCTTTAGATATCCATTTCAGCTGCCCCCCTCTAATATTTCAGTATACAGACAACTGTGAGAAAAAATGCAGATCTGTGTTCTTCCCTTCTGTGGCTTATTGGGAAACAAGAAAATAAATACGATGGAAGGAAACTTCAGAAAATCCTCCCAACATCAGAATAAACACCACAGCAGTGAAAACTGCAATCACCCCCTTCCACAGAAAGCCTGTGTATTTCCAAGTCACCAAGAGTCTGGAGTATGGCTGTACAGATCTGGAGACTAAGTTTCTAAGAGAAGTTTGGAATTAAATAATAAGTATCTCTGAAATATCTAAAGTACAATCCAGAAAACCGGTCCTTCCTTAGAAGCATCAACAGAGGAAACAGACCTTAGGAGTGTGAAAATCATTTGGGTTATGCTACAAAAGGCCCTAAAATGAATGATGCTGTTGCTGTAGGAAAATGATAGGACCCGCATCAAATTCTCATTGCTGAAGATGTCATAATAATACCTACATTTTCAGCCCACCAATGTGAAAAATTCCCAACAGAATAACACCATTTGAACAGCACTGGTCCATGTGTTATTCCATAGAAGGCCCTGAGGTTTTAAAATTTTGGTTTTTTGGGTTTTGTTTTGTTTTGTTTTTAAAGGTAACTGTTGAAAGCACAGGGAACAGTGCTGATTATCAGCAAGGACAAGAAATGAAACAAACTTCTCAAAGCACTAATTTTCAGAAGCTCAAGTTTGGGAAGAGGATGAGGAACATGCACACAAATACACTTACTCAAAGGGCCAATCTGGAATGCATTAAGACTGTGTCGACAATATGTTTGTCAGAGCAGAGAACAGAATGAAAACAACAACACAAAAACAACTGTCTCAGGAAAGCATTGCATATTAAAACAAACAAACTAAACACTCTAAACAGATTACTTCAGAGTGGCATTCCCTGAACATTAGCACCAACAACTTCCCTTTGAAGGCTTCTGGAGCACAGTAGTTCCCCACCAAATTAATTAAATCCTTAGATCCAGTTGTATTATATTGGTAATGCTGGAGAATTCTGGCCAAGAACGTAACAACTACTGGGTTTCAAAGGTTATTTTATGGTTACAGATATTTCTTTAACTCTTCAAAATATTAATAATTTTATCTCTCTAATGAACACATTTTGTAAGAAACTCATTCATACAGATTTAGATGAATTCTGCATCTATTTTATATAGAGGTGGCACAAGGAAGACCTGCTTTTAGAGTCAGTTCACATGTAATAGCTACACCATTTCAGAAGCTTTGCTGACTGTTTTTAAGAACATTCCTTATTAGCCTGAAGACATTCTAGGGCTACATCACATGATAATTAAGTCAGTCAGATAGTCTTTATAGTTCACTTGCATGAAAAAAACATCTAAAAAAAAGGAAATAGCTGCCTTTACATTGCAGCCAGAAAGGCAACAAGTTAGAGTAAACTTGATCCTTTTCTTTTCAAGAGACAAAGCCCAAAGACTAACTTACACTATTTAACTCCATGAATTTCCAATCTGTAGAATATTAACTAATAATAAATCTGTTGTTGTTTGTTCTTCAGCCCACAGAGTTTACAAACTGTCAAGTTTTTCTGCAAAATTTCTAATCTTTCCTTCTAGACTGAGGGGTAAAGACAGAAAAACTGACTAACCCAACATACTTACAGAAGCTGAAGCTCTTAACACAAGACATGGAGAATTCAGTCTCAACACATCTATATTAATATTCCTGGTTATAACCACTCAGAGCTGCTACTTCTGCATTGTGGAATACCTAGACCAAAATCTTCCCCTACTTCAACAAGCATTGCTTTCTTTAAGCCTGGAATGCGTTAAGCACTGTACAAACTACTAGCTGTTGAAAAGCAGAATCTCCCTGGTTTTCACATGACTGCTGAAGATACCTAGTTTGTTCCAGTGAAGAACAGGAAAGAGCTTTAAAATGTTGAAGATTATTTACCCATCAAACAATTTCCTGTATGATTCCTAAGGGAACTTACTTCCTATAACTGCAGAGTCCAGTATTAGAAGATGTTGAAAGAAAAGCAGAGTTGGCTCAACAACAGCACTACATAATGGAAAGTTTTCACATCACAAAGGATGCTTTTTTAATGGATACACAAAACTTAAAATTACTGCTTAGATGATACTGAAGTACGGTTTGTTTGAAAACTTACATAGAACTCTTCAACATGTACTCTGTCTCAGAATTGTTCAGAAGGGATTGAGGAGATTTTGTTTCTTTTTTAAAAAACAGTCTAAGATCTATGGGATTTTTTTAATATGAGTGAACATACTTCTCAACTGAAGAAAATTAATTGCACAACCCTGCACCTGCAAAGTTAGGCACTCAAGAAAAAACTCTGTCTATATCCTCTAGTAACAATCTTAATAGTAATGTTTGTTATACAGAAAAGTATATTAAAAGTGAATACTAAGAGCCACCAACAAAGAATGCTTGAAGTGATGAGACAGAAGCAGTTCCCTCTGTTTTCTGCACATTGCTAGCACCATGATCTGTGCTAGAACTTCTACCAAAAGGACCATCTTTTCCTGCCTTATTTATAACTCTGCCAAGCTACCCAGTCCTACCTGCTCAATAATCAACCATGAGGGTGCTTATGTCCACATATGCATGAGGATCTTCAAGTCTGCTCACCACAAGAATACTCCATGCACAGCTGCTTCTACAACTTGAAAACATTTTTGCAAACAAAAACACCCCTCAAAAAAAACCTACCAAAACCACAAAACCCTTTTGAGCAGATATGAAAGGAGAAACAGAGCTAACAAGTCACTTGACCAGTTCTCTCTCATCAGTAACTTGGAATACCATGCTGAAGACTACTGATGGTGTGTCTACTAGATAAAAGAATTCACTGAAGACTTAAGTATTCAACACATAATAATATTATTAGCTCTCAATTATTTTCCCAATTTTAAAAACAAGTTCACACATTTTCAAGTAGCATAATGACATTTCAAAACATTAATGATTCTTTGCTGTTGTTAAAAAAGCACAACTACAGTGAAATGTAAATTAATCACTTGTTTTCCAGAGATCTAAAGTGAGTATTTTGAGGATTCCCTATTCTACCAGGGAACTTAGAACATAAGAACAATGTTTACCCTCTGCTTCCCTGGTTTTCAACATGATGACAAAGGGCATGAAAGACAGAGCTGTTGATTGAACCTCAGATTATACAGCTGTAAAGTTCTGTTTGAACCAGAGTGTTAGTAAGAGAATCCTATTCCAAAGTAAGAGTTTGAGTGAGAAGCCAGCATCCACCTTCAACAATCTCTTCCAAGAGAGCTTCCTGGACTGTTATATTAAAAAACTTATTTTTCCATCTGAGCTTGATCAAAACTACTCCTCACTTTTGCAGCACGTTATGGGACTGAGGTTATTCCCTCCCTCAGTGTTATATTCTTCTCACAGACGATTAAAAATGAGCAGCCTTTCAACCTCTTTAAAAGGCCAAGACAAGAGCATACCACCTTTCATGATGGAATGTGAGCTGTTTATGGATGAAGCATGTTTGATTTTCACTGCTTCTATAGCCTCCAGGTAATTGACTCTACTATGAATGCTCCATCATAGTACAAAGAGAAATTACATAAATCATACTGCTCTTACTTGATAATGCTTGATGGATCTATCCAGCAGTTGTCTAGCTTGCCTGAGAACAGTGTTGTGTCACAAGCATAAGCATTATACATACTACACCATATGTCCCTTTCAGGGTCACTGAACAACAGGATAAAGATTCCCAGTAAATATTTACATGCTTTATACCTGAAATAATAGCTTTACCATTTCACCTGCCAAAAAGGGTATTTGCTTTTGCTTGGCTTACGTAGTACCAGGGATTACTGTATTGTAAATTATCCTTGACCTTCAGTCAATAACAGAGATGTGAGATTTGAACATCCACTGTATATACACACTGCACTGTAACATACTGCACAGGTATTAGGAGTAAGTCACTGGATAAACAAAGGAAAGAGCTCTAACTTTACATATTTTCAGTGACAGTTTTGCATGTAATTCAAGATGTTCTCACAAGAGGCAACATTTTTAGTCATATTTGCATTAAAACATTACAGTAAGACCAGAAGTACGTTCTTACTTTACCAAGTTAAGAAGTGTAGTAAAACATCCTGTACCCAAGAAGTAGTTTTGCCTAAGCAATAAAGCCAGTGCTGAACCAAGATGCCACAGAACTTATAAAAATTCTCATCCACTGCATTATCACCCATTGAAAACACTGAATTCACAATAAGCAGCCTTGTGATTGCTTTAATACAAACACAGAACAAACAAGCTGCAAATATGTAAGACTCTCCAGTTCTACAGGCAAAATGTGTCTGGCTTTGCATCACTGCTGTAAAGGACTGGAAAATTAATAAAGAACACAGTCAGAGATCATACCATGGAAATGCCTGCATTTTTTTCCACCCTTGAAATAACACTAAAAGCAACATTAATAACTCATCTGTCTAACCAATTAATGCATTAGTATGGCAATCAATGTGTTACCAAAGTCCTGCCATATTAAACTAGTTCTGACCCTTCAGACACAGCGTATCAGCAAGAAACAGAAGTGAGGTTGGACCTCCTTACTGAATAAGGCTAAAAATTGTAGACTTAACTACGGCACCAAATAAAAGAACAAAAGCTTTAGCTAGCTAAAAATCACTAGAACAAAGCTTCATTTATTATATCAAGGCCACTAAAAAAGAAAAAAATAGTGAGCCTCACTCTACATGGTACCAGCTGGCATTATTTCAGTTCATTTCAAAAAAGACCATTTGTCCTTTTTTAAAAGGCAAGACATTGTACTACAGAACATCCAAGCACCCATGCAGTATTTTTATTCTGTTGCAGGAACTATCTGCAACTTCAGGATTTGCAGATGGAAAAAAAAAACATATCTTACAAATCAAAAATATTCCACCATAAACTCTGCGTGCATAAATGAGAAATTATTCTAGGGCTCTGTAAAAGTTAGATGTGTATTAACTTGAAAGCCTAACATATCCTATTTTGGAACCTGATTCAGAACAGGAAACAGTTCAGGTTTAAGACAAACACTAAAATACATCTATTCAACTGGAAAATATTATGCTAATGAGAATTTGCTAACATACCACTAAATATTAGAGCCAATTTGAAGTCTATAGCAGTGTTTTTACAGCACTGAATAGAATACTTCAAGGCTATGTGGCTACATTTTTTATTAGGTTGGAAAAGATGAATCACAAGAAAAATGATATTAAGCTAGTAATTAAATTTCTGCATGGAAAATTTTACGCTACACTTAGGGGAAAAAGAAGTTGTATCTTAAGACTGTCATAAGCAAGCAGAAGAGGAATTTTAATTTTCTGTTTCTAGTCCAGAAATGGACTTTGTTGCTTAACATGAGTTTCTTCAACTGAGCTAATCAAGACATTATGTTGCTAATTGTATCACCCTCTCTACTCCTATAAAAAAGGAGCATGTAGGAGCTCACGAATCTCAGTGTCAGCGTCATTAGATTAGTCAAGTATCAATAAAAAAACCCACACACAATAAGGACTTTGTACAAAGTCTTAGGGTTGCTGTATGACAGAAGATCTAACAGGAGACAGAGAAGGTTCTTGGTCACAATTAACATGCAGACATCTGACACCCAAGAGAGTGAAAGGCAAAAGCATTAGACTCACTTTATGACTATAGGAAATTAAAAATATACTTCCACAGCACCAGAGCTACAGGTCAGAACTGATTTACCCAGTAAATCCAGATACAGATTTGTAACATCTGCTTGGCTACAGCACCTCTTTCAGAAAGACATCTGCTATTTACTCAGGAGACAGAGAGCTTCCCAGTGATCTTCAATATCTTTCAAAAAGAGATTTTCCATGAGTAATTAATTACAAGCAGCTTTTAATTCAGAAAATACACGCTTATGCTTGTGAAAGTAATTTGGACTGCCAGCTCTTGAAATGACCTGGATATTGCTGCAAGTAGAAATATCATCTGAAGACTTTTGTCTCCTGGCAGACAAACCAGCACCAGGTGTCCTGACTGGCATAAACACGAGGAAAAAAACCCAATATGAAGTCCTTAAAGCTCTGCCAGGTTGTGGAAGGCCATCTGCCACTTAATCAGCTGCCATTTCTCCTCTTGCCATACAAACAGACATACACATCAACTAGCTCAGCTAATTTCAACTTCTTATTCAAGTGTATTCTGCAATGCTACACAGACACGGCTGACACCAAAAGGGTATCTACCATGAACCTTCCAGAAAAACCTGTTATTCTACATGATTCTTCTATTTATTTTTTTTTATAAGCCACAACACATGGGCTTTAATCATCACCTCACTGTGGCTAAACAGCAAAAATTACATCCAACTTTCAGTGACTTTCTTTTATCTGGTTACAGTTAAACCCTTATGCTTCACTGGGAAGAGTGACAGATAGCACAGACTGCATATTTCAAAGGCTGCACAGTCAGAAGACAGTAGGTAGGAAAAAATCCAGAACTTTTCCCCATATCCATTGAAACTGGAACCAGCAATGGCTTACAGGCTTATATGTTACAAAATTGTTCTTTTCTTGAAAGAAGCAATATATTAATACAACGTATAAATATAATTTAAGTTGCACCACAGAAAATGTAAAAATCCATTAAAAAAAAAAACAAACCCAAAACTCACCAGAACGCAAACAAGATAGCCCTTGGTGTCCATTTCTCCCAGGAGTACCTATAGTGTTCAGAAAAAACAAGGGAGAAAAAAAAGAATTATACTTCAAGCCAGTAAGGGGCATTGGGGCTTTTTTCCCCCCAATATTCTTTCCACATAAGCTCCTCAAACTTCACAATTTGTTTCTTTCTTGCAAAGGCTTGATGGCATATTCAACAGCAAGATTTAGCATTAAAAGGTCAAACTGCTTGAAAAATACATGATGAATTTCCAGCACATTTTCCCCTTACAGCTATCATACTTCACTTAAGCCAATTAGCACCATTTCATTTTTGCTCATTCACAGTGGAATTCAGATAAAAACCCAACTGTCTATACCACCTGCATGTTCGTTATTTTATTTGCATAAAGGGAGGTATAAATTAAAAGCACTCTCAAATGCAGTACAAATCAAGTTAGATATAAAGGTAAGCAATGAAAAGGTTAATCCACCCTTACTGTATTGTTTTAGAGCCAATTAAAAACTGACCTAGGAACTTCATTATTTCAAAGGATATTAATTAAATGAAAGCACTCTTTTGGACTGCCAAGTCTGTGCATTACTTTTACATTTATAACTTTGTAAGTGTTCTGTTGAAAACCCCTATCAGCTTTCTTCTGGCTTTACTAGCAGTGTGTGATCCAAGAGCAGGTATTTCAGTAGAAAACAGCCTGCTCTGTACCATTAATGTACCCGTTTCCCCCCCCCCCCCAGCCATGTAAATGAAACTTTGCTCCCAAAGAGAAATTTTCATCTTGCAGTCTTGTCTGAGGATTCGTATCTATTGATTCACAGGCAAAGATAAAACAAGCATCTGCTACAAAAATGTAAAGTGTAATAAATATCCTCAGCAGCAAGAACTGATCAGCACACTCTCACAAGAGTATTAGTTAAACACAAGCTGGGGAAATCTAGTCTGAGTTGTCTCTTGCACGTATACAATCTTATAAGCAGGTGACAGAACATCATTTAACAGACATTATCAAGTATCCTGAGTCCTCATGGCATGCAAGTTCCAAGCACATGGCAGACAATGAATGCGCTGATGTTTTCTCTCCAGATAAAACAAACACCTGGGGAAGACCTTGCAGAGACAGTCTCCAGTGCTATGAACTGCAAGTAGACAGAGCTGACTGACCATCTCACACAGAATCACAGAATGCTAGGGGGTAGAAGGGACCTCAAGAGACCACTGAGTCCAATGCTCCTGCCAGAGAAGGATCACTTCAAGTAGGTCACACAGGAATGTGTGCAGGCACATTCTGAATGTCTCCAGAGAAGGAGACTCCAGAACCTCACTGGGCAGCCTGATCCAGTGTTCTGTCACTATCACAGTGAAAATGTTTTTTCTAATGTACCTATTAGAAAAACATTCAATGTTTACACAGAACCTCCAATGCTCCAACTTGTACCTGTTATCCCTAAAGTCCTATCATTGGACATCACTGAAAAGAGCCCAGCTCCATCCTCCTGGCTGCTCTCACTTTACACATTTATAAACATCCATGAAGTCACCCTCAGTGTCCTCTTCTCCAAGCTGAAGAGATCTAGCTCCCTCAGCCTTTCTTCAAAAGGGAAATGTTCCACTCCCTTAATCATCTTTGTGGCTCTGCATTTAACTCTTTCAAGCAGTTTCCTGTCTTTCTTGAATTGAGGAGCCCAGACCTGGACACAATATTCCAGATGCAGAATAGAGGGGGAAGAGTACCTCTCTCAACCTACTAACCACAACCCTTCTAATACAACCCAGGATGCTATCAGCCTTCTTGGCCACAAGGGCTCATGATCATCCTTCAATCCATTAGGACCTGCAGTCCTTTTCCTCTACACTGCTCTCTAATAGATCAGTTCTCCATTACTCTGAAGTCACAGTCTGCTCTTGCTGAAGATGGAGTTAATTCCAGAATGTAAGTGGCAAATTTACTTTTACCCAACAGCTGCTTACCTTTAGCCTCACTGACTTTCCTGGCTGAGTGCAGTGGCCCAGCTGATTTTGGTGTGCTCTGGTTCAGTGAAGCAGACCTGACCTTGGCTCCTATAAGCAGAAGGTATTTAAACTCATCTTTGCTTTACCAGAATTTATGTTGCCAAAAATTAAAAAAAAAAAATAGTTTTAATAAAGTTTCTAAGCAGAAGAAAACAACAGTAAGGCTTTTCATTTTAGCATTAAGATTGAACTACTTAAGACTCAAAACAGCAACAAATACAACACAGCTCCAGAACCATTGCCTGAAAGGTACCTCAGGAGGGCAGAGCCACCAGCAAGACAAGATCAGCTGACTATGTATGTGACAAGCTGAGCCTTGCATGTCTCCAGGACAGAAGGCTCTACAGCCCCTCTACTGGCCAGTTCTACACTTCCTACTCCACAGTTTGCAATTTCTCATTGCCACATATCTGGCACTACTAAGAAGAGTTTGGCAACATCACCATTGTGGCTGTC